>NC_030817.1:86348893-86662876 GCF_001704415.2 Capra hircus | reverse complement strand
GGGCTCTCGATCTTGAAAGTGAGTCTGTTGTGAACATAAGATGAGAAGCAACATGGCAGATGGGAAAGAGCATTGATCTGGATTATCAGAAGACGTGATTTCAGATACAGCCTCTGCCTCTCCTGGGTAATCAACAGTTACTTAGCTTAACTGAGCCTCAGCTTCTTCATCTGTAAAATGAGAGTTAATACCAATCTTGAAGGGTGTTTAGTAGGTGTTTTCCCTACTAAAATAGTTTGTGAAAGTGTTGAAACTGTTCAGTGCTAAATATGTAGGGGCACTAAATCCTTCAGCCTCTTTGGGTCATGATTTGTCTCATCTGATGTTCCTGGGCATGTCTGATCAGTAGCTTCTTGAAAGACAAATGTGTTTAGTGGAGCTTAATGCAATCTAGAACAAGTAAACATAAGTTAGACATTTGTAGCAGGGTCTAATGAATTGGTAGTTTCTTAGGGATAGACCTTAGTTTTCTGAATGTTGAGCTTTAACCCAACTTTTTCACTCTCCTCTTTCACTTTCATCAAGAGGCTTTTTTTTTTTTTTGAGATTTTACAGTTTTATTGTGAACTGGCCCCACTTTTTGAGCCTTAGACTATCAAATGAAACATTAACTTCAGGCCAAACTGTTGCAGCTTTTCTTTTCTAGTCAGGAATTGGCCTTGATGTGCTAAAACTGAATAAAATCCATTTACTCAATCCAAAATAGGCATTAAAAAGAAAAAAAAAAACCAGTACTTGCTTATAGCCTAAGAATTAACTCCAAAGTGAGTGGAATCCTCAGGGATTATGACCCTGAGGTCGTAATAACTGGAACACAGACAGGACTACCCATCAGTCACACAAGGGATCACAACTACTCAGTCAGAAGGCAAGGCGTGGAAATGTAATCTGTCAAATGACTGATAACGGACATGGATTTTCCACTTAATGTAAAAGTAAGATATCCCTCCCCGCCCAATTCTGCTCATAGGTCCTTTTACTTTTAGTGACACATAAGGCACAGGTGTTGTTCAGAAATTCGTCGGAACACACAGGTAACCTGCTATCGCTCTGATAACGGTGCAGACTGTCTGCTCCCATCTCGGCCTCAGACCGGTATCTTTGGAACTATACCTGCAATCTTTATGGCTACAGGAGCCTCTGAAACTGGAACCAGCCCTTCCTTGACTTCCGCCTGCTTTTCAGAGACCAGGGGAGACGTGGCGGGAGGGGAATACTTAGCTTCCATAGAAACCACAGGCGAGGAAGAGGAAGAGGGCTTAGAATCATAAAAAAGACTGGCCCACGACTTGGCGGGCTGACTGGCGGGCACAGTGCCCGCTGCAGAGGCCAGGGCATCCGCAGGAGGTGGGGCGTTCTCGGCCTCGGCAGGGTCCGAGTCTGCACTCTCCACAGTGTGCAGCTCCACCCTGTTGGCAGCTGTGCCCTCACCCAAGGATTCAAGTATTGTCCATTAGTGACTCCAAGGTTCTCAGTAGTATTGGTCCCCACGGAGGGCTGAGCCACAGCTGTCCTCAACAGGAGGGAGGCAGGAGGCCTCTGAGTGAGCCCCGGGGAAGCCCTCCGGCTGCCCTGCAGTCCTGGCCCTGCCATCCAGGGCTCCGAGGAAAGCCCCAGCAGGCCTGGCGTCGCTGACAAAGTCCGTGGCATCCTGAGGGCTGCCCCAAGTCTGTGGGGTCCCTGCCGTGGGTACATACCCTGTCAAGTCCACGTCCTCGGCGCCTACGCTGCTGGGGACTGCTGGGCCGGCATGGCCACTGACCAGGGCTTCCGCCGAAGGTCCACCCTCACCACCATCTTTCAAGTAACTGTAATATCCAGGGGGACGTTTTTTTCTTCTTTTTACGCTCCCTTTGTCCAAGACCACCCGAAATACCATTGTTCTCTAAAGCTTCTGCCTCGGCCTGAGAGCCGCCATCCAGGGCAAGGGCAGGGCCCAGGTACTGGCAATCGGTGGAGCTGTAGTTCACTTCTGTATCAATGTCATCAGAGAGCTTTTTGGAAGTTGTGCAGCTAAGGATAAATTCAGGGCCCTGAGGATTCAGTGTGCTTGAAGTACTGTACTTGGGAGTTCTCGGCAAAGTGTCATTTGGTTCAATTACTTCATTGACACCAAGTTCAATTCTCTGATAGTCGTGTCCCTCGGGGAGGTCACCAGCAGCCTGTGCGCCACACGGAACTGTCCTGCGTACGGAGGAAGCGCAACTGAAGCGCGAGGAGTCACAAAGAACTGGTTGAATTCATCAGGGCTAAAATCTCCAAAAATATATTAAATGATGAAATTCTCTCAAGAGGCATTGCTTCACTCCTCTGGAGTTATAAACTGTCTGCGGGCTGCAGAGGGCCATGGCGACCCATTTCAATGAGCCTCGGCGCTCGTCCGGGTCCTCACGCTGCTTCCCCCGCCGCCGCCATCTTCTCGACCGCCCATCAAGAGGCTTTTTAGTTCCTCTTCACTTTCTGCCATAACGGTGGTGTTATCTGCATATCTGAGGTTATTGATATTTCTCCCCACAATCTTGATTCCAGCTTGTGCTTCTTCCAGCCCAGCATTTCTCATGATGTACTCTGCATATAAGTTAAATAAGCAGGGTGACAATATACAGCTTTGACGTACTCCTTTTCCTATTTGGAAGCAGTCTGTTGTTCCATGTCCAGTTCTAACTGTTGCTTCCTGACCTGCATATAGGTTTCTCAAGAGGCAGGTCAGGTGGTCTGGTATTCCCATCTCTTGAAGAATTTTCCACAGTTTATTGTGATCCACACAGTCAAAGGCTTTGGCATAGCCAGTAAAGCAGAAATAGATGTTTTTCTGGAACTCTCTTGCTTTTTCGATGATCCAGCAGATGTTGGCAATTTGATCTCTGGTTCCTCTGCCTTTCCTAAAACCAGCTTGAACATCTGGAAGTTCACAGTTCACATGTTGCTGAAGCCTGGCTTAGAGAATTTTGAGCATTACTTGACTAGCGTGTGAGATGAGTACAACTGTGCGGTAGTTTGAGCATTCTTTGCCATTGCCTTTCTTTGGGATTGGAATGGAAACTGACCTTTTCCAGTCCTGTGGCCACTGCTGAGTTTTCCAAATGTGCTGGCATATTGAGTGCAGCACTTTCACAGCATCATCTTTCAGGATTTGAAATAGCTCCACTGGAATTACATCACCTCCACTAGCTTTGTTCGTAGTGGTGCTTTCTAAGGCCCACTTGACTTTACATTCCAGGATGTCTGGCTCTAGGTGAGTGATCACACCATCGTGATTATCTGGGTCATGAAGATCTCTTTTGTACAGTTCCTCTGTGTATTCTTGCCATCTCTTCTTAATATCTTCTGCTTCTGTTAGGTCCATACCATTTCTGTCCTTTATCGAGCCCATCTTTGCATGAAATGTTCCCTTGATATCTCTAATTTTCTTGAAGAGATCTCTAGTCTTTCCCATTCTGTTGTTTTCCTCTATTTCTTTGCATTGATCACTGAGGAAGGCTTTTTTATCTCCTCTGTTTCTTTGCATTGATCACTGAGGAAGGCTTTTTTATCTCTCCTTGCTGTTCTTTGGAACTCTGCATTCAGATGCTTATATCTTTCCTTTCCTCCTTTGCTTTTGGCTTCTCTTCTTTTCACAGCTATTTGTAAGGCCTCCCCAGACAGCCATTTTGCTTTTTTTCATTTCTTTTCCATGGGGATGGTCTTGATCCCTGTCTCCTGTACAATGTCACAAACCTCCGTCCATAGTTCATCAGGCACTCTATCTATCTAGTCCCTTAAATCTATTTCTCACTTCCACTGTATATCTGAGTTAAATTCACCCATTCCAGTCCATTTTAGTTCACTGATTCCTAGAATGTCGACATTCACTCTTGCCATCTCCTGTTTGACTACTTCCAATTTGCCTTGATTCATGGACCTAACATTCCAGGTTCCTATGCAATATTGCTCTTTACAGCATTGGACCTTGCATAAGGGATTTGATTTAGGTCATACCTGAATGGTCTAGTGGTTTTCCTTTCTTCAATTTAAGTCTGAATTTGGCAATAAGGAGTTCATGATCTGAGCCACAGTCAGCTCCCGGTCTTGTTTTTGCTGACTGTATAGAGCTTCTCTATCTTGGGCTGCAAAGAATATAATCAATCTGATTTCAATGTTGACCATCTGGTGATGTCCATGTGTAGAGTCTTCTCTTGTGTTGTTGGAAGAGGGTGTTTGCTATGACCAGTGCATTTTCTTGGCAAAACTCTATTAGTCTTTGCCCTGCTTCTTTTTGTACTCCAAGGCCAAATTTGCCTGTTACTCCAGGTGTTTCTTGACTTCCTACTTTTGCATTCCAGTCCCCTAGAATGAAAAGGACATCTTTTTTGGGTGTTAGTTCTAAAAGGTCTTGTAGGTCTTCATAGAACCATTCAGCTTCAGCTTCTTCAGCATTACTGGTTGGGGCATAGGCTTGGATCACTGTGATATTAAATGGTTTGCCTTGGAAACAAACAGAGATCATTCTCTCATTTTTGAGATTGCATCTAAGTACTGCATTTTGGACTCTTTTGTTGACCATGATGGCTATCCATTTCTTCTAAGGGATTCCTGCCCACAGTAGTAGATGTAATGGTCATCTGAGTTAAATTCACCCATTCCAGTCCATTTTAGTTCACTGATTCCTAGAATGTCGACATTCACTCTTGCCATCTCCTGTTTGACTACTTCCAATTTGCCTTGATTCATGGACCTAACATTCCAGGTTCCTATGCAGTGTTGCTCTTTACAGCATTGGACCTTGCTTCTGTCACCAGTCACATCCACACCTGGGTATTGTTTTTGCTTTGGTTCCTTCCCTTCATTCTTTCTGGAGTTATTTCTCCACTGATCTCCTATAGCATATTGGGCACCTACCAAACTGGGGAGTTCCTCTTTCAGTATCCTGTCTTTTTGCCTTTTCTTGCTGTTCATGGGGTTCTCAAGGCAAGAATACTGAAGTGGTTTGCCACTCCCTTCTCCAGTGGGCCACATTCTGTCAGACCTCTCCACCATGACCCGTCTGTCTTGGGTGGCCCCACACGGCATGGCTTAGTTTCGCTGAGTTAGACAAGGCTGTGGTCTGTGTGATCAGATTGGCTAGTTTTCTGTGATTATTGTTTCAGTGTGTCTGCCCTTTGATGCCTCTTGCAACACCTACCATCTCACTTGGGTTTCTCTTACCTTGGACGTGGGGTATCTCTTCACAGCTGCTCCAGGAAAGAACAGCCGCTGCTCCTGATCTTGGACAAGGTCACCCCTCCTGACCTTGAACGTGGAGTAGCTCCTCTCAGCCCTCCTGCACCCATGCAGCCGCCACTCCTTGGACATGGGGTTGCTCCTCTTGGCCACCGCCCCTAACCTCAGACGTGGGGTAGCTTTTCTCGATCTGGTCCCATCACTTAATGGAAAATAGATGGTGAAACAGTATCAGACTTATTTTGGGGGGCTCCAAAATCACTGCAGATGGTGATTGCAGCCATGAAATTAAAAGACG
Organism: Capra hircus; assembly: GCF_001704415.2. Lineage (NCBI taxonomy): Eukaryota > Metazoa > Chordata > Mammalia > Artiodactyla > Bovidae > Capra > Capra hircus. Next base: position 86,657,379 of record NC_030817.1, on the reverse strand, counting down.
CTTACTCCTTGGAAGGAAAGTTACGACCAACCTAGATAGCATATTCAAAAGCAGAGACATTACTTTGCCAACAAAGGTCCCTCTAGTCAAGGCTATGGTTTTTCCAGTGATAATGTATGGTTGCAAGAGTTGGACTGTGAAGAAAGTTGAGCACCGAAATATTGATGCTTTTGAACTGTGGTGTTGGAGAAGACTCTTGAGAGTCCCTTGGACTGCAAGGAGATCCAACCAGTCATTCTAAAGGAGATCAGTCCTGGGTGTTCATTGGAAGGACTGATGCTGAGGCTGAAACTCCAATACTCTGGCCACCTCATGTGAAGAGTTGACTCATTGAAAAAGACCCTGATGCTGGGAGGGATTGGTGGCAGGAGGAGAAGGGGACGACAGAGGATGAGATGGCTGGATGGCATCACCTACTCGATGCACATGAGTTTGAGTGAACTCTGGGAGTTGGTGATAGACAGGGAGGCCTGGCGTGCTGCGATTCATGGGGTCGCAAAGAGTTGGACACAACTGAGCGACTGAACTGAACTGAACTGAACTGAGCTAAGGATAGACAGATCTCTGTGAGTTGTTCTTCCCCAGTCATTATAAAGACTTAACTTTTTGTGTCAGTCCTCTAGTATCAGTATTACGAACATCTTGTTGGAGGGATTATTATGAAACAGTTAAGTAACAAGAATGTGCTCTCCATGAGGTGCTGTGACGGGCTCAAAAGAAATGTAAGAAACATCCAGATCTTCAAGGAGCAGACTGATCACACCCAGAGGAGACATATAGAAAATGCAGGGTGGGCTCTGTGCCTGGTGCGAGGGCTCAGGACGGGGAGGCTGAGGGTGGTTGGAGGATACATGTCAGCTCTGGCCAGATCTGTAGGATTTGTCTGAAAATAGAAATTTTTAAATGGTGGCTCTGGACATCCCTGGCGGTCCGGCGGTTAAGACGTTACCTTCCAATGCAGAAGATGCAGGATCCCTAGTCAGGGAGCTAAGATCACATGTGCCTTGCAGCCAAAAAATAATCCCAAACAGGAACAGTATTATAACAAATTCAATAAAGACTTTAAAAATGGGTCACATAAAAAAAAAATTTTTTTTTTTAAAGGAAGGGGTGGCTCAGCAGAGAGCCAGCTCCGGAAGGGCTCTGCACACCAGTGAGGAGTTGCAGCTGCAGGAAGCCATCGTTGGTTCTTAGGCAAGGCAGTGTTGTTGTTCAGTTGCCAAGTCATGTCGAACTCTTTATGACCCCGTGGACTGCAGCACACCAGGCCTCCCTGTCCCTCACTGTCTCCCAGAGTTTTTGCCCAAGTTCATGTCCATTGAATCAGTGATGCCATCCAACCATCTCATCCTCTGTTGTCCCTTTCTCCTCCTACCCTTAGTCTTTCCCAGCATCGGGGTCTTTTCCAGTGAGTCGGCTCTTCACATCAGGTAGTTAAAGTATTGGAGCTTCAGCATCAGTCCTTCCAATGAGTATTCAGGGTTGGTTTCCTTTAGGATTGACTGGTTTGATCTCCTTGCTATCCAAGGCAAGGCAGTGACCCCACCACAACAGGCAAACAGGCTACAGAGGACTGATCTCTGCTTGCTCCATGTGGACCAGACTCTCTTGCTGAAACTGATTTATAAATAGGGATGTTCTAATCCCCTGGCTCTTTCTGAAATTCCATGGAGTTCTCCAGCCAGGAAACAGGAAACCCAGTTCAGGGCCTGTGGCTTCTCGGCAGCATGTCATTTGTCTCTCTTTCTGCGTCTTCTTTTCAGTGTCCTTTCTGTCACTATCTGGAAAATCATTAGTATGCTAATCTAGCTAGCCATCATTTTAACAGTGACCTTTGCTAACCTGCCTTTGCAATTTCAGGAACTACGTTTGACTTCTCTAAAAGTAACCTTAAATTGTAGTCTTGTAAGAATTCCAGAGCTGTATCCTTCACTCCTTCTTCTAATGAGGTTATGACCAAATGCTCATTATAATTGCTTTAGACTCCTTTTAATTTTCAAGCTTATTAATCATAAGAAGAGTTATTTAAAATTGCATAAATTAATCTTAGATTAAAAGCCCATCAAAGCCTCGAAACAATTAAGAATAAGTAGGATTTCCCTGGGGCAGCAAGTTTTATTTTAATATTGTAGTCAGGTGGATATCAGAACCTTGAAGTATGGTAGTGATTAATGTATGCAAAATTTAAATGAGATTTTTTAAATGGCAAATCTCAATCACATATTGACCTAACTGTAGGCTTTAACTGCATTGTCTGTCATATGTTTAAACTGTTTACTAATCAACATTTTAATTACAGTGTGTGTTGGCAGACCCTAGGACAAATAAAATCTAGCATTTTAAAATGTTGCTGCAAAGTCTGTTATCCAAAAATAGCAAGACTCTTTTATTGGGGAGAATGGAGGAATGAGGAAACAGAGCAAAGTTCCTGAAGCAGCGTCGCGATTCCGCACAGAGTCCTAAGGCGTGGCGTTGCCCCCTCCCTCCTGGCCCCTACTCTCACCTTGTGATTCTGCTGGTCTCAGACAGCTGCCTCTTCATTCATGAGGTGCCTGCTGGGTTTCCTTTGAAGTCGTTACATGTTTAATTGGGGAAATACTTCCCTTCATGTGTTCAAGCCCTGGTTGCCAAGCGTTGTTTCCTTGAACAGTGTGGGTAGCCTAGGGTCCCTCGGCCCACCTTCTTTTGTGATGTAGAGACTAGATATTTCCAGAAATTCAATTCCACCTCAGAGTCAGCAGTCTTTTTGTCTTGCCTTCCTCCCTGACCACAGGTAGGGTAAGGCAAGCCTTCCCAGCTTTCCCCAGGCTGCATCAGAATCTGGAAAGATTTTTTTCTATTTTACAAACACTGTTTCATTATTGAAAGTAGATGGGCAATAAGGTCACCCTATGTTATCCCTCAAAACTTCAGTTCCCACATTACAGAAAGGGATGTGTGTGTGTTAGTTGCTAAGTCATGTCTGACTCTTTGTGACCCCAAGGACTGTTGTAACCTGCCAGGCTCCTCTGTCCATGGAATTCTCTAGGCAAGAATACTGGAGTAGGTTGCCATTCCCTTTCTCCAGGGGATCTTCCCAAACAAGGGATGAAACCCAGGTCTCCTTCATTGCAGGCAGATTCTTTACTGTCTGAGCCACCAGGGAAGCCCTTATAGAAAGGGATAATAGTGACCAAATTACTGCTTTTTTGTGTGTGAAAATCCAGACAAGATAGAGTGCATAAATCACTTAGCGTAGAAGTTAGGAAATAAGTTCCCCCAAAATGTTTGCTCCTGCTCTCATCATTGACTTTCTAAAACTAGTGTTAAAATTGTTTAAAAATTCAAAGAGTATAGAAGGATGCAAAATACACCTTCAGCCCCACTCTCCAGAATTAAGCACTATTAATAGTAACTTGTTTCAAGAATTGTTAATTTTATTGTTCTGTACCTTACTGTTTTGCTTATATCTTTGAGATCTGAGATCTTTCTATATCACAAGAAAGTCTGTCTCATTCTGGTTTATGCTCCATGGTGTTCCATTATATAGATGTTTCATATTTATTTAATCAGGACCCTGCCATAAAACATTTTGGTGATTTCCAGACCTTTTCTGTTGTTAAGCTAGTGACCATCTTTCTATATATATACATACGCCTTTACGGAGAAGGCAGTGGCACCCCACTCCAGTACTCCTGCCTGGGAAATCCCATGGACGGAGGAGCCTGGTAGGCTGCAGTCCATGGGGCTGCGGAGAGTCGGACACGACTGAGCAACTTCACCTTCACTTTTTGCTTTCATGCATTGGAGAAGGAAATGGCAACCCACCCCAGTGTTCTTGCCTGGAGGATCCCAGGGATGGGGGAACCTGGTAGGCTGCCGTCTATGGGTCACAGAGTCTGTCATGACTGAAGTGACTTAGCAACATAGCAACAACGCCTTTACAAAATGGATTTGAGAATTGCAGTTCCCCCTCACCTCTTTTGGAGCTTCCCAGGTGGCCCAGCAGTAAAGAATCCAGCTGTGCAGATGTGGGTCCTGTCCCTGGGTCAGGAAGATCCCCTGGAGAAGGAAATGGCTGCCCACTCCAATATTCTTGCCTCGAGAATTCCATGGACAAAGGAGCCTGGCAGGCTACAGTCCATGAGATCACCAAGAGTTGGACACAACTGAGCATTCACCTCTTTTGCTACTAAAGTATTAGACATTAATCTTCACCTATCTGATCAGTGATAAATGGTATCAAATTGTTTTCATTTGCATTCTTCTTATTAAGCATGAAGGTTTTTTTCATGTTTATTGGCCATCAGTATTTTTTTCACATACTGTGTGCATTTTTCTTTTGGATAGGTCGTCTCTTCCTTTATCTTTCTGAGCCTTGATTTCCCCATCTAGAGAGCGAGAGAGGGAGGCGCACAGTCACCAAGAGCCCTTCTGCATCTGGAGACTGAGGTTCTGGCCTGAGTGTCCTGCGGGCAGCTTCTGCACGGCTGCCAGAGGCGCCCTCTGCTTGTGACCCTGTCTAGCCCACACTGGGGTTATGGGGCGTATAGCTGCGGGTGGACTGCAGAAGGCTCATTTCCTTCTTTTGTTCAGTTGTGAATCTTCCTCTCTTAAGAAAGCAGTCTTGGAAATTGCAAGGCAGAGCTGGGATTGAACTTCCGTTAAAGCTGCCTGTAGACATCAGGAATATTTATTTTCTCTATTTGCTTTAAGCCTGGGAAGACTGTGTGGTTTTCTCAACACTGTCCTGATGGAGCCCTGACCAGCAAGCGTGCAATGCCCCTAGCCCTAACGTGCCATTAATGATAGGTTAATGTACAGTATAATGTTTTGGGGACTACGGGTTCATTACACTTCTGAGTGTGAGGTCTTTCCACAGAGCGCCCAAGGTCCCATTGCATTATATCATGCAATAAAAACACCCTTTTCATATCACACACTAATAAACTGTATTTGAAATGCTGTCCGAGGGCACTGCTGTCTTGTCTATAGGCTGTGCCATGAGTGCAACAGTTGGGTTTCCTTTTTTTCTGTTTTGTGTTTTAGTTACACGGAATTCTGAATTCAGGGAAGTCAGCTCATTCCCGTTTTAAATGAGGGAGCAAGTTGGGTCTTTAGGCCTGAGGCTCAGGAGAGGGGCAGCTCAGTGAGTGATGAGAGTCCTTCCTACATGGAGAGCCAGACCCCTCATTTTCCTCTCCCTGTCCACCCACACCGTGTGCGGCTGTCAGGAGAGCCGGACTCGGTCTTCCAGACTTAGCACTGAGCACATGTTAGGTATTGCAAAAATGTCCTTAGGAAAAAACAAGTCCAGGCCACTGACGGTCATGACTATAGAGCTGTTTCCAGCGTAGCCTCTGTGCTGGGCATTTCCTAAACACAGCCTTCCTGATGTCCAGGGCAGACCATGGCCTTCCTGTGCAGTTGGTGATGTTCTCCTTGTTGTACAGAGCAGAGTTTCCAGAGCAAGAGGGGAAAGCTTCATGATGGAGAGTGAATTTCACAGGCCCCTGGAAACCACAGGGAAATTACCTGCCCACATAGACAGAGCCCCTCACACCCAGAACTCTTATCACCTGAGAGATCAGAGATGCAGCTGGACTGGGGGCAGGTGTCCTCTTTTCAAATGCATGTAGTCCCAGTGCCCTTATTAGTTATTCATCCCATCCTGTGGGTTGGTGTAATCAGATAGTTTTCTCCTCAACAGTAAGCTGGTAGCAGAGGTAGTTTTGAACCTTGGGACACTTTAGAAAAGGAGACTCTACTACATCAGAAAGGAAAAGGACATTAGAATTCAGGGATGAGGCAATGGCTGGGGTCAGAGAACCTTAAAAGACCTGTTCTATACTTTGATGCAGGGCAGACTGTGGCACATGTGCTTTGTATGGAATGCAGCGGGGCGGGGAGCGGGGGCGGGAGCGGGGGCGGGGGGTGGGGTTGTTGCTGCAAGCTGTCGAGTGTGGGAAAAGAATATGAAGTCCAAGAACCTGGGTTCCAGCCAGTGTTGAGACTTCAGCCTGAAGCGCAGGGCTTACCACCTAGGAACATCGGTATCTCTGCTGTAAAGTAGGCCCACATCTCTTCTGACAGGTGCCTGGAGATGGTAGGAAATAGTGTAAATGAAAACACCTGACTAGTATCTGACATGGGATAGGTGCTCACAACCATTGGCTGTTTTATTGCTGTTATATATTATAATGTAACAAAACATAACAAAAAGCACAGGCTTTGGAGCTGGTGTCCAGTTCAGATCCCAGCCCCACCTTAGCCAGATCACTTAACTTCTCTGAACCTAGTTTTCAAATCCACAAGTAGATAATGACATGAATGCCATCCTGAGACTTCATGGCATTACTGTGACATTTGAATTAGATGATGAGGTTGAAAGCACTTTGTGGAATGAAAAACTCTACTCAGATGCTGCTAATTATATTTATACTTATTTTTCTCTCCAGATCAACATGTTCCAACTGAATAAGTATCCTTAGAGCAAAGCCACTAAGGGCAGCTATTCAAGATTCGCTGATCTTTCGTGTCTCCACCAGGGAGCTTGTTACAGCCAAATTGTAGGCCAGAGCGGTTCTCCTACCCCATGTCTTCATAACATAGGAGCAGGGGACCCAGAACAGTCTGTGCTCCCCTGAGTTGGTGCAAGGAACCAGTCCCTGGTTGAAAGATCAAAGGACCATGTTGAGGGGTGATGCTGGCCTGGAGAGACAAGAAGATGACCGAAAGGGAAAAAAAATCAAGTTGCTAAGGCTGTCCTGTAGAAGGCTGGACCTTTGGCTCTAGGCATAATCCCCTTAATTGTTAGAAGAAGAATATTTAACTTTCAAGGATAATTAGTTTTTCTTTTAAGGGTGATAGGGTTGGACTCAACATTTTGTTTCGATGCGAGTGCTTTAGAACACTTACAGAAACCTCTCAGGGGTTAAATCTGTCTTTAGGGCTACCAGGACTTGAAAAATGTTACCTTGTATCAAGAAAACCAGAAGTGACAAGTTCATTTAAAAAGCCTGGTTTGTCATTGTTTATCTAATTTTCAGAGTTGACACAGAAAATTAGACCAGCTGACACTCACTCTCTGACTGTCTCCCTGGCTCATTTCCCTGGTCCTTTCCTCCCTGACCTCTGGAAGTACAGAATGCTCCAAACCCCCAAAATATAAAACTTCCCACTGAGTTTCCAAGTCTCCCTGCAGTCATTCCAAGATTCTGTCATACGATGTCATCCCTAATGTTATTATAAAAACAAGATGAGGTTATAAATCTGCTCTGTGAGGTATTTTTTTCCCCTTCCACTTGGACCATAAATCTTAGAAGTAATCAAACTTGCTCCAAAGGAAGCCAAGATAAACTTGGGCCCTAAGTGGCCCCATATGTCTTTACTGAGTTCAGAGGTTCTGAAGGCTTGTCTGCCTGGTGACGTCGCACACTGCTACTGAAAGGCAGCCGGAGTGCGAGCTTTTCCCTGTTTAATCCTGACCTTCCAAAATGCAAAGGACAGCAAGTCTCCTATTCACCACTTTAAATGAGCACCTCCAAATAAAGGAAATTATTCAGATAAATGAAACTTATTCCTTATAAAAGCAAAGGTTTTTAAAAAGATTGCAGGGAAGAGGTTTTAAATGTACACTTTCCTATCCTCTTAAATAGATTATGTGCCTCAGGGTTTGCTTTTTAGCAAATGTTCTTAGACCGTCTTCATAGTCATTTGCTGTATTCTGCCGTCCTAGCGTCTCCTGATATTAACATGTGGAGGGCCATTGTCTTTGCCCTGGTTGATCTCAAGTTGGTTCCTTGGTTTCATTTTTCTTGTGTGTAGTGTTGCTAATAGATGTCACTTAGTACTCCTGCCCTTGTTCCCTTTCTAATAGCTCTCCACTTTTCCTCTTCTATTTGTCTGTTTATTTTGTGCTTTAGATTGAGAAACCAGATACTAAGTGTGTTCGCATTAGTAGTCTAAACTGCAAGAAAATGGACTAAATAAAGGCTTGAAGGGCTAACTGAAAGTAAAGTGTTCAAGTTTTAATGTAACTTTCAGATTCTTAGTCTTAAGTAAGAGAGTCAAATTTACAGCACCCTATAGGTCTGTAAAGTGCCTCTAGATTTGAAAACAGGCCATTTCACTAAATAGGAAATACACTGCTCCGTAAGATTTAATGTAAATGCAGAAGTTTGAAACTTTGCCCTTGAATCAGTAATTAGCATAAAATTGTTTTGAATTATTATTTGTTGAGGGTTTTGTTGTTTTTTTGAAAGTGAAATGAAAGGAAAAGTCATTCAGTTGTGTCCGACTCTTTTGCAACCCCATCGACAGTACAGCCCATGGAATTCTCCAGGCCAGCATACTGGAGTGGGTAGCCTTTCCCTTCTCCAGGGGATCTTCCCAACCCAGGGATTGAACCCAGGTCTCCCACATTGCAGGTGGATTCTTTACCAGCTGAGCCACAAGGGAAGCCCTGGGGACCTAATAAGCCATGAATGTGCCAAAAGGGAGTCCTTAGACTTTAAAAAATCAGATTTAGAGTCAGACACACAGAAGCCACTCAATACATCCATGTTGGATTTGATGGAAATCTCCCTGTACACTGGAGCATAACTAGCAGAAGAAGCAAGCTTGCAACTAAATAACTGTCCTTCTCAACAGTGGAAACAGACTTTGGTTTCATAAAGCTCTGCAGCAACGAGCTTCTCCAGCTTATTTGTAATCAGATGAAGTGCGCTCCCTTCATCGTTTGTTCTGCGCATGACCAGCGACACCGCCTCAGAAAACACAGGCTACCCTGCTCACCACCTCAGAAAATGCATTTCAGCCTTCCGTACGTTTAATTTTCTTCAACATTACCTTGCAAACCACAGTAAATCAATAACAGAATAGTTAAGTACCACAGGTTCTTTGTGTTTTGTTTTAGGAAATATTGCTCAAGGCTAAAAGCGAGTTCTATTGATGATTTTTATTTGCTGCCAGGACACAAAATGATCAGAATTTTCAAATGGCTTGTTTCCTTTTTGTGGGATTTTCTTTAGGAAAAAAAAAAACAAAGGAGGGGGCAGTTTCAGAAAATGGTTGCTGATAGCAGAAACTCTGGAGTATCTAGTAATTTTCGATCCTGTATTTTATAGGCTAGGCCTGGTAACTTTGCCCTTTGTTATGCTTTTATTTCAGATTTTCCAAAAAGGCTGCCCCAACCAGTCCCCTGCCTCCCCTACACTCACCTCAACAGCAACCCTGTCTACTGAATTGAATGAAGCTCAGATAACTGGGGTATCATAGCTGGAAACCTTAAAAAAAAAAAAAAAGATGGCCCTTCAGTTATAGTTACCTACCTCAAAATTCAATATCTGGTGTCGTTAGCAGTTTTTCCTTAAGGTTTTTTGTTGATTTAATAACATCAAAAAATCTCCACTTTAGGTTCAGTCTTTGTGTGAAAGTTTGTTTTTCCTTCCTGAGAAACTAGAAAAGCTGTTACTGAGATGGATTTTGGTAGCACCTTTACTTAATTGGAAGTTTCTTGAAATCAGATGAAGCAATAGGTAAGAATCATTTTAAAAGTTTGAAGTGTGATATCAGGGCTCAAAACCTACCAGGGTGACTATTTGTCAATACTTGTTGACACCTCCAGGTCACCAGCATCGCCACCCTGCCCTCTGCCCCCAGCACCACCCACACACGCCTCCTCTCCCCTCTCTCCTCTCCCTCCTGGGAGCCACGATGCTACATTTTCAGCGATGTTGGTCTCATGTCATTCATAAGGTACGCCCTTACTATTTTAAATGTTCTCCTACATTTATGGGCATGTGCCCTTTTTTCATCCCTGAAGATGTTTGCCTCTGTTCTCTCTTTACCGGTTTTGTCAGAGGTTAGTCTGTTTTACTCACCTTTTTAAAGAACCAGTACTTTTGATCATCTCTTTAATGTCTAATTCTTTTGCATTCTTTATTACTGCTGTTTTATGTTTTCTTTGGATTTACTTTTTGTTCCGTTTTTATTTATTGACTTAACTCATAAATTTCCAATCTTTTTTTCCTTAATATATCCACGTAAAGCTCTCCATTACTTTACCCGCATTCCACATAGAGTATTTTCATTGTCATTCATTTGTGAGTAATCCTCAGTTTCAATTGGGATTTCTTTTTTGACCCATGAACTATTTAGAAGAACTTCTGTTTGCACACACTCAGTGCTGCTTTGTTATCTTGTGATCGTTGTCTTCCTTTTGTGCACCATGGTCAGAGAGCATGGTTGACATAATCTCAACCAAAATAACAAAGACCTTGTGTTATTTGTTGAAATACCTGTGGTTACTACACTGCGGTTTTTTTTTCAGTGTACTCTCTTTGCTTAAAAGGAATGTGATTCTCTTAATTGTTGAAAGAAGTGTCCTTTTTACATCCTTTAGGTCAAATTTGTTAATTGCATTACGTACATATTTTGTGTCCTTACTAATTTCCTACCTGCTTTATCTATCAGTTACTGACAGAGCTGTGCTGCAGTCTCCCGCTGTTAAGTGTGGTTTTGCTTCTCGCGATTTTGTTAGTACTTTCTTTAAGGTGGTGATGTTAGGTGCCTATGTCAACATGCTGTATCTTCATTTTAAAAGGTTTCTTTTATCTTTATGTAGTGACTCTCTTTAGTATATTTTAAGTTTTATTTTTGTCTGATATTAATATACCTATGCAATCTTCTTTTGGTTAGTGTTTGCCTGCTATATGTTTTCCTGCCCCTTTGTTTTCATTATTTCTGTGTTCTTTTGTTTTAAATGAATCTCTGCATTTTCCTATTGATGTCTTTAATTTTATCTGACTCTCTTTTAATTCATTAGTTTAATCATTTATATTTATTGCTTATTGATACACCTAAATTTTTTTCTACTCTCTTGTTTTCTACTTTTCTCTCTACAGTGCTTTCTGACTTCTTTTTTCTCCTTTCTTTACTCTATTAGATTGATTTTTTTTTCTTCCTTCTTAGTCTTCCCATCGGTTTAGATACTGTATTCTATTTCTAGCCTTGTAATGGTTATCCCCAAGTTTCTAACTTAATTTAGCAAAGCCTAAAGGTTAATCACTAAATATACCCCCTTCCCGACAATATTCAGCTTTAGGTTCAATCTCTTAACCTTTATATTAGGTAGAATTGGCTTTAACTTCACATGATTAAAATAAACAACAGCTTAAATGTGACAGCAGGATATTCCCCACACATATAAAGACAGGCAGGACATATCCCAGATTAGTTGGCCATTCCTTTCTAGTCAAGGGGCATTTGAGCTCTAGCCAACAGGAGTGAGGAAGAGTGGTCAAAACACTCCTTTGTTTAAGGACAGATCTGCGGATCAGCACGCACTTACGGGCTCTCATGGCATAGGCCAAAAACTAGCTGCAAGGGAGGCCGGGCATGCAGCTGCTTGGCTGGATGACACTGCTCGTTTGTGTGTGTGCTTTCCCACCGTGGTGTTTTGTTTTGTTTTGTTTATTTAAATTTATTTATTTTTTAATTGAAGGATAATTGCTTTATAGGATTTTGTTGGTTTCTTCCAAACATCAACTCTGTTCCTTATTAAACTTAGGATTTGTATCATTAAGGAAGAAGGAGGAATGGATATTGACAGGCAGCTAGCAGCCTCAACCACAGCTTCACTCCACCGAATATAAGGACCCTAAGAATTTCTGATCAGTCCCTTCTTCTTTCATGTCCAGGATTTCATTGGCATCTTATTTTTAGGTCTTCGCAGTTAGTCATTACTCTTGTTCTCATTCTGTATAATCAACACCTGTTGATATTTATCCATGTGTTTACCAGTATCTGTTCCTATTCCTGTTTCATCTGCTTCCTCCTCCTGAAGTTTCTTTTCCTTTTGGAAGTACATTAAGAGTTCTGTCATTTGTTCTAAGATTGTCTTCACTTTGCCCTCTTTTTTGGGGGTGGGGGGGAGCTGCACTTCACAGCTTGTAGGATCTTAGTTCCTGAACCAGGGATTAAACCCAGTCCTCAGCAGTGAAAGCTCAAAATTCTAACTACTGGACTTCTAGGGAAGTTCTGCCCTAACTCTTGATTGTTAGTTCAACTGGATTTAAGAGTTTAGATTGACTGTTTCCCCAGAGCCTTGAAGATACTCTGTTTTCATCTGGCTTCTCCATGCTGCTGCTGCTGCTAAGTCGCTTCAGTCGTGTCCGACTCTGTGCAACCCCATAGATGGCAGCACACCAGGCTCCTCTGTCCCTGGGATTCTCCAGGCGAGAATACTGGAGAGCATTGCCATTTCCTTCTCCAATGCATGCATGTATGCCAAGTCGCTTCAGTCGTGTCCAACTCTGTGTGACCCCACGGACAGCAGCCCACCAGGCTCCTCTGTCCACGGAATTCTCCAGGCAACTCTCCAAAAATTCTCCACTGGAGTGGGTTGCCATTTCCTTCTCCAGGCTTCTCCACTAGCTGGTGAGAATCTGCCCGGTTGCCATGGTCTTTCTCTCTGGGAGCTTTTAACGTCTCTGTTCCTGGTATCCTTCTGTTTCCCTACAATTTGTCTGGGCATAGATTTCTTTATTGTTATTCTACTTGGAGATCATTTTGATTTTTGAATCTGAAAATTCATATCTTTCATCAGTTCTCAAAATTTTCAGATGTTGTCTCTGAATATTTTCCATCTGCCACTGTCTCATCTCTTCTTATTCTTCCCTCTGGGGGTCTCTCTTTCACACTAAAAAATTATTTTTTGTTTATCTCTCAGTACTGAGTAGTGCTTTGGATAACTTTCTCAGACCATTCTTCCAGCTTGCTAAGTCTCTCCTCAGCTATATTCAGCCTGCTGTCTGGCTCATCTGTGGAGAGTTTCTTTTGTTTTTCCCACTCACTACACGTGTTATTTCTATAAGTTATAGTTAATTCTTTTTCAAATCTCTCTTCTCTTTTTCATAATATCTTGTTCTCAGTGTTTCAGCGTCTTTTTTGTCTTTAGTCTTTTCAGCTGTACATTGTTCTGCATTTTCTTTCCAATTATTTTCCTGTCACCTTGGTTCTGAGAGCTGTAATCTTCCTGCGTGTTGTGTCTGCTGACTCTTGTCCATGGGTAACTGTTTCCTCACGTGTTTTAGAATTTTTATTGTAAGCGCATTCTGAATGGGACTTATTGCTGTGGAGATGATTGCATTCCAGAAGTACTGCCTCAGAATGTTTTTTCATTTGCTCCTGAGAGATACTCCAGAGTATTGCTAGATCAATATCAATGTTATGTTAGATTAATCAGCCTTGGGTTCTCAGACCAGAACAGTGGTACATAGGACCACAAAATGCACGAGGCTCAGAGCCACCTTACACAGCATCCCCTTTGCTGATGGGCAGACGTTCTGCAGTCCCAGCTTTGCTCAGGATCCCAGGCCAGCTCCCCAGTTGGACCTTTTCTTCTGTTTCCACTTAGTATTTCACACTTTCCAGGTACTGCATTCCTGGAACTGATAGCCTCCCTTAGGGCCGCAAGACCTCGACTCACACCCTTACTGAAGAGGTTTTCCATTCCCTCTTCATTTTTGGCACTTGCAGATTTCCTTTCTTACAAATTCATCTGTTGTGGTTTTGGTAAAATGTTCCTTGATTGGGAGTTTGTAGAGAGAGGACTGTTAGGCTTAGTCTCTCCCCATCTCTTCATTCTCTGACTGTCAGAATCAGTCCATTCTGTTTTGTTCAATAAGCTTACTGAGCTCCCCACTTTGTGCCAGAAATTGTGATGGAACTTCCCCTCTGCCCACTCACATCCCCACGTATGCATATATACACAGAGAGAGCCAAGGTCTCAGAGTTTAAACATCAAATCTCAAAAGGTGAGAGCAAAAGAGGACAGGAGGGAACCATCCTTTTAAGCATTGTGTCTGTAAACTGCCACCACCACACAGCCCATCACACCAAAAGACAAACATCCGGAGGCCTGTAATGGCCCCCCTATTCATTGCTTGGACCTGCTGCAGAATCAGCCTCTCTGATAGGAGGCCTCAGCATTATTGGAGCAAGAACCCCACTGTCTCTCTGGCATCCTCCAGTCCTGACTTCTCTGGGTTTCTGCTCAGAGACTGACTGGGATAACCTGCGTGCTCCCTGCTCTTCCCGCTCACCCATCTTGTCTGAGTTCTCTACAGGGCAGCCACCACAGCCCCTCTAAATGGGCAGGGGGCACCCTTCTGCCACCCACATGGATCCACTTCCTCCAACATAAACTCCCGGGTGCTGGCACACACACGCACACGCACACACGCGCACACGCACACAGACGCACACACACACACACCCCACTCCTTTCCCTTCACAGTGGCCCACTGCAGTTTCCCTGTGCCCTCTCCTGTACCACACTGCTCTGGTCCTGGGGCTGCCCTGTCAACATAGGCCCTGGAATGACTGGCGGAGCCTCTGGAAATACCTCGCCCTCTCGAAGGGCCATTTCCTGGCCAATCACCCTGTGTAGGAACACATAGATCTGCTCAGGTGAAAGCAGATCTCACCTTGACCCCCTGAGGTGCCTCATGTACAGTCTAGGGTGGCTAGAGGGAAGCAATTTGCTGCTAATAATTGAATATTTGGGAAGAAACATCTGTTTCCGTGGTATTTGTGAAGAATAAACTCAGGAAGGGTGATTGAAATGGCATGTCACAGCTGAGGACCATTTCTTCATTTCAAAGAAAAGTAAGGACTAGAAGGGAACCCGCACCCCCAGCTTTAGGAATCAGAGGCTGAGAAAGCACAGTCTCAGGACCAACGCCTTGCCTCTGAGAGCTTTGCAGTGGGGCATTGGCCCAGGTAAGCCAGGCTAGGCAGACGGTGAGATTCCACACGAGCTGACAGGCAAGGCTCACATCTTCATCTCACTGCCGCTCCCACAGTGTATTCTACATGGAAGCGTAGTGGCCTCCCATCACGCTACCCAATGTGTGTCTGGGAAGCCTGTCTGCAGTCAGGCAGTTTCCTACCCCCGAGGCAGAGGGAGCAGAGATACTCAGTAGGGTGACAAGGCCAGCCAGCAGCCTCCCCGTGTTCAAACCCAGCTGAGAAATAAGACTCAGGAAATGGCAGAAAGGAAGCATCAGCTCTCCTTCTATGCAGTCTAAGTCAAAGGCTGTGCTGATGTGCCGGGCCTTGCTGGGAATTTCCCACAGAGCCCCATCAGAAGTGAACAGCAGTCCAGAGCCTGCCTGGGAGCTCGCCAGAAGCGGGCAGGCCAGCACCCAGCCCTCCTGTGGGCAGGAGACCCCTGGGCTGGGCCTGCTGCGTACTTCCCACCAGCCTGACTCCTCCTTCTCCCCGGGGGAAGGGTGGAGAGTTACCATGACAACCCAAGTCCCTCCATGTGGGATGATGAGGCCAAGGGAATGGAGGCGCCCTGGAGTGTTTTCTCTTCTATAAGTGAGGCCATCATGGCCCTTCCCAAGCCTCCATGAGTCCAGGGCTGGCGAGAGGAGGCCCACTGACTCTCAGGCCAGGGCCCCTTGCCTCACCCGACATGGGGGCGGATGCAAGAGTTGCTGCGGTGGTGCCTCAGCTTCTTCCTGCTGAGTCACTCCTGGGGAACCTCCCCGCCACCCCCTACTGGGGCCTCAGTCCGACACCTTCCTCCCAGACACCCCCTGTTGATTAGCCCAGGCACACCCACCCCGAAGGAAGCAGACCCTCAGGAGGAGCATGACTTATTATCTCATGTACACTAATTAATATTAGGGACTTCCCTGGGGGTCCAGTGGTCAAGACTTCACCTTCCAATGCAGGGGTGTGAGTTCAGTCCCTGGTCAAGGAGCTAAGATCCTAACATGCCTCATGGCCAAAACACCAAAACGTGAAATAGAAGCAATACTGTAACAAATTCAATAATGACTTTAAAAATGGTCCACGTTAAAAAAGAATCTTAAAAAATATTAATATTATATAGGTTTGTCCACTGCCCTGCCCTTGGCAGCAGTTTAGCAGACATTGGACAGTCTCTGCATTTTTCCAAAAATTGTTTAACTTCTCTAATCTGAAGTTGTCTCCAGGGTAAGTAGGGATTAGATTGCTAGTTTTGAATCTTCAGCATTGGAATGCTTTTTATTGTGTAAAATTAATGCAGGATCTCATTATTAATATAGGGGAAAAGTGGCTTTTTTTTTTTAGCATGAATGTGTTGAAGTGAAGTTGCTCAGTGTCCGACTGTTTGCCCACCAGGCTCCTCCATCCATAGAATTTTCTAGGCAAGAGTACTGGAGTGGGTTGCCATTTCCTTCTCCAGGGGATCTTCCCGACCCAGGGATCGAACCCAGGTCTCCCGCATTGTGTGCAGACGCTTTACTGTCTTTATAGACGCATGAGACCTCTGTTGAAGGACACAAAAATCTGAGAGCTGGGGTCATAGGTGATGGTTGCAGTCTAGTATCTGCATCGGCATCCCACTTATCTCTGACACTGTCTCAGGAGCCTCATATCAAGGAAATCCAGACTCCCCCAACTGTCCTCTCAGCTTAGGCGTCTTTTAAACCCATGTAGAAGCTTAAAAAAGGAATAGCAGAAAAGTTTTAGAGTTTAGTTGCTGACAGTAGCTAGCTGCTGTTCGTATGAATTGCTTATAATAAGTCTAAAGATCAGAGAAGAGGGACTCAAAGCCTGCAGGAGCTGACGCCACTGGAAGGCTTGATCCACACCCCGGTTGGGCATCGTGCGCCCGGCCACCAGGCTGACACGCTCTGTAGGCTCAGTGCACTGGCTCCAGTAAGTGGACGTCACAGCCCTGAGTTCTTTCAGGTGCGCAGTGCACCAGCCCAGCCTTCCTAGGCTAAGCGCATATATTAGCAGTCAGTAATATGCACCGATCTAACAAGATCTAACCAGACCACCTATCCGAAGAGCTATAGAAGATCATTTACCACCACAGTGTTGGGTAACACACTGCCAGTATGCCAGGTAGCAGTTAAGACTTGAAGATAGTTGAGTGTATATGTTATTTTTAATTAGTTTTTTTAAAAAACAAATATAGCTTAAAATATCTTAATGATTTGAATCAAACTGTGGAAACCCCAATGCAGCTCACCCCCTGTGGCCCTGCTGGTCTCTGAGGTCCCATCCCCTCCCACCACTTCTCCATTATTAAAGGGACTGAAGTACCCCTGCCACAAGGGCTGGATCCTAAAGGGACACACAGAGAGCCTTCAAGGAAGGCCGGCAAGCCCAGAGCAGAAAGGTGAAGTGGTGGGCAATGCATTGACCATAGGGCCCCTCTGGCCTCTCAGATCACCTCTTAGAGGGCCTGCCTAATCACTGGACTGGGTCCTGTGGCTCATGTTGGACTCTTTTTATTTTGGACTTAACTGGAGTGTACTTGGGCTGGGCTGGCTTGCTTTTTGGTAGGAGGAGAGGGGGTGGTTTAGTTGCTTGGATCCTTGGTGTTCTGCCCCGTGCAGCATCCTTGGTGGGCCAGGAGGTGGCTGGTGGCCTGGGGCTCCTCCAGAGAGAGAAAAGCCCTCTCTGGAGCCCTCTCTGGTCCAGGGAGTCCAGAGCAGCCTCAGCTTGTGGAGCCTTCTCCCAGGCCTGCCCGCCCAACCTGCTGCACTTCCCAACCTAGCACCAGGCTCCTGGAAAGCAGTGAAACGTGCCCGTCAATCCAGCTAACTTCTCCTGGTGGTTCCTCAGTGATCAGCACCGCGTGTTCTCGAGGCTTCCAGTCTCGTGCTAGGAATAAGGTGGGCTCAAGTGTTGATAACACACAGCAGGACAGGTGTGTGCACTTGTTCCAGAACAGATGGCACCCCTTAAGAGGAGACAGGAGTCAAGGCCTCACAAGATCTTAGGCGTGGGGTACAGTCTGCTGCCAGGCACCCTGTTTATTATGGCCGCCCTTATCTCTGGGGGGCACTTCCCTCATAGCCCAGTTGGTGAAGAATCCGCCTGCAATGCAGGAGACCGGTTTGATTCCTGGGTCGGGAAGATCCACTGGAGAAGGGATAGGCTACCCACTCCTGTATTCTTGGGCTTCCCTTGTGGCTCAGCTGGTAAGGAATCCGCCTGCAATGAGGGAGACCTGGAGAATTCCATGGACTGTATAGTCTGTGAGGTCACAAAGAGTCAGACACGACTGAGTGACTTTCACTTTCACTTTTCACTTTTTCTCTAGGGTGTGGTCTCTGTGGCTCTGGAAAATTCCTGCCAGATCCCAGGTCTTCATTTTCCTGCTTCCCTAGAATCTAGACCCAAAGAGAAGGAGCAGAGAACCGGGTGGGCTGGGGTTGCCACACAGACCCCCAGTGCCTGCTCTGACGACTGGCTGTCCTACAGAGTGGGTGCCGCCCTCCAGCCCTGGTGCTGGTGGGGAAGGACGGTGTGATGGCTGAGGACACGGGCTCCAGGGACAGCGCCACGTGCAAGCGCCCTGGTCCTGGACAGAGTCCTTAATCTTTCTGTGCCTTAGCTTCCCCGTCTGTAGAACAGGCATAGGGTAATACTCAATAAATAGACTTGCGGAGTAATGAACAAATTACTTGATGAGAAGTGCCTGATACACCTTGGATCAGAGAGGACACTGTCTGCCTTTTTTGCTGCTCTCTTTTTAGTTTGTCAGTTAAAAACTACCAGTTAAGTCCACGGAATTCTCCAGGCCAGAATACTGGAGTGGGTAGCCTTTCCCTTCTCCAGGGGATCTTCCCAACCCAGGGATCCAACCCAGGTCTCCCACATTGCAGGCGGATTCTTTACCAGCTGAGCCACAAGGGAAGCCCAAGAATACGGGAGTGGGTAGCCTACCCCTTCTCCAGTGGATCTTCCCGACCCAGAAAGCGAACTGGGGTCTCCTGCATTGCAGGCAGATTCTTGACCAACTGAGCTGTCAGGGAAGCCCCAGTTAAAAAGAATTTATTATCCCATTCCTACAAATAAAGCCTGGGTTGTTATAGAGGGTGGAGGGAACACAGTACCTTCTTTGGTAACTTATTCAAGGGGTTAATAAAATGTGTAACAATAAAAAATAATATTGTACCATATATTCTTTTAAAAAGTAGAGATTTTAAACTCGCTGTGCCCAACCTCAGTGAGCAGAGTAGTGTGGTGTCCTCGTGGCAGAACACCGTCCTGGGTTCAGCCCTCAGCTCTGCCACTTTCCAGCTCTGTGACCTTAGCTCAGGTCGCGTCTGTTGGCCTCTTGGTCTCCTTTGTCTGTGAACAGTGGTTTCAGGGCCATTTTAGGCAACCCAGGCCTGGCCCACAGCAGGGGCTCGGTGACCAGATGCAGGCAGAGAGGACAGGCAGGTCACTGGTTCCTGCCGTGGGGTGTTAGTCACTTCAGTCGTGTCTGACTCTTTTGTGGCCCCATGGACTGTAACCCGCCAGGCTCCTCTGTCCATGGGCTTCTCCAGGCAAGAATCCAGGAGTGGGTTGCCATTCCCTTCTCCAGGGGATCTTCCTGACCCAGGGATCGAACCCAGGCCTCCCACATTGGATTCTTTACCTGCCACAGGCCCACGGCTAATGGAGAACTTGCTACCTGCCAGCACTGTAGCAGGGTGGCAGCCACACCAGCAAGGCATTGCATGATTCACATGCAGAGTTCTCTAGGAAGTTATACAAGAGAAGAAAGTGTGGAGACCCCAGTGGGGTAAATTCCTATTTGGGGGAAACTCGAAGCCCAACTGATGTCACAGAGCAAAGTGTCAGTGAATGAGCACTGGCCTGGGAGTCCAGACATGTCAGCCTCAGGCCGCCCTCCACCGCAGCAGGTTCAAAACGTCCACCGCGTGCCTGTGCGGTGGGCACCCGGACCCCTCCTCTCCCTGTCCCCTCTGGCAGAAGCATGGAGTGCTGTCCATAGAGGGAGGGTCATGCTGTTAGTCATCAGGAAAGCGTCTCATCACAATGATACCAGCGGGCAAAAATTTAGGATGTTATTACCAAAGTCGAGGGCCAGATTCTGGTGAAGCCCTGGACGCTAGTGCCCAGGTGAAGGAGGGTGTGCTGGACACACCTCGTGCTCTGGTTCCTCGTCATGAGTTGCTGCCGGAGCACCATCTGCCCGGTGGTGGGAGGTCTGCACCTGGCGACCCACTGGCTTTGCTTGTCGTTGACCCGGCGCTCACCCTCCACTGTGCCCCACCTTGGGGTCCATCCTACCTCTCGCGGCCCCATCCTCTCCCCTTCATGATGCCTCCTTCTTCTGTGGCGGAGTGTGTGGTGCATTTTACCTCAGCCCTCGCCGGTTTAATGGTTGCAGCTGGCCCTGAGAGAATCCGGGAAAGGAGAGTGGCCCCCCCTGCCTGGCATGGAGGCCAGTGAGCTTGTCCGGGGTCCGGCTTGCAGAGTGACCGCTCACACACACTCTGTGCGGGCAGCAGAGGCCTGGGTGTCAGGGGCAGTCACCGGGTGGAAGATGCTCTCAACGAGCGGCGTGTGGGTGTTCTGGCAGCAGGGGGTGGGCCACGCCATGCTCCTGTTGACCCCGGTAGTCCGAGGGAGCTGGGGAGCTTGTCCGTGTCTGGATTCCTCTGCCTGGGAGAGGGGGCCGGGGTGTGCATTTACCCAGGTACTGTAGAGGGTGTGGTGCGGGGGGCCACACAGAAACCCCAGGAGGGGCCTGTGAGGGCAGCCGTCATGCCACAGGTGTCGGAGAGCATGCGGTCCTGAGCATGGCACCTGGCGTCCAGAGACCCAGGTGGTGCTTCCAGCCCAGCCCTGGCTTCCGTGACTTCACACAGGTCCCTGAGTGTGTTTCCTCATCGGCCAGGTGGCCATGTGCACCTCCACAGTGAGCATGGGGATCTGGTGGGAGAATCAGGACTAAGCTCTTGGCAAGGCCTGGCACACAGCGCTCAGTCCAGGGTGCTGGACTCGGTATTAACCAGTGTATAGTTTCCATCCATCTCCAGGCTTCTGGTGGTTGCAGGCACCTGCTCAGGCCTGTCAGGATCTACCTAGGAACTGGGGCCCCTCAGGGTGGCAGAGTGATCTTCATGCTTTTTGCCAGCATCATCCATCAGCTTTTGTTTATTCATTAAACTCGTGAGGAATACCTGCTCCGTGCATGTCTGGGGCTGGAGGAGCATCTGCTAGGTAGGGAGGAAGGGAGCCCACAGGGTGGCGGGGTCACAGGGGCTGGGGTCCAGCCCTGAGAATGTACCAGAGGAGCAACCAGAAGCCCTAGCACTTAACAAGTCATGTTCCCTCCCAGGCTCAGTTTCCTCTTCTGTAAAATGGGGTTATGGTGTACTTACCCTGCTTCCCACCCAGGGCTGATGGGAGGGGGGAGTCAAGTGAGAGTGACCTACCAACCTGACACCACTCTCGCAGGGGTCAGGACCTGCAGCCTCAGTCCCCTCCGGTCAGGCAGGCCTGAATCCCGTGGCAGAAATCAGGCAAGGGAAAAGTGACTCCCAGTGTCCGCCTGCCCCTAGTCAGCCCGGGAAGAGCCCCGGACAGTAGGTTTGGGTTTCAGAGACTTGTGATCCAGTCACAGCTCTGGGAGCCGGCACAGGTCAACCATGAGCCTGTGGCCTCTGTTTCCTCATCTGCAAAGGGGAGATTATCATGGCACCTGTGTGATTCAGCGCCTCCACCCCAGACCTTGAGGCACCCTTGGACCCTGGAGGCAGAAATGCCCCCAGACTGCCATGATCTCTAGCCTTCCCAGTGCCATCTCAGCCCCAGTTTCCTTCTGGACAACTGTCCGTGCTCTCACTCCCCACGTACTGGCTTTCTCGGCGCGTCCAGTCACGTGGTGGACCAGGCAGTCTCCAGCTCCCAAGTTCACCTGTCACAGCCCAGGCTGCCTGGGGAGGCTGGGGTCTCCCCTCCGTCTCTGTGTCTCTCCTTTCTTTCTCCCTCTGTGATTCCTCTTCTTATCCCCCCAAACCCATCAACAGTAGCTGGGGACAAAACCACTCATCTCAGTCACTCCCGTGCTGGGTGGTATAAAGCCCCAGGGGTACACAGGAGGTGGGGGTCCCGTCCCAACCAGGGGGTGGGGGTAGGAGAGGAAGGGGGCAGAATCTCCACCAAAGCGGTGGATGCCCACCCTCTCCTCGTCCGCCTCCCGGGACACCTGGGCGAGATGCTTCCTGCAGCGCAGCCCTCAGCCTTGCTGTAGCTGGAAGAACTCTCCCCTCTCCCCTCCTGCGGTTCCGCTCTGCTTGCTCCTGAACAGATGACAGCAGAGATGCAGCATATGGCCCCCAAAGTCACCCGGCATTCTGGGAGAGTGACACTGTGCACCCCGGGCTGCAGGGGAGGGGCCCACCGGCTCCTGAGCACGGCATCTCCCTTTGTTCTTCAGAAGGGCACAAGGTCGCCTCCGCTGAGCCTCCTGAAAAGGAAACGTGCTCGCTGACTTCAGGAAGGGTTCCTTCTGTCTGACTGCTGATTTAGGCAGGCATACATGAGGTGGGATTATATATATGGGTGGGGGGACACATGAGGTGGGAATATGGGGGGGTGGGAAACGTATGAGGGCCACGAGAGAATCCCACCTGGGCTCTCCTGCCTCAGCCCCCCCTCAGGCTTGTGCAGCCTGGGGGGATGCCCACCCAACCTGACCTCCCACCCCCTTCCCCAGCTGCAGTCTGAAGGGGCACCTGCTCATTTGGGGGGCCTTGCAGGTGTGTTGGAAGCCATAGACAGATCATAGAAGGTGCCAGGCAGGGCTGCAGGCCCAGCTCCGCTGTGATCTTGGTGACCCTCTGCCCTGGGTGGGGTGCCCTTGGCTCCCTCTAAGCCGAGCTCCCTTCCTCCCTGCACCTTTGACACTGCTCCCTGTGCCTCTGAGCTGGCCCCACACAAGGTGCTCCAGGAGCGGGTTTTCCTGCCCAAACTGGGAAAACTGGGCAAGGGGCGTGGTGTCAGCCTGGGGTGAGGAAGCCTGGACGTTCTTCTTCCTGTCCCAGGGACATCTCGGGGCTGACTAAGCAACCCCCTTCCCTCCCCCGGCCTGGGCTTTGACTGCTCCTACAGACATGGGGTCTAGGCGTCCAAGCCCCAACCCAGCGCCTCCTGATGAACTCATAGGGAAAGCTGCCTGGAAAGCCCAGCCTGGGGGAGGGCGGTAGGGGTGGGTGGGGAGAGGGCACCTGAGAAGGGCTCAGAACAGGCGGAGCAGGGCAGCTGGAGCTGGAGAGCTGAAGCCAGAGGGAGAAAAGGAGCTGGGGGTGTGAGAGCCCCCTATTCTCTCTGCTTGCCAACCGTGGCTCCCTGAGTCTCAAGCTGCAGAGTTTGGTAGGGGAGGACACTGCCTCGCGAGCGCTGCTTAACAGACAAGCACTTGGGGAAGAGGGGAAGGCTTTGCAGTTTTCCTCTCACCCGTGGCTGCCCCTGCTTTTTTTCTGACCATTCCCGGGAACTCCCAAGGAGGCCCTAAGATCATCAGGAGAGATCTTGTCTCCTGGACAGCAGGGGAGGGAGTGACTCTGGGTAAGTAGTTAGACAATGGCACCCCACTCCAGTACTCTTGCCTGGAAAATCCCATGGGTGGAGGAGCCTGGTGGGCTACAGTCCATGGGGTTGCTAAGAGTTGGACACGACTGAGTGACTTCACTTTCACTTTTCACTTTCATGCATTGGAGAAGGAAGTGGCAGCCCACTCCAGTGTTCTTGCCTGGAGAATCCCAGGGACCGGGGAGCCTGGTGGGCTGCCGTCTATGGGGTTGAACAGAGTCGGACATGGCTGAAGCGACTTAGCAGCAGCAGCAGCAGTTAGAGCATGAGGCGGCTGTACTCCAGAGTCCAGTTCCCAGCCCCAGCTCCTCAGCAGGAGCCAGCGCATCCCTCCTGCCCCCGCACCCCCTGACACTTTGCCTTCCCTCCACTCGTAGACTGTGGCTTGTTCATAGGAGAGCTTGAAACAAAAGAAAACTGGGCTTGGCGTAGCCCCTGGCGAGATGATTCTCTGGTTTCTGGGCAGGAACTGGACTGGAACGCTGGCGGCTCCGGTGTCCGGCCTTGCCTGCCAGCTGTTGGGAGTGATGCTGGGCCGAGCAACGGCCAGGCTGTGTGGAATTAAGACAGGTTCATACCCTGGGGGACCTTCCAGGCTGGTTGGAGTTTAAGGAGAAGGTAGAATATGAGGGCTGCAGCAAGTGCTCCAGACAGGCTCCAGACTGCTCTGCCCGGGGCCTCAGTGATCAAGGCTATGAAACAGGACTGAAGCTGCCCTCACCTCTTAGGGCTGTTGAGGCGCCCTAAGGTGACGTGCAAGGTCCGGGGAATGCCTGTCACAGCTCCCTCCTCTTCCCCACAGGGCCACCCGTTCATCGTGCAGTTCAACGATGGAAATGCCACCGTGGTGTCCATGTGGGTGTGCAGGGCGCTGGAGGAGAGGCGGAGCCAGCAGGGCCCCCCCTGAGTCTGGGTGGACACTGAGAGCTCAGGACTGGTCACCAAGGGGAAGACCCACCTGTTGCGCCTTCTCCGTTTGCTGTCCGCACTGAAAGAGCTTTGCTGGACTCACCTTCGACACTGCTGGCAGATGGCCTTGCCTAGGGAGCCCTCAAGGGTGGCCCGCCCTGCAGAGCCAGCCCTCACCCGCCTCGGGTCTGGAAGCCTGACTGGCAGGGTGGGTGGAGGGCTTGGGGCATCAAACACGGAGGCCCCTACAACCTGGCCCTTTCTTCCTAACCATCTTGTCAAGGTTGGGCCCCTCAGCTTCCCTGATGGGAATTAAAGTATTACTGCTTTGTAGCTGCCTCCCGCCATGAGGGCCGTGCTGTGCAGAGTGTCTGTTGCCCACCCAGGGCTGGGAACGGGGCAGGGACTGCGGGGGGTGGGCAGTGCCAGCCCCTCCCCCAACGTGCTTCCTCCAGTTTCTGAGGAGGCTCGCAGACCAACCCATTTGACAGGTTAAAAACTGAGGTGTGGAGGTCCCTGAAGCAAGTCACCTGGCACGAAGTGGCCCAGCCAGCGCCCATCCTGTGCCATTGCTGGGCTGGAGTTTGTCCTCACCCTCGAGGGCCAGGCAGTCCCGGCTCCCAACTCTGGCTCCAACACGGTGATCTGAGCCGTGCGGGAAGGAGACCCAGAGCTGGAAAAGGACTGGAGTGGTTCTCAGAGGCACCCCCTTCCCTCCCACCCCAGCCCCGCCACCAGCTCCTCTCCACAGTGAGCTGGCCCCCACTGCCCTGGCCCCCGCCCTCAGCCCGGCTCACTCACCTCGGGCCATTCAGAGCCGTCCTGTCGAGTAATGCTCTCAACCACCCGCCAGGTAAGTGTTTTTCAGGAGGAAAAACATTTTACAGGTGAGGAAGCGAGGCTCAGAGAGGCTGGGGTTCCACTTGGAGGTCCCAGTGTTACAAGAGCCCCCTCCGCCTCTCCTGTCTCCACCCTCCCAGTGCCCTCTGGCGTGCTGGGCCACGGCCTTGCTGCCTTTCTCTTTCACCCCCCACAGCTCGCCCACCTGGAAGTCCTTCTGTCTTTGCCTTCAAAGTGTATTGATTGCACCGCTTTCCATGCTCATCCAAGGCACCACACCTGGACCGGCCCGCAGCCCCCTCCCAGGGCCCCTGCTCCCACCTCCCCGGCAGTCTGTTCTCCACACGGCCGCTAGAGGGAGCTGGTTGGAACACTGGGATCATGGCCCTCCCCACCCAGAACCCCCAGGAGCTCCTGTTTGCTCACAAGGCCCAACGGTGGCCTGTATGACCCTATAGTCTGCCGCAGCCCCCCACCCCGTTATCTCTGACCTCAGCTCCCATCACCCCCCACTCTCACTCCACTCCGGCCACTTGGCCTCCTTACTAACCCTTGAACATCCAGGCCCACTCCCCACTGAGGGCCACCACAGAGACACCAAGCTGACCCCCAGACTGCAAGAGCAGCTCATGCTCCCTGCGTAGCGCAGGGCTGTGGGGAAGCCGCTGCCCAGCCCCGGACCCCAGCTCCCAGGCCCCCATTCGTTAATCAGGGGCCTGGGGCTAGTGCTCATCAGCGGAAGCTGATGGCAGGTTGCTTCCTGGCCAAGGAGCCTAAGAGGCCGATGTGCCTTCCGTGCGCCACGTTTTCCCACCCTCTTCTAAACGGACAAGTGACTCCGGTGGGAGGCGGGGAAGGGCTGAGATACCAGCGGAAGGAGCCTGAATCCTTGAATCACCACATGGAGGTATGTGTCACCCCCAGGAACTGTTGCATTGATGGCTGTTCAATGAGCTTGAACTAAACTGTTTGGAGTTTATGTTCCTGGCAGCTAGTATTACACCACCTCATACGGGCCTTCATACCAAATGAAGTGTATCCACGTGGCTCCCTTCTGTCCCATTCAGGTCTTTGCTCACATGGCATCTCAGTGAGGCCTGACCTGACCACCCTATTTGAAACCGCAGCCTGCCCACAGCTGCTCCCTGGGACCCATGTTCCCCTTGCCTGCACCACCGCCCTCCATCGCATTTGTTACAAACCATTAATTGTACTCACTTGTCTTATCTTCCACCTCCTTCCCCCACCCCCAGCAGAACGTACGCTGCACAAGGGCAGACATACTGTTTGCTTCACATGATATCCACTCCCCCCCACCCAGTGCCAAGAACCTGGTCTTGCAGGCGCCCAGTAAGTGTGGGCTGAGTGGACGGTGGTGGGGCTGTGGTTCCAGCGCTGCTCAGCTCTTTGCCCATGAAGGCTCAGCCTATGTGTGACATCCTTTTATTTCCTGGGGCAGAGTTGTCATGTTCTTGGTAACACTTTTCAAGGTGGTGCAGGCCTCCAGCTGCCCCTGGGCCTCGGGCAGAGCATTCATCCACTTACCGAGCACCTGCCGCATCCCTGAGGCTGGGAGGTCGCAGGATGAGATGAGGCCCGGGCCATCAAGGCTGCTGCTCCCCGGGTCAGTGCTCAGGGCGGGGAGAACTGCATGGAGCACATGTTTGGAAAGATGCTCCCCAGAGGGACCTGCCCAGCCCAGGACAAGAACCAGCCGCCACCCAGACACAAAGGTCATCCTTACTTTGAGAAGATGCACCCAGGCAGCCTGTTGTCCTTGGATTCCCAAGCCCAGGGAGAGGGAGAATGAGCAGGAATCTCATGTCAGCACTTGCTGAGGGCTTCCTTTATCAGCTGTACCATTCACATGATAGGAGCTATTGTGAATGCCCCCATTTTACAGATGGAGAAACCAAAGCGCGGAGAGGTCAAGAGACTTGCCCAAGGACACCCAGCAAGTGAGTAGCAAGGTACCGTTTGGAACGCAGAGCCATACTCTCAACCACACACTTAACCATGGCTCCAGAAGTCAGCTCCACAAGCACTGCCTGTGTAACGTGAGCAGGCGCACACCCTGTCCTCTAGAACAGAGTTTGCACACGAACTCTGGTGTGCAAGGATACTGTATCGGTGCCTTTGGAATGGGGCCCAGGGATCTGCTCGCTGACCAGCCCCCTCCATCCCGACACAGCGCCCTCCAGCGGCACTGAGAAACACATCCTCCAGAGGGGCGATCAGAGACTTCGCACAGGGCTCTAGTGGTAAAGAACCTGCCCGCAATGCGGGAGACGTAAGGGACGCAGGTTCAGTCCCTGGGTTGGGAAGATCCTGGAGGAGGGCGTGGCAACCCACTCCAGTATTCTTGCCTGGAGAATCCCCATGGACAGAGGAGCCTGGTGGGTATGCTCCAGGGGATCGCAAAGAGTCACACGACTGAGTGACTAACGCTTTCACTTTAACTTTTTCAGAGGGCTCTTCAAGGCCCTGGACCAGGAACAGGATGACCTTGAACAAAGCATGTCTCATTCTGGGCCTCAGTTTCCTCTTCAGTAAATGCAGGAGTCAGTCCCACCAAGTCCTAGAGCTCCTCCCAGCCCTGATGTCCAGAACAAGGCTCCTCCCTTTGGGGGGTCACGAACTGCCGTGTGCATACCGTAGAAGGGACAGACCTCGCCGCCAGGATAATGTGCCCCTGCACGCGCACACCCATGAAGTTCATCCACACCTTAGAGTTTGTGGAGTCACGGAACCCACCCACTCAAGGGCTCCAGGTCTAGACCCTCAGCTTTGGGACAGCCCCTCAGCTCTGAGTTTCTCTCAGCTCAGTGTTGGGAAGATGGGGGGCTGGGCAACTCCTGAGGGGTTCTGCTCCAAAGACCCCTCTGGCTGGCGGGCAGGGCCACCTTCAACGCATTTAGGTTTGGTCATCCCCCCAGTCACCCCAAGGCCAAGCTGCCCTTGCTCTGAGGGTCGTGGAGGACTGAGACCAGGCACACAGAGGGACAGGAGTGAGCTCCTGACTGCCCAACTGCCACCTCACCCTGCCCACACTGCCAACCCCGCTCCTCCATCCAGGCCCCTCTTAAAAGCCCCGCTCCTCTTGGAAGCTTCCTTTGCCTTTCTCTGGTAGACTGTGAGCCCGCCGAGGGTCCGATTCATCAGCCTAACACGTGGCACGTGGCAGGTTCTCTGAGGTGGGGGAGGCTGGGATAGGAAGGGTCAGGCCCGCAGGCCCCTCCCCGGGCTCAGGGACACCCGCTTGCCTTCTAGGCAGAGCCTCCTGGAGACCAGAGCCCCATGGGATACAGCCTCGAGTCTCTCAGACTTTCAGGGAAGCCTGGAAGGTGGTGGTTTCTGGGACAGGTTGGTCCTCGTGGAGACCCCAGGTCACATTGGGAGGTGGGCCCCACCCAGGGCTTGGAGCCAAGTCCCCCCAGCACTCAACCGCCTGGACCTTCCTTGTCCTGCCCTTCGAGCTTTCCCATCTGGGAAACATGGGATTACAGGACTCCAGAGCTTTGGAGATCTTCCAAGAAGAAAATGGGAACATGGAGGAATGGTGGGACCCTTGTTCCCCAGGTGTGGTCAGACAAAGGCCCTGCAGCCCCAAAGCAGTGTGATCCAGAGCCCAGCCTAGCTGGGGGGGGGCGTCAGGCCAGTGCAAAGTGGGCTGGATGCGGAGCCTGGCTGAGAAAGCCATGTGTGCCCTGCCTGCAGGCCAAGAACCAGGGGCCTCGTACTTGAGCTGAACAGGCCTGGAGCTTTGTGGGCAGGCATATGCTTCCCGACCTCTGCACACTTGAGACTGAAGGCCAAAACATAATCTCAAAGCGAGGCCCTGGGAGAGTGCCAGGCAGGCAAGCCAGCAGCTCTCCAGGCCCCTCTACTGCACAGGTGGGTTAGAAGGGGATGGACGGCTGCCTCCACGTGGGCTGGGGAACCCAGAGAGGACCGAGATACTGCATTAAAGATGTCTTCCATCCCCATGACTGCTGCCCATGTTCCCCATGGGAGCTTCATCCTTTAGCTAAATCTGGGCCCTATTAGAATGGGCCTTCAAGCAGCCAGACACAGCTGAGTCCAACCACAGGTGGGAGGCTGAGAAGAGGAGCAGCTCTGAGGGGCACGTGGAGAAGGTCAACAGCTGCGGTGATGTGGGATGGGGTCGGGGGAGGCAGGATGGTGGAGGGGTGGGAGCCCGCACAGGTGGAGGCAGTCAGTGGCGCAGGATGCATTCCCCATGCCAGGAGCAGAAGGGGGATGGGAAGGCCTGCAGCCCTCCATGGTGGGGCTGGGTTTTGATGCTCTTCCTGGCATTGTCATGACTCCTTTCCGGTTGGCAGAAACCATGTCCTGCTCCACCTGAGATGCCCATATAACCTAAGAGGCAGGCGGGTGTGCCTGGCAATGGGTGGGGCCCCGCAGAGGGCAGCCAGGGAGAATCCCAGAGACAGCCCAGGCTGGCACAAGCCACCAAGATGGATGATGAAGTTGGGCAGGGGGAGCTAGCAGAGCCCGGCCTCGTAATGACAAATTTTCTGCTGAACAACTACAAATATTCGCGGTGACTTTGGACCGAGTCAGAAAAAGACTTTGTTTCCTCCCTTGGCGGTATCATTTGTCTTGTTTTGAAGCCACGAGATTGCAGGCACGAACTTATAGACTAAAGTTTGTCTTAATTGCTGTGGCGTCACCACCTCTCTGGCAGATAACAGCACAATGAACGAGTCGATGGGGCTGAGCCCTCCAGGTCCTTCTTCTAAAGTGAGACAAATTTCCCTTCTTTGAGCCCAACAGTCCATCGGCAGCTCTGTCATTTATTTATCTCCCTAACAGTTTGCATTAACTTGCAAGGGATAAAAAGTCTCTCCTGCCCACAGACTTAGTTAAAAGCATCCAGTCAGGTCGTACTGCTGGTTCTTCCTAAGAGTTTGCCTTTTATCTTCCCCCCGACTGGAGGAAGTGGGGAGTAGGGAGGGCAGTGGGGTGCGCACTGAGAAAAGCAGACAGGGGGTGGGGGAGGGGGAGAACGTGAAGGATCCCCTGAGTTTCACTGTCCAGGTCACTTTAGTTCTTAGAAAGAGGAGAAATAGAGCTGGCTTGCAGTATCAGCTGGGCATGGCACACCACCTTCACACTCACCCTGTTTGGTCCTCCCAGCACCCCTGCAAGGGTAGGGGCATGATTGCCCCACCTCTGCCTCCCACTCCATGTTCCCCTCACAGGGGGGGATGCCCTAGCCCTTTTGCTAAAAAAAAAGAAAATTGTTTTTTTATTCAGGTGTACCAGGTCTTAGTTGCATCATGTAGGACCTAGTTCTCCCACCAGGGATCAAACTCAGGTCCCTCCCAGGAGCTCATAGCCACTGGACCACCAGGAAAGGCCCTCTAGTCTTAAATGAGCTGAGCATTTCCTCTGAGCCTTGGCACAGGCTGTTCCCTCAGCCCTGGACAGCTTTGCCCACCACTCCTTTTCTCCTGACCAACTCCTACTCTTCC
The DNA here is from genome assembly GCF_001704415.2 of Capra hircus. Taxonomy (NCBI): domain Eukaryota; kingdom Metazoa; phylum Chordata; class Mammalia; order Artiodactyla; family Bovidae; genus Capra; species Capra hircus. The sequence goes on along the minus strand of NC_030817.1, from coordinate 86,626,738 downwards.
AAGACTCAGATGAAATGTTCTGGGGAGGCATTTTTCAACACTCCCCCAGCTCCCCGCCACCACTCAGCCTCACTGTCTTGACCTCATCGGTTTTCTCACACCGCCTGTCTGCCTTGTTCTAGTGAGAGCCCCAGGAAGGCGGAAGCTGGGGCACTGCCTGACATTCAAGAGACGCTCAAGAAATAGTGGTTAAATAAATGAAGGGCAGACTGGTGGGACCAAGGAGCTTCAGAGAAATCAGTGACCTGGCCTCTGCCACCCCACCACGTGGGAACAAGACCCTGGTTAATACTGGGCAGCAGTGGAGTGCAGCTGCTCTTTAATCTCTCTTCTGTTCTGCATTTTCCTGATACAATGCAACAATCATGTATTATTTGTATAATAAAAAGTAATTTGTTTTAAAGGTAGTTTAAATCTGGTGATCAGCAAGGTGGTGGGAGAGGCAGCATTCAATGTGAGTTTTCTGACACCCAAATCGAGCACTTCTCCACCCATGCCTCCCGGATCCCTATTTGGCAGTCCTATGCGGGAGGCAGTGGAGTGTAACAATGAGCGGCAGGGGCTTGGGCTTGCAGACCTGGGTTGGAATCCTCATTCCTCCACCGACTTGCTGTGCAACCCTGGGCAGGATGCCTAACCTCTCTGGAAGGGCCTCAGTTTCCTCATTGGTAAAATGGGGTCATGACGATGTCCTTCTAATGGGTTGTTGGTGTCATTATCGAATCATTCTCCAGTCTGACTTGGACACGCCAGAACACTTCCCCAAAGCCCTGGTCTCCTCCAGACACCCCTGCCACACTTTCACACAGAGCCGCACAGCCACCCCTCAGTCCCTGTGACCCCCCACCTTTTCATCTGCGCCCCCCCGCCGCCCAGCCCTCCAAGTCGGGAGGACAAAGGATGGGAACGTAAGATATATCACTGCCAGCGAGGGCCACTGCACATCTGGTGTGAGAGCCTGGCCTGGGCTTGCTGGACTCTTAATGACAGTGCCTGTGGGTGACCACACTGCCCCCTACCAGTGTGATCCTCGGCCCACACCCAGGCCTGCCTCAGCTTGCCCAGGAGGTCTGTGCAGCTCGGGGCAGTAGCCCCAAGCTCAGCCTTGGCCACACCCAGGCTCTGGATTCCAGGCTCAGGAGGCCAAGGAGGGGGACAGAAGCACCCTCACCCAAAGCACCCACACTGTCATCCATATTCTGCAGTCAGGGTCCTGCACACCAGCTTTGCAGAGCCTCTTTTTGAGAGACATCTGTAGTAGGCACAATACGGGGACAGCCCCCTCACTACAAAGATCTCCACGGCCTGACCCCAAGAATCCATGAATATACTCATGTGGCTTTAGAGATTATCCTGAAAAGAAAAAAGATTATCCCGAATTATCCAGGTCAGCCCAGTGTAACCACAAGGGTAGAGGACCACTTTAGAGAAGGTGGAAGAGGGAGGCAGCAGGGGCCAGGCAGAGGCGGAGAGCTCTGGATACGCTACACTGCAGCCTTTGAAGATGGAGGAAGAGCCAAGGGGTGCAGGCAGCTCTAGAAGCTGGCGAGGATGAGGAAGCCGATTCTCCCTAGAGCCTCCAGGAGGAATGCAGCACCTTGCCAAGGCCTTGAATTTAACCCAGTGAAACCCATTTCCAATTTCTGACCTCCAGTATTATAAAATAATACATTTGTATTGTTTTAAAACACTGGTGATGTGTTATGGCAGAAATCAGAAACTAAATGTCTCTTCATTTTCCAGCCCAAGCTGTTTCAAATACCCTTGAAACACATCCTTCCATCTGTACATCCTTTTTGTTGTTGAGTCACTAAGTCATGTCCGACACTTTGCGTCCCTATGGACTGTAGGCCGCCAAGCTCCTCTGTCCATGGGGTTCTTCAGGCAAGAATACTGGAGTGGGTTGCTATTTCCCTCTTGAGGGAATCTTCCAGGACCAGGGATTGAACTCACGACTCCTACATTGGCAGGCAGCTTCTTTACCCCTGAGCCACCTGAGAAGTGCATGTATTTCCAGACCTCCATCCTCAGCTGTCCTCCCCACTCACCAGCCCATGCCTGCTCTCCTCTCTCTCCTCTCTCTTCCCCTCCCCCAGCACCTCGTATCCAGCGCCAATAACTCCCGTTTTCCAGGAGCCTTATCCCCTCCTCCAGTTCTACTCCCCTCTTGGTTCTCCTCCCCCAACAGAGCTCAGTACTCTGGTCTCCTTGACCCCCGGAGGGTGACCCTTACAGTACCTCAGTTATCTCAGTACCAGGGACTAGGGACTCCCCCAGGACCTCTGAATGCTCCCAAGCTCCCTGAGCTTGCCCAGCTCAGGCTCTGGAGACACTGTTTATTCATCAGATCCTTCCTCAGCACCTCCTGTGTTCCAGGAGCTGGGGAAACTGTAGGAATCAAGACAAGCTAGTCCCTGTACACTGGGGCCTCAGTTTCCTCAACTGCAAAACAGGGATAATATCTGCTGTGCAGGATGATAATATCTACTGTTATTGTGAAGATTAGAAATAGACTAGCTGGGCCCCCTCTCTGGGGAGGCCCCATCTCTCCTGGGGAAAGGAAGAGAGTCATTTCTCCAGGCCAGAAAATCCAGTGGGGTGCCAAGACAAGTTAATGGGGAGAGGATAATATTTTCAACAAATGGTGCTCTGAAAACTGAATATCCATATGCAAAAGAATAAATTTGGATTCCTACCTCATATCATACACAAAAAAATTAACTGTAAGTGGATCAGAGGACAAATGTAGGAGCTAAAACTATAAGGTTCCTAGAAGAAAATATAATAGTAAATCTTATGATCTTGGGTTCAGCAAAGCCTTCTCAGTTCTCACACCAAAAGCACAAGTAGCAAAAAATAAAAGATACATTGGACATCATCAAAATTAAAAACTTTTGTGCTTCAAAAGAAACCATTAGAAAGTGAAAAGACAACTCACAGGGTGGAAGAAGTTATTTGCAAATCATGTATCTGATAAGGGACTTGTTTCTAGAATATATAAAGAATGTTCTCAATAATAAAAGTACAAATAATCCAGTTGAAAAATGGGCAAAGGATCTGAGTAAACATTTCTGGAAAGATGTACAAATGGCTAATAAGCACATGAAAAGGATGTTCAAAATCATGACTCAGCAGATAAATACAAACCAAAACCACAACGGGATACCATTTCACTAGAATGGATAATAAAAAAGATAGATAATAAAAAGTACTGTCAAAGACGTGGAGGGACCAGAACCCTCATATATCACTGGCGAGAATGAAAATGGTGCAGCGCTTTGCAAAACCAGTCTGGTGTTTCCTTAAACAAGGCTAACATAGAATTACCATATAACCAGGACTTTCCTAGTGGCTCAGATGGTAAAGCATCTGCCTACAATGCAGGAGACCCGGGTTCAATCCCTGGGTCAGGAAGATCTCCTGGAGAAGGAAATGGCAACCCACTTCAGTATTCTTGCCTGGAAAATCCCATGGACAGAGCAACCTGGTAGGCTACAGTCCATGGGGTCACAAAAAGTCGGACACGACTGAGTGATTTCATTCACTTACCATATAACCTGACAATTCTATGCTTAGTATGTACCCAAGAGATATATTAAAACATACAGTCACACAAAAACTTGTACATTAGTGTTCATTGCAACTTCATTCATAATAGTCAAAAAGCAGACACAACGAAAACATTCATCAGTGGATGAATAAACAAAACGTAGGATATCCATACAATGGAATATTATTGGGCAATAAAAAGGAATAAAGTAATGACAGATGCCTCTGCATAGATGAACCTTAAAAATTTGCTCAATAGAAGAAGCCAGACACAAAAGATCACATTTTGTACGTTTCCAATGACATGAAAAGCCCAGAACAGACAAACAGAAAATAGTAGTTGCCAGGGGCCAGGGGAACGTGGGAAGATAGCTAATAGGTACAGGATTTCTCTTTGGGGTGATAAAAATATTCTTAAATTCATAGTGGTGGGACATCCCTGGTGGTCCAGTGGCTAAGAATCTGTGCTCACAATGCAGGAGGGCCAGGTTCAATCCCTGGTCAGAGAACTAGATCCCACATGCTGCAAATGAGACCTGGTGCAGGCAAATAAATTAAATAATAGTTTTTAAAAATTGATGGTGGTGCACAATTCTCTGAAGATATGAAAAAGCACTGAATTGTACACTTTAAATAGGTGAATTATATGGTATGTGAATGACATCTCAATAAAGCTCAACCTGTCCCAGCAAGCAAATTGAACTCCACCGAGGTTCAGGCAATTGTCCAGAACTGATCTGAGGCTGCCGGGGAAGGGAACTCACAGATGTTGACCACCTACTCTGTGCCATGTGCTTTGCGTAGGGCTGGGACTGTGAGAAGGATTTTCAGGAGCCCGAGAGTGAATCCCTGCTCAAATGGTGCACCCAAGGCGTTCAGTCTAGTCCAAGATTGTGCTGTGTGCCATACACTCAGCACCTTATTTAATTCTTATGACATCTCTGTGAGACCCTGAATAGCCCTGACCCGGTAAGGCCAGGAACTAGTTTACAGATACAAGTTTGGAGACTCAACCAGAGCAGACCTAAGATTTGAACCCAAGCCTTGCTGAGTCCAGAGTCTGTTCTCTTCCCAGCCCTCCCCCGATCATGTATGGAGCAGGCCCTGGGAAAGAAACTCTTGTTATCAGCGAATACTCAGTAAACCTGCCAGCGGCTCCCCACCGGCCTCCCAGAGCTGATTTCCTCCTTCTACAAGAAGCAGCCTGCAGCCTTCACAGGCTCTGCCTGGGTAGCCTTGCCTGAATCCATGTGGGAGGCAAGAATCCCAATATCCTTCTGCTGCAGCTAAGTCACTTCAGTCATGTCCGACTCTGTGCGACCCCATAGATGGCAGCCCACCAGGCTCCCCCGTCCCTGAGATTCTCCAGGCAGGAACACAGGAGTGGGTTGCCATTTCCTTCTCCAATGCATGAAAGTGAAAAGTGAAAGGGAAGTCGCTCAGTTGTGTCCGACTCTTCGTGACCCCATGGACTGCAGCCCACCAGTCTCCTCCATCCATGGGATTCTCCAGGCAAGAGTACTGGAGTGGGGTGCCATCGCCTTCTCCGAATATCCTCCTAGACATCACCAGAGATCACAGAACCTTCAACTCTTCCTTGAAGAACCAGATTGGCCACTAGACACCAAAGGCACCTTTCCATCACAATAGCCAACCCAGCTCACAGGCTTTCCACTCAAATGCCATTCATTCATTCATTTAGCAAGCATGGTCAGCAACAATGGTGTACTAGGCCTTGTTCTAAGCCCTGGCAATGTGATAGCAAACAAAACATTCCAGTGGGAGAGACAGAAGACACCCACAAAGAAATCAGGAACTATTAACCAATGAACCATCCAAGGATGAAAACAAAATAGCATCAGACAGACAGGAGTGAGGGGTCCAAGCAAGCAGACAGGCTTAGAGGAGGCCCAGGATAGTATCCAGGAGAGGTCTCTGAGACCTCTGAAAGGCAGGCACTGGGGAGAGAAAGGAAGGTAGGCTGTTCTATGGGGCAGAAACCTCCAGGGGCCATTGAATTTTCTTCCTATGTATTCCTTGGGTTGACAGGAAATTTTGAAGTGTCCGCAGAGTCTCCCCTGTGCTAAGAACTTTGGAAAGAGACTTGGGGCCAAGCTGGGGCTGATGTAGGGGAGGCAGCTGGGGACCAAACTAGAGATTTGGGGCTGAGGGAGAGTCCTGTGGCCAGCTAAACTACTCACCCTTCCTCTTTCAAAATACCCCTGTTCAGGCCTTGGGGATCTCTGTCTAGTTGGGGAAATAAGTCTGTCCTGGGCTCCCTCCTCAGTCCCTCCCAGCCTAACTTTCATCCCCAAGTGCAGAGAGAGCCCCAGAGTGGGCAGAGCGGGACCCTGCGACCTTCATACATTTTAAGTTCTCCTGGCGCTGCCCCTTCCCCAAGCTTAAGCCAACTACACTCAAGCAGGGTCCCATCCCCACAGGGCTCCACAAAAAAAAAAAGATGTTCCTCGTCAGTGCTCTTGGGCCTCTGAGTCAACCCTTCAGTGCCAGCGTGCCCATGCTACAGATGCACATATTGAGGCCAAGTCAGGGACCATGGTTACTCAAGTGGCCGGTAGAACTGGATTGAGTTGGAGACCTTCCTCTCTCCTTTTCATGTCCCCAGGAGTCCTTCCTTGGGAGGAGTGCTGGCCTGGCCTCTGATCCCCAGGAACCCGGTCTGGGCCACAGGAACCCAGAGTGTGCGGCTCCGGCCAGTCCCGCCCCCACAACGCGGGAGCTTCAGTCTTCCTGTCCCCACAGGGAACCAGGTGGACACTTCCGAGCACCTTCGCGCAGGCTCTGTGGCCCCCTCGCCTCCCCGACAACCTCACCTCTGTTCGCTGATATGGCCAGCAGGCCCCACCTACCCAGCCACCTTCATTTGCTCGAGCTGGCGGCCGGGCGGGGCTAGGGTCTATCTGGCCGTCGGATTAATACCCAGATATTAAGTAAACAATAAATTAGCAAAACTACAAGAAAATTTTACAGCCCTTTGCATTTGGCAATCATTGAGTGTTAATTAGAAATTCATTACAATTAAAACCCTGCCTAAACAGGGCCTGCGCGCCTTAATTACATCTGATTTTTAATTCAGAATACGTGTTTACACAGTAAGCGCTACGTACCCCATGATTATCCCCAATCCTCTTTATACTGTACTAATTATGTAAATTAAACCTAATTAACTGACGAAAACTGCCGTTAATTCAACTGGTAAAAGATATGTGCTTGCGGAGGAGGCGCGGCCGCAGCCCAAGACAGAGCTGGAATGGGCAAGGGACGCCCGGCTGCGTGGACTCGACGCCAGGGACTCAGAGGCAGCATGGACACGGCGGGGGCTGGTGGGGTGCAAGCCAGGCGTGTCCCTGATCCTGGCCCTCCGACCCTGGTGCACCCAGCAGTGGGTAAAATAGAATCCGCGCCAGAGGGGGTCAGAAAGACCAAGGGCACTGACTCCAGCGCATTCCCCAGGCGCTGGACTGAGCTGCAGGACTCAGAGGCCCCTCTGAGCAAGAGGGATGCAGCCCTCCCCCGTCTGAGCCTGAGTTCAAGTCCCAGCGCTGCCCCACACTGGCTGCCTGCATCTGAGCAAGTCACCTGGCTTTGCTAGGCCTGTTATCCTCCTCGCGGAGTGTTTCGAGGGCGACCCTAAAAGCTCGTGAGCTGCGCAGTGCTTGTCTTTCGTTCATTAAACGACGCCCTCCAGGCAGCGTGCAAGACACGATATTTGGGGTCTGGGAGATCAGCCTGCATCCCTTATTGACTGAGGAGCCTGGGTGAGTTGGCTTCCACTGCCTGACCCTCGATTTCCTACCTGTAAAATGGGAATAAATGATCTTTACCTATTTCCAGGGTCGTTGTGAGAAAGGGCTCTGCCAACTGAGATGCTCTTTGCGGTGATACTAACCAACTGGACTCTGGCTCAGCGCAGAGTCCAGGCCCGACCCCAAGACCCCTCCTCGGAGATTACCATCTCTCAAGCGAGCGGCGCCCCTTCCCCAGCCTCTGCCCATAAGCGTTTAAGTCTTTCTCTGCTTCAGACCCGGTGGAAGAGCAGGGTAGGTCTTCGAAGTCAGAGAGGGCGCAGGGAGCTGTCCACGGATTGGTGCTGAACGGAGACGCAGGGGTCAACCTGCATCCCCTTCCCCGCACCCCACGGCGCTGCATCCGCAAAGGGAACTTTTGTCTAAGAAGTCCCCCGAGACCGCGCGGCCCGGCTGCCAGGAGTGCCCTGGAGGCCGTCCCCAGAGGCACTGCTGGCCATCGCAGTACAATAGAGGTAGGAGAGACAGGCCCAGCTCAAGGGGATCCTCCCCATCGTCTTTCCACTCCAACCCCCACCACCCTGAGGGCGTCCGGGCTCCAGGATCGTTGTCACCATCACACCGAATTCTGAGATGTCTTTTAAAAAATCATTAGGAGGCTAAGAATAATTACCGAACGGGATTGTAATTATGGGGTGAGGAGGCCGGCCAAGGGAGGGGGATGAGGGGTGGAGTCTGGGGGACGGCTCTTGGACTGGGACAGAAAATAGGTTCCTGTTTTCCTTGGAGGGAAGTGGGATGGGGGATGCAGGGGTGGAGATCCGCTGAGTTAGAGCGGGACAGAGGTAGAAACTGGGAAAGACGCGCCAGTGGAGGGACAAGATTCGGAGAGAGAAAGGGGGCTGAGCAGGCTCCAGGGAAAAAGAGAGAAAGGCAAGGAAATACCAGAGAGAGAGAAAGGCGGGAGCTGATAAAGGTGAAAGAGCAAGAACCCCTCTAGAAGAGACCCCGCAGCAGAGACTAAGCCCTCAAACTTGGGGTGGGGTTGTTTCGTAGCCCCGGAAAACACGCGAGGAGCAGGTGGCAAGCCAGTTACAGGGCCTGGCCGCCCCCTCTCTCCGAGGGTAGCCCTGGGCAATCTGTTCCCACCCCCAGAGGCATTTCCCAAGACCCCTGCGAGCCCGCGGAGAAGAGAAAAGCACAGGGGAGTGCAGGAGAAGGGGAGATGAACCCTAGAGGAGCCGGAGTGTAGGAGGGGAGAGGGCCTGAAACCCAGAGCGAGAGGGAAGACGAGAGGGCGGGGGCGAGGGCGACCCGGCGCCGCTGGCCGAGGAAGATTTATTGCACCGCCCGGGTTCCAAGGACTGGCTGCGATCGCCGCTGCTGCCCGTGTCAGGAGCTGCCGCGGCCGCTGCGCCCCCTGCACGGGCAGCCCGCCGCGCCCCGGGCCATGCCTGCCATTATTAACTTCTGTTTGATTAGGGTAATTGTTCAAACTTGGACTGGACAGTATGATTAATTACAGTTTAATTAACGTGTCCATTAAGGACACTTAATGCCACAGAGGGGTGGGGGGGGTAAGGGGGTGTCCGGGTGCGGGCAAAAAGGGAGGGAGTACGACTAAGTAACTCAAATAAGGAAAGACGGAGAATGAGAGAGAGGGAGAAAACCGGACCTACTGAGTCAGTGGGGGGAAAGAACGGTGAAGACAGAAATCGACAGAAAAGTGAAGAGGTGGAAAGAAATGGAGCTCTTCGAAGAGAGAAGATGCCAGGGAGGGTCTCCAGCATCAGGGGCTAGACCCCCACCACCAGGAAACTAAGTTAACAGGAGACCCAGGGAGGGGTCTAGCTTTCAACTAGTAGTTGACCCCAGATATCACCCAGAGATGACTCGGCTCCTGGCCTGGGCTGGTTGGTGTTAATGGAGGGGGGTGGTTAAATGCCCGGGACCCCCCTAAGCCCAGTTCCCGAGCCCACAGCTCAGTGAAGGAGAAAGGAGGCTGCCGTGACACCAGTGCGTCCTAGTCAGAAGCGTGGGCGAGTTGGTTCTGCCCCTTCCCGGCTACTATCCCCTGGCACCTCACACCCTGATCTCTGCTCCGACTTCCCAGGGTCATCTCCCTGGCCCGAGAGTGCGGTATGCATTCTCAAGCCCTTTCCTTCTGAGTCTTCCTTAGCCATTGGTCTAGCTCCTTGCCACTTAGCCTGGAGAGCTGAGCCCTCCCCCACTTTGCTCTTGGGGGCAAACTTTGTGGCCCCGGGCTCCTCCTTCCTCCCGGTCCCCTTAGCGAGCTTGGGCTGCTGGTGCGGGGCTCAGGGAACAGGTGTGTGGCCGCTTACCTGGGGCGCCCAGAGCCGGGAGCTGCGGGAAGGCGGCGGGGCCAGGCGCGTGGCCCGAGGGCTAGCTATCGGACCCCGGGAGGGCGCGAGTGACTGCACGGGCGGTGGGTGTGGCGCCCCGGCTCGCAGATGTCAGGCGCGCCCGCCCCGCGCTGGGCTCGCCACTCGGGCTGTCCCCGCGCCTTGCCAGTCGCCGCGCTATGCTCTCCAGGCTTCGGCCTCCGCGCCGGGCCCGTCCAGGGCCTCAGGGGCAACCGCACAGGGGACCCATCTTTCTGCCCGGGACCCTGGAGCCGTGCGCCTGCTGAGAGCCTGCGCCGCGCGGGAGGGGCCAGTGGGGCCGCGGGTGTGAGAGCGGGGAGCCCGGGAGCGCGGCTGTGCGCGCGCGCGGGGAGGGGCCGCGCCGTCACCCGGAGAGCCCGGCGGATCCCCGACTCCCGCCCGCTGCTCCGCCGGCCGCGCACCTCCGTTCACCGCTCGCCCGGCTCCAGCCGCCGCCGCACGGTGAGTACCCGAGCCCGGTAGCTGGCTGACCCCGCGCCTTGTCTCTACAGCTTTTTTCGTTTAGTTCCGATATGGGTTCTTGTGGTTGTTTTTATTATTAGACCTCAAGACTCCATCGCCTCACTCTCTACGCTGCCTGACTCCAGCCTCGTCGCCCTCTCCAATCTCACCCCTCAAGCCCCAGGAGCCGGCGAGGGCTCCCAGAGCCGCCCTGGCCGCTGCTCCTTGTCGCTGCGCACAGCGCTTTGCCCTGGCTTTTGAAATTCGGTTCCGTTCCTAGGGTCCTCTTTCTCCTGGTTCCAGGGTCCGGAGTCCCCTCCTCCTACTCGGAAAGACCCCGAGGGGACTCCAGACCTCAGCTTGGAGAAGACGCGCTCGGCTCAAGGCTCTGCCTTCACTGCAAGCGGGCAGGGCACACTGGCCGATTTCGGGAAACCGAGAAGACATCTTCATTTCCCAGAGCCGCGGCACCCCCCTTCCATCTCCCTAGCCAGCCTGAAGACCCTTCGGGAGGGGGGTGCGGGGTTTTTCTTGCTGATCCCTCAGCCGAGGGGTTAGGACAGTGCTTTTGCCTCCTAAAATATTGCAAGGGACTTCAACGCAAAAGAAGGGTCAACTAGTTTCAGTTTGATCCACGGAGATAAAGATGAAATAGATAACAGATAAATAGCTTGATACTTGAAGAAGGTATGAAGACAGGTGGGAGAAAGAGGAGCGAGCAGGGAGAGACAGACAGCTCAGGGACAGATAAGATCGACAGATGAAGGAGGGAGAGAGGCAGAGGCAAAGAAGATCCCAGGCTTTTGAGCTTGGATGCCCTGTCTGGCTGGAGCTGCCCTTTGAAAATGGATTTGTCAGTTTCTGCTGAGTTTAGAGGAGGAGCCCTCAGGACTGGGCTGTCTGGGCCGCAGGACTGCCTGCAGCCATGGGCCCAGTGCAAGCCTCCCTTGTCTGAGGACACGTGGTTGCTGGCTGAGCCATGTAGGGGGCCCCAAGCATCAGTCCCCGGGTCCTTCCCGCTGCCCACAGAGCGACTGCCTCCCTGCCTTGGCCAGAGAGTAAAGCTTGGGACCAGAAGTAACTTTCGACCTGGAGCCTTAGGGTGGCTTCAGAGACGGGTCAGGATTCCTCTCAGCCCGTATGAGTCAGGACAACTCCGCATGAAGGATACTCCAAAAAAAAAAAAAAGAGAGAGAGAGAGGATGTCCCCTAAAGAAGAAGCTCAGAACCTAAAGACTGCTTTTGGCCTGAGTGGGAAAGGTATATCTGAAGGAGGAAAACTTAGGCAGCGGGCGGCTACAAGCAAAGAAGTGGCTTCTGAGAAACTTCTTTGAGAACCTCTTCGTCCCGTGTGCTGACCCGGAGGGGAACCAGCTTGGGTCTAGACCGCAGCTTAAAAATGCAGGAAATGTGGTTAGGAATTGCTTGACCCGAATCCCACCGATGGCTGGAAAGAAAACGGTTTATATTTCCAGCCGGAATCTTTCTGCTCAACGAACGCGGGGTTCCGGGTGTAAGAGGAAAAGCTTGTGTTTGGGGAAAGCAGTGCTGTTATCCCAGGGAGCCAGCTGCACGGAGCTGGGTGCAGTGAGGGCAGCTCCAGGGCTGGGCGCTCACAGCGAGCTTTGGAGAGAGTCGGGTTCAGCACCGCGAACAGCGGCCGTCTCTGTCTCTCTCCGCCTCCCTCACGGCCTCTAGACCCTCCTCCTTCTCCTTACCACCCCCCCGCCCCGCCCCCTGCTGTCTGGAGATGGGCAGTGACCGCCCCTCCCCCCTCCCTATTCCTCTCAGCGCTGCCCCCGCCCGCGTGCATGCGCGACTGAGCAGAGGGGCGGCCTGTCCCCGAAGTCCGAGCTTCGGGACCCGGGCGGATAGGGCAGGCTGCGAGGGTGGCCGAAGTCTTACGGATCTGGGCACCAGGAAGCCTGGCTTTGGCAATGGCTTTGCTGTGTGGCCTTGGGCAAGTCACTCTCCGTCTCTGGGCCCCACTTCCTCCCCAGCCCGAAAACAGGATCGGGTTCCTAGCTACCCAGGCATTCCTGAGGTCTCAATTACCCCTACTCCTCCTCCAAACCCCGGGGGCTTTTGTTCCAGCGCCAGCACGCGTCTGAATAACAAAAGGCCCGTCCAGGGGGCGAATGAGCTAGGACTCCCCATTGCCAAGTTTCCCCGCGCGCCCGACTCTGCGCGCCCTGCTGGGCGGGCCCGGGCGGCGTTGGCGCTGAAAATGGCTCATCGGCTCTCTGCTTTCTCTGTTTCGCAGGAGCGGCGGCATGGAGGCTCTCACCACTCAGCTGGGGCCGGGGCGCGAGGGAAACTCTTCTCCCAACTCCAAGCAGGAGTTGCAGCCCTACTCGGGTTCCAGCGCTCTCAAACCCAACCAGGTGGGCGAGACGTCGTTGTACGGGGTGCCTATCGTGTCCCTGGTCATCGACGGCCAGGAGCGCCTATGCCTGGCGCAAATCTCCAACACCCTCCTCAAGAACTACAGCTACAATGAGATACACAACCGCCGCGTGGCCCTGGGCATCACGTGCGTGCAGTGCACACCGGTGCAGCTGGAAATTCTGCGTCGGGCAGGGGCCATGCCCATCTCGTCGCGCCGCTGCGGCATGATCACCAAGCGTGAGGCCGAACGCCTGTGCAAGTCGTTTCTCGGCGAGCACAAGCCACCCAAGCTGCCCGAGAACTTCGCCTTCGATGTGGTGCACGAGTGTGCCTGGGGTTCGCGTGGCAGCTTCATCCCCGCGCGTTACAACAGCTCGCGTGCCAAATGCATCAAGTGCGGTTACTGCAGCATGTACTTCTCGCCTAACAAGTTCATCTTCCACTCGCACCGCACACCCGACGCCAAGTACACGCAGCCCGACGCAGCCAACTTTAACTCGTGGCGCCGACACCTCAAACTCAGTGACAAGTCGGCCACAGACGAACTGAGCCACGCTTGGGAGGACGTCAAGGCCATGTTCAATGGTGGCACCCGCAAGCGGACCTTCTCGCTGCAAGGAGGCGGCGGCGGCGCTAACGGAGGGTCGGGTGGACAGGGGAAGGGTGGTGCTGGGGGCGGCGGCAGTGGGGGCGGCCCGGGGTGCGGCGCAGACATGGCCCCAGGTCCGCCGCCGCACAAAAGCCTGCGCTGTGGCGAAGAAGAGGCCGCCGGGCCTCCCGGGCCGCCGCCTCCTCACGCGCAGCGGGGACTTGGTCTGGCGACGGGAGCTGGCGGCCCCGCGGGCCCTGGAGGGCCTGGTGGCGGCGCCGGGGTCCGCAGCTACCCTGTGATCCCAGTGCCCAGCAAGGGCTTTGGCCTCTTGCAGAAGCTGCCGCCACCGCTTTTCCCTCATCCCTATGGCTTCCCCACGGCCTTTGGTCTCTGCCCCAAAAAGGATGACCCTGTGTTAGGCGCTGGCGAACCCAAGGGCGGCCCAGGCCCCGGGAGTGGCGGGGGCGCGGGCACTGGGGCAGGAGCGGGCGGCCCAGGAACCGGCCATTTGCCCCCCGGGGCAGGGACGGGCCCGGGAGGCGGCGCCATGTTCTGGGGTCACCAGCCCTCCGGTGCAGCCAAGGACGCGGCGGCCGTAGCTGCAGCCGCCGCCGCAGCCACTGTGTACCCGACGTTTCCCATGTTCTGGCCGGCCGCAGGCAGCCTCCCGGTGCCGCCCTATCCGGCCGCGCAGAGCCAAGCCAAAGCCGTGGCGGCGGCCGTAGCGGCGGCAGCGGCGGCGGCCGCGGCTGCTGCGGGAGGTGGCGGCCCCGAGCCCCTGGACGGTACCGAGCCGACCAAGGAGGGAGGCCTGGTCGCAGAGGAGCGCTGCCCCAGCGCGCTGTCCCGCGGGCCACTGGACGAGGACGGCGCGGACGAGGCGCTGCCACCCCCGCTGGCCCCGCTGGCCCCGCCGCCCCCGCCGCCCGCTCGCAAAGGCTCCTACGTGTCGGCCTTCCGGCCTGTAGTCAAGGACGCCGAAAGCATCGCCAAGCTCTACGGTAGCGCCCGCGAAGCTTACGGCGGTGGGCCAGCCCGTGGGCCGGGGCCGGGCGCAGGGACGGGCGGCGGCTACGTGAGCCCTGACTTTCTGAGCGAGGGCAGCTCCAGCTACCACTCCGCCTCCCCCGACGTGGACACTGCAGACGAGCCCGAGGTGGACGTGGAGTCCAACCGCTTCCCCGACGACGAGGGCGCCCCGGACGAGGCCGAGCCCGGTGCGCCCAGCACAGGAGGCAGCCCGAATGGAGACCAGCCCGCAGGACCCCCGTCTATCACCTCGTCCGGCGCCGACGCTCCCACAGACTCTCCAGAAGGCGGCAGCCCTCGTCCCCGGCACCGCCCGGGGCTACCCCTAGCCAGTCGAGCCGCATTTGGGGACCTGGCGGCCGACGACATGGTGCGGAGACCAGAGAAGAGCCCGCCAAGCGGCGGCTATGAGCTGCGAGAGGCTTGCGGACCGCTGGGGGGCCCCGCGCCCGCCAAGGTGAGCCCCAAGCCCGCCTCGCTGGTGGTGCCTCCTTGTTTACCCCTCGGCAGCTCTGGGTTGTGGGGCAGGCCCTGGCCGGGTGGGGGACTGGAATTTTTTTCTGAGCGGGCGTTCAAGCAGTAGGCCCTGGCTGCTCTGGGTAGGCCCAGCTTCGGGAGCTCTGTAGAGCTGGACTCGCTGGGACCCCTGACAGGGTTTCGGAAGATCGGGGGTGGCGGTGGGGGTGGGAGGAGCAGGCCTGAAAACTGCGTGTGCTGTTTTTGTTGACTGGAGTAGGGAGGAGACAGGCCGAGATCTGTAGTCATACAGAGATAGAAATCAAAAGGTCTGGAAGAAAAAGACCAAAAGCCAGAGAAAAGCGCTCACGAGGCCGAGCGGGTAGCACGCCCTCCGGGATGGGGATCAGAGCTCCGGGGAAGACGGGCCAGTAAGCCGAGAAGAGGGAGGCCTCTCCCTCAAGCTGCAGTACGAGGTCCTCGGCATCTTTCAACACCCCAACTCGACTCGCAGTTTTCCGAGTCTCAGAATTCCTGCCCCGGGAACCTCAGGGTTCGTTGGTAGGAAGCTGTCTAGACGATGTGCGGGGCGGGAAAGGGGCTCTCAGGTGTCCGCCGCCGCGGATTCGCGTGGGGGGCATGCAGCTAAGCCTGAATCGTTCGCCATTTGACAGTGGGTTGGCACACCTGTACAGTTCCATTCGGTCTATTAAAACACGAATTACTAGCCGGATGCGAAAGGCGTCATTTATGTCGGGGACTGGGCGCGGGCGGGAGAGAAGATGCTGAAAAAGAGGCGGGCGAGGAGGGTGGGGGTGGGCTTTGAGCGGCCCTTGGCTTGGGAACCGCTTTGTGTCTCGGGTAATTTTCTCAAGGGCGCTCCCAATTACCGGGAAACTACAAACGGCGATGCGACCTCCGAGGGCTCCAGGCTGCGCCGCGTGCGTCACGGCCTCTCGGGGCGCTGGGGTCCCGCGGGCAAGCAGACCTCCGCCACCCCTTCAGGTTTTCTCCCGGCTGCGGCGGAGGGCTGGGCAGCTCCGAGCCGCCGTCAAGCGCCCCCCTAACCGCCTGTCATTTCTCGGCCGCCGCAGGTGTACGCGCCCGAGAGGGACGAGCACGTGAAGAGCGCGGCGGCGGCGCTGGGGCCCGCGGCGTCCTACCTCTGCGCCCCAGAGGCCCACGGTAACGCCCCCTGCCGAGGTCGCTGGCCAATGGAGTGGGGGTGGGGGGGACCGCGGGCCGAGGGCCGGGGCCAGAGGAGGCCTGCGAGGGAGGACTAGAGGAGGAAGGAGAGAAGCAGAGAAAAAGAGGGGGAGGGAAAGCAAAACACTGAAAGAAAAAGGAAGCTAAGCGAGGACTCCCAAGGACTTGCATCTTTTGGTTACTTAACTACAAACCGCCCTCTCCATCGCAAAGATACCGCTCGCCTACACCTTATACACTGGGTTAAACCTTTTATAAACCACGCCTGGCACGTCTTTCAAATTCTCTCATTTATTCAGCAAGTGTTTGGGCCGAGAGGTCCGGGCGGAGGGTGGGGGCGCTTGGCCACGCGCATAGGGACCCCTGAAGTGCGCGGTAGCAGCAGCCCAGCGCGGAGGTGTGCGCGGGACCCATTGACTCTCAGAGAATGAACTGAGGGCCTCGAAAATCCGGGCAGCCTGAGCCCGGTACGATGTCTCCCCCGCTGTCGCCACCCCGCGGGTCGCCGCCTGGGCCGCGTTCTCGGAGCAGGTAGACCCGGCGGCCACGCGCGCTCGCGGTGCCCCAGTATCTGCGCGCGATGTAGGTCGCTTGTCCCTGGTGGGCTCGGCTGCTCGTTTTGCTCTTTTCCAAGGGGCTAGGGAGGGGGCGTGGAGCCGGAGATGAGCAGATCGCGCGCGGGGGAGGTGGTGCCCGGCCCAAAGCCTGAGGGTGCGAGCCCAGGCTCACAGCCGGGAACCAGCGGCGGCCACGACGCTTTTAATTAGGGCTCCGGCGCCCCGACCGCGGCAGCTCTGGCCGTATCCGGGTCACGGTTTATTTGCCTCTCCTTGAAACTCGGTTTATTGCCTTTAAGAGCCAGATAAGGAAGACAATCACTCGACCGCCGACGATTTGGAAACGAGGAAATGCTATCCAGACCAAAGGAGTATCTCCCAGCCAAGTCCGGCAAATACAGACAGAGGTGAGCCCTAGGACCCTCGCTCTCCACCCCAACCCGGGAGCTGGACCCCAGGTCGCCCAGGTTTCCACCGACTCCAGTTTGCGAGGGAGGCTTTCTATCAAGCCTAAGGGGCTGCCGGATAAACATTTGCCTTCCTCTCCCGGCTGGCAGATAAACATTTAAACACAATGGGCAAGGGTCAGGCCAGGTTTCCTGAATTGCTTACCTCCTTGGTGGGTTTGGGGCTCTCCCGGGTAAGGGAAGGAGACTTACTAGAAGGATATGAGGAGCACCATCACCCACGTAAAACAAGTCAAAGAACATTTCCTGCCCTAAGATAGCCTATTATCCCTGGTTCCATTCTCCTGGCGGGGGTGGGGGGGCCCACTCTGAGTGACCTAAAATAATGGCTTGGAAGGTGGGTAGAACTGGATGCCTGCAACTGTCTCCTCTAAAGGCAGAGGGTCTGAAATAGGTACTCAATTTAGTTCAGTTACCAGGAAGCTCACCCCTCCCCTATCAAGGCCTCTCCCAGAACAAAACCCTTCTTACCTGCCCTTGTATCCCAGGCGAAGATGGGCTCACCCTAGATGTCACAGGAACTCAACTAGTGGAGAAGGATATCGAGAACCTGGCCAGAGGTGAGGTTAAATCTATGAAACTGGTGTACACTGTGCTTGGGGGAAATCGTCCCTTCTTGTAGAGGGGTGTTATTCCTGCAGGAGTGAGTGTGAGACGACAAGGCTCTCGAGGAACCAGTCTTCACTGACGCGAAAGGATAATCCCCTGGACACATTACCCTGGCACAAAGGTGGGGGGTGGGAGGGTGGAAGAGTGAGGGGAGTAGGGGGAGGGAACCAGCCACCCCCAGAGTTCCCAAGGCCAGGCCTGTCTGAATAGTCCAGTGAGAAAGAAAAATGAGTAATGATCCTTAGAACCTGACGCGTGTGGACGATGAGAAAGGACAATCTAGGTCTCTCAACCTCATCTGAATAGCAAGATTTTGAGGAGGCATTTACTTCAGGAGTGTGTCAGAGGTTATTTTCTTTTCCTGGAATCAATGCATAACTGACTCCACCTCACCCTAAATGTGGAATGGGGTCCCTGCTCAACTGCAGGGGCTGAGTATGGCTTGAAGCTGAGAAAGGAACTTCTAACCCCACTTTGCTCCTCTGTCTCTCATTTTTGTGTTTTCTGAGCACCTTCGAGGAGAGGACCAGATACCAATAGCTCCATGGGCAGCTCCCTGCCACTCCTCTAAAGCAACTTTGAGAGCACCTGTGGGGCTTTTCACACCCAATTGCCCCCTTACCCCACCCCAGCCCAAGGTTGGGCTTGGAAACTGGTATATATTGGGGGGGGGGGGTGAAGCATTTGTGGTCTTCCACTGTTCCCAGTTACAGATTTTACAGGTGATGTAGTTACCTTCAAAATCCTTCTGCTTTATATGAGTGTTCTTAGCCTGGATTTGGGGTCCTGGGACCTTTTAAAGTTATAAATAAACTGTTATGAATATGTGTATTTTTCTAGGGTGGAAGTCCAAGGCTTTGACCAGATTCTTCCTGGTCTGTATCATTGAAGGGAGAGGTTAGGTTCGTCAGTTGAAGGGGTGAACTGAGTCTTCCTAGGCCTACCTCTAAACTTATGGAGTTAAGAAAATTTAAAGCAGATACCATGCTGGTTAGTACCTGGGCCCAGGACCTAGAAGTCCAACAAGCATTCTGCTATTCTGAATTTGATTCTCCTGGGCAACTTCCCCTAACCCCACTTTCTTCCCAAATCCTTTGGATGCACATGGAAACACTGAGCGTTGAGGGCCTACCATTTGGTCTCACCCTCCTCTACTCCTCTCATGGCTACTGGCCAGAGTGGGACCTGGGTGCCTTAGAGGCTACCTGAGTCCCACCACCCTCCTCCTTGACATCCCACTCTCACCCCTTCACAGACGAATTGCAAAAACTGCTCCTGGAGCAAATGGAGCTTCGCAAGAAGCTGGAGCGAGAATTTCAGAGTCTCAAAGGTACCCTCATTCAGACCCACCCCACCTGATCGCCAGAGCCTTCTTCCCGCATGCCCTGCCTGGCCTGGACCGGGGACCCAGTGCAGGCAGCTGCTGCTGCTTCGAGTGCAGCCAGAAGCAGCGAACCCTTCTTTTCCTAGCCGGGTTCCCACTAGGCCAAAGACAGAGGGGGTGGGGTGGGGCTGGGGAGTGGGGAAAGGGGGCCGAGGGAGGGGGTTGTGCGTAACAGCTCTCACTTAATCAATTTGCACAGATAATTTTCAGGATCAAATGAAGAGGGAATTGGCTTATCGAGAAGAAATGGTGCAACAGCTGCAAATTGTCAGAGGTAAGACGGGAGTCAGGTGAGCGCGTGCACGGCCGTAACTGCCTCTCGTCTGGCAGGAGCCGCAATGTTGGCTCAGTCATTTGGATTTAAATTGAAGGTAATTTAACAATTATTTTTTTTATTTAATATCCTTTGTATACTCTGATTAGCCTCAGAATGGCAAGCGAGCCCAGCAAACGGCTTGCAGGCATCATTACATGGAGTGATTGAACTTCTTATCGCGGCAATTTCCATGGTTTCTAAATTAAAAATCGAGGCGTAAAATTACCTGGGAAGTAATGCCTAAGTTTGCTTTAATTTTGGTTAGATCCGTCTGCCTTTAAGCGCCATCCCAGGCCATTTCCTCCCTCAGCCAAGCTGCAGTTTGGAGCTTTGACGCCCCCTCCCTCGGTCGCCGGGACTTGGTTCTGCCAGGGGCTGAGCGCTGAGAAGAGGGTGAGGCCCGGGCTGTGACCCCAACGGGCCCTTGGGTGGTCTCATTTCCTCACCGGCTACTTTCTGTGTCTTCCAGATACTCTTTGTAACGAACTTGACCAGGAGCGGAAGGCACGCTATGCCATCCAGCAGAAATTAAAAGGTGCGGAAGCGCGGGAACAAAGGAGAGGTGCCAGGCACTGGCTGTGCGGGCCAATGAATGAATGATGAATGCATGAGTGATGATAGGGGGAAGGCCAGCTCTGCAGAGATAAGTAACTGAGAGGAGGGAAATGGGAATTCATTTTAAAGAAGAAATTATTCTAGAACGGTAGGCAGGGAGAAAGAGCCCCGTGAGCTCTGGGCATTGGGAAATCTGTCACCAGGTCCAAATCTGGTTTTGAGCTGATCGACCTCCCTCTTACTGTGCCTCAGTTTCCTCTTCTGTAAAATGGGGCTATTGAACTAGGGCAGTGGTTCTGAATGGCCAGGATCTCTACTATCTTCCCACCTTTTTTGATCTCGCTTGAGAACTGAATCTGAAGGGGTGGGTTAGACGTGGGTAGATAGGGGAGCGAGGGAGCCCGTGGACCGCGTGGGTGAGGCAGGCGAGGAGCCCAACGTGGCCCAATCGACTGTCTCTCCAGAAGCCCACGACGCCCTGCACCATTTCTCCTGCAAGATGCTGACGCCCCGGCACTGCACGGGCAACTGCTCCTTCAAGCCCCCGCTGTTGCCCTAGGGCCGGCCCAGCCGCGCCCACGCGCCCTCAAGCCATGCTGCTCTCTTCTTGTAAATACCCGCGGCCGCGGCGGCCGAGAGCGAGATACAAGCCATTCGGACCGGACCGATGTAAATACAGCCTCCCGCCCGCCTGCCCTTCTCCCGGGCGCCTCGGCCTTGCCCGCTCCCTCTTGGGAGCCCGAGACCAGGACCCAGTATCCGTTTCCAATTGTAAATACCACCTTGCCTCATGGTTCAACTCCGGGCATAGGGTCTCATGGTCTTAACTGACCAAAGGGGTAAAGAAAAGGGATAGGGGGCTGCTTCTCCTTGTACAGCCTCTGAATCCCAATTGTGAATACAATGTAGCAATTTCGGTGGCCCCGCGCTCCCCTCCCCGTCCACTTCTGAAACTCTTGTTCCTGATGACAAAGTGGCTATGTGCAATGGATATAAATGTATTGTGAGTCTCTTGGTTCAGTAATAATGGGTTCATTTTTAATTTATTTATGCTGTAAGTTATTTTGCTTCCTTCTCCTGGACCTACTTCCAGTCCCATTTTGCATTCCCTCTTGGGTTTTTGCTTTGTTTTTTGTTGTTGTAAACTCTTGATGTAACAGCACTTTAAAAAGGGCGACAACTGACTCACGAGATGGAAACCACCTTGAGCCTGATTGGGGAGATCACCCTGTATCCCTGATTTTTGTTTTGTTTTTAATAAAAAAGAAAAGAAAACCCCGACACTTTCTGGGGCTGTGGAGATGGGAGTGTGGCGAGGGGAGGGACGGGGAGGAAGCAGGCGCAACAGGTGGGGTGTGGGGACCGCAGCGCGGGTGCTGGGGCGCCCGAGCTGAGACCCGTGTTTGACCAGGTGGTCCCCAGCGAGCACCGCGACCTCTCCATCGGTTCTCCAGGCACACCCGGCTTGCCCCACAGGCCATAGGCCGTCCCCGCCCCACGTTTAGGACCCTCTTTTAGGCCTCGGCGAGGAATGAGAACTCCTGTGAGGTCTCTGAATCTGCCCTCTAGCGCTCGCAGGGGCTGAGCGTTTACTCCTACCCTTGTCCATGCCTGCTCCACCGGAGAAGCCGCCTCCGGGGCGCTCAGAGACGGAATTCGCACCCTGCCGGGAACCCCGGGTTCAACCAGAACTGCCAGGAGGCCCGGGCGCCCGGGCCTAGAGCTCTGAGCGGGGCGGGGGCGAAATACGTGGGATGGGCCTGGGCCTCTCGGGCGGGTACAGACGTCCGCCTGCCTCGCCGCTAGTGGAAGGCAGGGAGTCCTGGCGGTTTGGGACGTTCCGGCCATTTTAGTCCCAGCGGGTTTGCAGACGTGGAGGAGCCCAAGGAGGAAGGTGAGATACGCCGGCCGCTGGAGATCCGGGGGACGGCCGCGGTTTTCGAGGGCTTACCTAGCCGCCGGCCTCCCTTCGGCCTCAGTTTCCACAGCGCACTCGCTGCCTGGGCTCGGATAAAAGATGGAAACGGCAGCGCGCTCTTTGAAGAGGGAGGAGAGTGTGGCTCGAGTGGGAAAGCGCACGGTCCTGGGAATCATTCTGACCTGACTTCCAAGTTCTGCTCCTTACTTGACTAGCAGTGGTGCCCTGTCCTACCCTTCATTCTTTCTAGAATAATATTTGGGCCTCCGCCCCTGGCGGCGCGTAACCGCGCTCTGCGAGGAAGCAAGCGCAGGGCCGCGCTGGGCGGCCGGGACCCGGCGGGCCCCGACGACCTGCTTTCAGACACCGCAGGACTCTCACTGCGCGGCCCTGGACGCCCAGGGTGGAGACCCTGGAGGCGGGCGTCCTGTGCTCCCACCGAGCCAGCAGCTGGGACCCGGGAGCCTTCGGCTGCGTTTCTCGTAAAGTTTCTTGGCCTGCCGTCCAGAGGGCCAGGGGCGGAGCTGGCGAGCAAGGGCGCGCTCACGGTCTCGGAGAAGGGGCCCAGGAGGGGAGATCGGCCGCGCGATCTTGGCAGGAAGCCAGGCCCTGGAGCACCCAGTGCTGGGGCTCGGAACCCTGCCGTCCCGGGACATTCGCGGGCTAGACCCAGAGGGGACTGAGAGAATGAATGGGTAAGTTGTGAGGTGTCGCTGAGGGATGAGCTCGCCTCGAGACGCGCGATCTCCCGCATAGGGACCCTCCAGGGAGCGGGAACGTTTTTATGCGTGGAACCAACCGGGTCAGAAACCGAGGTCCAAGAGAAGAAGAGACGTGGGTCCCTAGCGCGTCCTAGGGGCGAGCGGAGCTGGGACCCGGCGAGGAGCGCAGGTTGGGAGTTCGCACGCCTTTCCCTCTGGACGGAACAGCTTCTTAGGAAACAGCACTTTCCTTCTCTGTAAAATGGGATCAACACTTACTCCCTACGTACGAAGTTACTCCTTGGCTGTGCCCCACACAGAGGAACCTGGTAAATATTCCACCTTTCCTTTTCGAATTTCCCCAAGTGGGGGAAAGCGCCGCCGGCAGTTGGGGCCGGCCGGAAAGGGCGCAGCATCTGGACCGGATTCTCTGTGGATTGGAGGTGTAGGCGGATGCGACCTAGAAAGAGCTCGCAAAAGCCCTCCTGGGCTCCGATTCCCTTCAGAAGTGGTTTGTTCCCCCCAAATGTTAATAACCAAGCGATTGGTATGGATGTAATTATCAATAATTATACGAATTATTGCTGATTGCGGGGCTCGTAGCTACTTTAATTAGTTTACCAGATTCTAATTAAGTTAAATGAAACATTAATAGGGAAAATATGCTTTGAAAAAAAAAAAATCCCGATTTTTAATGTCTTTTTCTCGCCACAACGTTGCCACCTTGCGACACATTTTAGGCATTACAGCCAGCGTCCGAAGGCCCCAGACTAGGGAGCCATGTCTTAGGGAGAAAAAGTGGGGCTTGGGGAACCGGGAGCTTTCGTATTGTTTATTCCTCACCTCGGCCCCCGGAGTACCCAAGAAGGTCGGGCTTTAGAGTCTGAGGTTTGGGGGTGAGGAACCAGGCAAACACGCCTCTTGTGTCTCCCACTCCTTTTTCGACCGAGGAAGGCTCTAGGGATGCTCCTCCAGACAGGTAGTGTGTATTCGTCTGCCGCAACAAATCCAGGGTGATAAACTGCGGGAAGCTGGAGGAGCAGGTGGAGACAGCATCAAGCTACTTGGTTTTTCACTCCCCTGGGAGAAACCAGTAGGTAGCTCCCCCACCTTCATTTCCTCTGAAATTTGAGGTAACCCCTCAGCAAAACACACCTGGAAGATTTCTGGACTCCTGGGAGTAACCTCTGTGTTACATGGCACTTGGTTAAGGAAGCTAATAGGGTGCTTACCTCCCTGAGTTATCCTTGGTGACCTGGCCATCAGAGCCACATCTGCCCTTCCTTGTGATCTCCAACAGGGCCCAATGCATCACAGGTACTCAACGGATGTCCAGATGAATGGGGTCCGCTTTGTGGTTCATCTGGGTGCTGGAAATGTCTGAAGGAAGGAAACCTTAGGTGCTTCTGGACCACAGCTACTGAGAAGCAGTTAAGCTTATTTGCATAGCTAATTAAACAGGCTTACTGCTCAGATCTTTTGTCAATAGGATTAGTTTGGGGGGAGGCGGCAAGGGTCAGGTAAGGGATGGTCAACCTAGAACAGTATTTTCCTCTTGCAATTGCATCCCAAAGAGGGTGCTCCTTCACACTCCCTCTAATTTTGCAAAGTTACTGGGCACATAACTGTCCACCCATTCCCAGCTACGCTGATCTAAAGTCGAGCCTTGATCTTTGCAAAACATGTGCCTCCTATCCTTGAATTCAGAACACCAAAAAAAGCAGAACTGGACCTGCACTCTCTTTGCATTAATTCTAAACAGGCTTTTCTCCCACTCTACACTCCAAAGGGAAACACAGTGTTTGTTAAGAGCACAAACTCCACAGCCAGATTTCCTGGGTCTCAGACCCTTCTCTGCCACTGACTGGCTGTGTGACATTTGTAGGGCAAGCTGTTGAATATCTGTTTCTCAGCTTCCTCATCTATAACATGGTGGGGAAAAGAATACCTACTTCATAGAGCTGCAGAGCCGCAGAAGTCAGCTAGGTCTTTGGCTTTTACAGCACTAGGAATTGCTCCTGTCTTTTCTAAATTTTACTCTGAAACAGGGTTATGCCACAAAGAAGGATAAAGAGAGCCAAACCAATAGTGGTCATTTTCTTGTTAGACGTTCCAGAAATGGGCCTTTAAACTATTCACCCAGTGACCCACATGGCCTCCAAGGAACCAAGTATCTTTGGGGGAAGAAACGAAAACCAAAAATTGTTCTCTAACTCCACACACTGGAGGCCGTGAGGTCCCACGGATGCCTGTTCTCGGCTGTTTCCTGGAAAGGATCATTTTGCCTCCACTGAAGAGAACAGAAGTGGATCCTTGATAGTACACTGCTCTGCAGCTCTGAGCACTCGCTGATTGGGGCGGCTCTGAGGCTGGGCGACCGTCCCTGTGCCTTGACTGAGGCGAGAGCAGAGCCTGGGAGCCGAGGGGCTGCGGGAGGCATGCCAACCTGGCTCCCAGGGGCTGCAGACACTGCCAGGTGGACTACACGCATGTTCAGGCACCAGCAAAGCGTATGCACCCACATTTTTCTTTTGGAAAGAAATTGATAAATCTGAACTTTGTTGGCATTTTTCCCCTTCTCATTCTTATTTGTTAGGACGTGCCTTTTGCCATTGAATTACCTGGGGGCAGGGCTTTTCAGGATTTGTGCAGCTAAAGGTCTTAGCAGGCCTTGTTTCAGCTACTTATTAATTAACATGATCACGCCCAGGTGGCTTTACCTCAGCATCTCCTATAAAATAGTGGCAGTAATACCCATGAGACAGGACTGTCAGGAATATTAAAATGAGATATCGGTGAAGGCCCTGGCATATAGGAGATGCTCAATAAGGAGTGAGTATTGTTATTATTATTTTAAGATTCAGAGGTAGCATGAGTCAGTCTTGTTCCAAGTTCCTGGTATAGTACAACGTAAGTTTATGGTGGCACTAAGGTCCTGTTTGGAGAAGGCAATGGCACCCCACTCCAGTACTCTTGCCTGGAAAATCCCATGGATGGAGGAGCCTGGTAGGCTGCAGTCCATGGGGGCGCCAAGAGTTGGGCTCGACTGGGCGACTTCACTTTCACTTTTCAGTTTCATGCATTGGAGGAGGAAATGGCAACCCACTCCAGTGTTCTTGCCTGGAGAATCCCAGGGACGGGGGAGCCTGGTGGGAGACCGTCTATGGGGTCGCACAGAGTCGGGCACGACTGAAGCGACTTAGCAGCAAGGTCCTGTTATGCTTTGGACGTGAAACGGACCAACTTTGGCAAGGCCACTTCCTTAAGGGTAAGGTACAGTAGAACTCAGGATAATGCAGAGGGAAGCAGAGGCAAGATTTGCAAGGCTGAAGACTGGGGCCCAAGGGCCAGGTGTGAAAAGCACAGCAAGTGATCAATCTGATTGCCCACACTTACTTTTACTTCGTCTCCAGGGGCTATGGCTTCTTTTATGTCAAACAAAAAGCAGAAACTGCAGAAACTTTAGGGGAAAAGCGTTCGCATCAGGGTGAGAGCTGTGCAGACCGTCTGGACAAAAATATGGAACGCTTCACGAATTTGCGTGTCATCCTTGCGCAGGGGCCATGCTAATCTTCTCTGTATCGTTCCAATTTTAGTATATGTGCTGCCGAAGCGAGCACGGTAGACGTGTCCTCTCAGCAACTATATAAAGCTATGAATAGAATAAATTTTACACTTATGGTGACTAGACTGTAATCCTTCTTTAAGATTCAAAGTACGTAATAAGTTCTGACCTTTTGTACCACACATACTGTCATCATATTGTTTGATTATGATTAAGTTTAATAGTCTCCATAACCTTATTATACCATATATGCAAATGAAGGGAACCATGGGAACTTGGCCCTGCCCCCGCCCGACCTCTGCGCGCCCAGTAGTCTGCGAGGGCAGACAAGCTCGGTCACGTGGTGCGCGTTGCTCACGCGCCTCTTGCGCTCCTGCCGGGCTGAATGCCCAAAGGTCGGTCGTAGCGCTTGGCGGAGGGAAACGCGGCAGCACGGTGATCCTCGCAGCTACTCGTGGCGGCGTGTGCCTCGCGAGAACGCTTTTTTGGGACGAGGGGCCATGGTGCCAAAGAGATCCCCCAAGAAGTGCGGCCCGGGACTCCGAACCGCTTGCGAACCGATGGTCGCGTTGGGACTAGTGACCCCGCGAGGGCTGGAGCCACCGACAGAGACCTGGCAGGGACTGGGCGCGGGAAGCTGTGTGCTGCGCGGCTGGGGCTGGGCGCCGCACTTGAAGCCAAGGGATAGAGGGATTGGCGCGGGGCGGGGCGGGTCCTCTCTGGGTCCAGGCTTTGCATAGAGTGGCTCGAGGGTGGTGGCAGTCTGGGAAATATCACCACCCTTTGATCCAGTCCTGGGCCAGGCACTGAATCTGATTGATCACTCCCACCCCCCCCCACCCCCGCCCAGTTTGTAGGTTAGAAAACGGATTCTCTAGTTGGTTAAACTATCAAAGCCAAAATAATCCTGTCAGTGGTAAGACAACTGGGGATTTGGATGCAAATCTGGTTTCAAAGACAGATCTTTTACTCTTCACGGTGTAACTCAAGAGAGAAAATATTCGGGACCAGGAGTGTAGTCTGCCCTTTTCCTCTTAAAGCCTTATCAGCTCAGGTTTTCCTTCCTGCCTTCATTTCCACCAAATATTGAGCATCCATGACGTGAGCACCGGGGCTGCAGGGGTCATGAAGCTGGCGTTCCAGGATGGGGAGGAACAGGCGGGGATACAGTGTGGCTGAGGAAGGGGGCCACTTAAGTGGGTGGACAGGAAGGAGGTGACAGTCGAGCTGTCACTTGATGACAGGGACGCAGCCCTGAGAGGACAGGACGCAGAGTCCAGGCAGAGGAACACTCTGGAGTCACCTGAGTTAGTTCCACCCATCTGGGCCAGTGCTTCAGAGGAGGCCGCTGTGGAGGTGTCCAATAGTTGGTGCTCCACGTGGAGCTCCGGCACCGCACTGTGAGCCTGACTGAGCTCTAGCCGGGAAGCACCTGGCCTGGCCTCTCGGGACTTTGGAGCCCCTCCCCCCCTCCACCGTGTTCAGTGAAATGGGAATCAGGTGCAGACAGCCCAACTTCTCATCTGACCTCTCTCTAAATAAGCAGTAAGCAAACACAAACCTCAGAATGCTAATATGGCCTTTATTGAGCGAACAGAGCTAATTTGGGCAATGATGTTTCCCTCAGACTTGCAAAAGGGAATTGCAAATAACCAAAATGCGTATTAGCATTGATGGGAGATGATGCTAATCTTCAATTAGCAGCCACGTTTTTCTTCATTTATTTAGAGGGAGAGCCTTTTGGACACAGTCGATGCACACACGTGTCACTGTGACAGGTACCTCTCATGGGTTCATAACTGCCTTATTGCAGAAACCAGCAGGAGATGGATCAGGCTGATGGACCAAGTTGTTCACTGTTTCTGGCTATATGAGTTTGTGTTATTTTGAGCCAGAGGTGGGTTTTTGTTTGTTTGTTTGTTTGTTTGTTTCTTATTGAGCAGCTGTGGTCCAGAGGACAGAGATCTGAATTTTAGTTCCCATTCCTCCCTGCACCTGTCTTGGTGACCTTGGCCAACTTTCTGGACCTACCTCTCTGGTTCAGTTTTAACTTCTGCCAAGTGAGGAAAGTGCTCTAGAGACTAACATTTCTGTCTGCTTTTACCTGCTGTGGTTTTTGTAACCAGGTAAATGAAGAATTTTTCAAGACTAATTAGCAAAATGTTAAAATTCAACACTAGTTTTGATTTCTGTTTTAGGGCATGGAAGATCCTGGAAACAGTCCACAGGGGCTCATGTGGACCTAGGGTCTGGGACCTGCTGAACCATAAACCAATTGCCCCTGCCCCAGCTGGAAGGCCCAGCAAGGAGGGAGAGGGAGGTTGGGGGAGGGTGAGAGGTTTCCCTTCTTTTCTTTAAGCTGCTGTGGAGACTGTTTCTTAGACACACCCACACAAACTCACATCCACATTCGCAGCCACACTGACACACCCACACCCCTACCTCTGTTCATTCCAGGCAAGAATACTGGAGTGGGTCGCCATTCCGTTCTCCAGGGGATCTTCCTGACCCAGGGATAAAACCCACGTCTCTTGCATTGTAGGCAGATTCTTTACTATCTAAGCCACCAGGTGGAATTTTTTCTGTTTTGTTTTTCTTTTTTTTTTTCCTCCTTTACTGAGCTACTGTGGGCACTGTTTTTACCAGAGGTCTTCAATCCTTTGGGTTTGAGTTACCAGAGGCCCTGATTAAAGTGTAGTTACATTGTTTGGGAAGGACAGCATCACATAGACTCATTAACTCCTGTTCACTCAGCTTAGCATGAGTCCTTGCCCTTTAAGGTCACCATAGGACCTTCTGATGTATTATTTTATTTTAATGTCTCTGAGACATAAGCACAGGGGCTTTATTATTCCTGTTTTCCTGATGG
Source organism: Capra hircus (assembly GCF_001704415.2). Classification (NCBI taxonomy): domain Eukaryota; kingdom Metazoa; phylum Chordata; class Mammalia; order Artiodactyla; family Bovidae; genus Capra; species Capra hircus. The sequence goes on along the minus strand of NC_030817.1, from coordinate 86,597,964 downwards.
GGAAAACCTAGGTCTAGAGAGGTAAAGGGGGGCAGCTAGTCCATGATACTGGAATTTGCTCTCGGCTCTCTCTGACTCCAAGGGCTAACTGCACCTAGAAGGAAGATGGGAATGCAGCTTGAAGGGTTCAAGGAAGCTCTCTCTCAAATCTCTTTCTTTGCTGCCTTAAATTACACACACACGCACATTTTTTGGTTTGGCTGTGGTGGTCTTCACTGCTGCGTGGGTCTTCTTTGGTTGCGGTGAGCAGGAGCTGCGCGTCGCTGTAGTGGTGGGCTTCTTGCTGCGGTGGTTTCCTGTGTTGCCCTGGGCCTGTGGGCTTCAGTAGTTGTGGTGCAGGGGTTTAGTTGCTCCATGGCACGTGGGATCTTTCCAGACCGGGGACTTAACCTGTGTCCTCTGCATCGGCAAGTGGATTCTTAACCACTGGACCACCAGGGAAGTGCAAGCTGTTGTTATCTTAAGGCTTCAGTGTGATTTTTGTAGGCTCTGAAAGAAGGTTCAAAAAGAATTGCCAAGTGCAAGTACAAAGTCAGCCAACTTCTCTGTGTCTCTGTCAGTTTCTCTATGTGTGGATACAAGTCGGGGGAAGAATGACACTTCCTCCAAATCCTCCCTGTGCCAGAGTCCAGACATTACTCTCCCCTGGGTTATTCTGACAACAGCTGCGGAGCAGGGGGAAAACGACAATAGCTGTGAGCCAAGAAGGGTCATTGTGATGTCCCAAGAATGAGCCTCAGCTCTCTCATCTCTAAAATGGAATGATTTCCCTGCTTGCTTTGCTGGGTTATGAGGTCCAGTGAGAAATCCCACTGTAAAGTGCTGAATGGGAGACAGTGGGAGCATGTTCTGGTCAGACACCCATTTGAGCTCCAGGCAGCTAAACACTTCCCTTACCTGGTGAGCCAGGCATTTGTACACAAGGAACAGACCCACAAAATATGAGCGCCAAGATGAAGCATCACATTGTATTAATATTTTCACACCACTTAACTCTCATTAAAATGTACTTTGCTGAATTTAATATGTGATTTCAAATGACACAACATATTAAGTGCTTAATATACTAGAAATTATGGAACTATTATAGTTGATGCCATATGAAATAATTAGACTGAATTAAACTTTAGCAGCCAAGTAAAGACTTCAACTTATAACATCTTAAAGTAGCTTAATCTACTGCTGTAATCCCCAAAATGAACGTCCAGAAGTTAGGATTTTTAAGTAAAAATGGAAACCTAATCTGTACTTACACCCAGCTCTTCCAGGCTTTGGTGATGAGAAGTATCGTTGCCTTTGGGAGATGAGAGACCCTGGGACCCACCCCAGGCCTCTTGCCCTGGGGCCTGGCTGGGGGATGACTCAGGTGGCTGGAGTAAGGCCTTCTGCTGAAGTGGCAGATGGGTCTTTGACCCTGCTTTAGCCAGTTAAGTTAAAAAGAAAAACAAACCAGGATTTCCCTAGTGGTCCAGTGGTTAAGACTTCCCTTTCTGATGGCAGAGGGTGTGTATTCCATCTCTGTCTGGTCAGGGAGTTAAGACCCCAGATGCCTCCTGGCCAAAACATTAAACAGAAGCAATATTGTAACAAATTCAGTAAAGAGGTAAAAAAATTAAAAAAAAACAAAGCCACAAACCCACCTTATTGAACGTGATCGAGTGCTTCCTTTATGCCGGCATTTATGTGTTTTCTCATTTCATCCTCACAATACACCCGTGGGATAAGCCACCATTTTCAGAAGAGGAAACAGGCTCGGAAAGACTCAGTGAATCGTCTAAGGCTTTACAGTCAGAATCCAGTGTTTGCTCCTACATCTCACGCAGCCTCCTTGTTCTCGTGTGTTTGTGGGTGCACGTGTGGGTATGCACATTCTCATTTCCGTAGTGGCTCCCCGACCGAATACATGACCTGCTATCTGACAGTGACCCGTGGCTTTATCACATTGCAGTCATGGAGGGTAGGGACATGACTTGAGAGCCTCACTTTGAACAGGGAGGACACAGCCTGGCTAACTCACACAGGAAGTTCTCTGTGAATATTAGCTGCATTCAAAAAGAATGAATTCAGGACTTCCCTGGCTGTCCAACGGTTAAGACATCACTTCCACTTCAGTGGGGGCTGGTTCGATCCCTGGCTGAGGAACTAAGATCCTGCATGCCCAGAGATACAGCCAAAAAAATAAATAGAGAATGAATTCATTACCTCCTGAGTATCCTAACGTTTACTTACATGTACCTGTCATAAACAAGACTGCTTCTTAGAGAGGAAGGGATACTTCTATCACAGGAAGTACTTAAGTTTATAACCATTTAAGATACTGTATCTCAATACTCATACCAGCATGAAAATACTGATCTAATCGGCTATTTGAAAAATGTAAAGTTGAATATGGATATCTAAATATATTAAAACTTACTGACCAGAAAAATTATTTTAATGGAAGCAGGAAAAGTTAACTCCAGCCAACAGATGTTTATAATTAACTGAAAATATGTATTTTCCATTAAGTATCAAGATTCAGTTGTGCCTCATCTAAGAGAAAACCGGGTAACAATGGCTTTAAAATGACAGAGGTTAATTTCTCTGTTGCATAAAACAAGTTGTCTTTCAAGGTCTGGTCTGATGGCTCCTCTCCGTCACAGAGCCAGGTAAGTTCTTTTATCCTTTAAGGCAACAACTAAGATGGCTGCAGGAGGTTCCAGGTGTCAGGAAAGCGGCAAAGGGTGCCTTTTACTTCCTTGAATAAAATCTGCAGCTAAGAAAGAGGAAGAGAATGGCAATGAATGGGCAAATAGCAGGCATTGGCGTATGACCTGGCACTCAGAGGCTGGTCAGTAGTTGTTACTTTTCCTTTCTGCAGTGGTTTCCCTGGTGGCTCAGACAGTAAAGAATCTGCCTACAATGCAGGAGCCCTGGGTTTGATCCCTGGGGGAGAGGGTGGTGGGGTCCCATGGAGGAGGGAATGGCAACCCACTCCAGTATTCTTGCCTGGAGAATTCCGTGGACAGAGGAGCCTGGCGTCCTACAGTCCTTGGGGTCGCAAACAGTCAGACACGACTGATCAACCAACACTTTCACTTTCCTTTCTGCAGAGCATCAGGAAGGGGAAGGGGAAGGAAGTAATATCCACTAACAGCATATGGGGTTCCTGGGATTATGCTGGACATTGCACCTGGTCTCCTTCAGTGATCATGTCCTGTGTGGGCGGCATGGCAGCGGGGCAGGCAGGAGGGGATGCTGTGACTTGGGGGGGTGGGGCTCTACCCACATGGGGAGGTAGGAAGTTGAAGGAGGGGTGTTGGAATGTTTGCCTAAGAAGCCCAGGGGCTTCTGGGAAGAAAGAGATTAAACCTCCAATCCTTTTTCTCTGAGATTCAAGTTATTAAAAAATTTCAGGATGGATCTGATGGTACCGAGCAAGGAGCAGGAAGGTTAACATTATGCCCTTAAATGATAATAAAATTGCTCTGAGTGTATAAAGTGGAGTAATTCAAAAGTTAAAAAGAGAACTTAATAGAAAAGTTGGCAAAAGTCTTGAACAGGCACTTTACAAAATGGCAGCTGTAGATGGTTCCTGTGAAAATGTGCCCAGTGCCTCAGGCATTAAGGAAATGCAAAATAAACTACCTCACAATTAACCCTGGTGGGTCTGCTGATCCCAAGTGCTGGCGGGGAGCAGAGCAGTGGAGACGTGAGACTCTGTGGCTGGGGTAAGAAGAGACTGGTGTAGCCGCTTTGGGAAACTGTCCACACGCCTTGTAAAATTGAAGATAGGGACTTTCCTGGTAGCCCAGTGGCTAAGACTCCATGGTCCCAATGCAGGGGGCCCAGCTTTGATCCCTGGGCAGGGAACTAGATCCCACATACTGTAACAAAGACCAAAGATCCTGTGTGCCACATCTAAGACCTAGCACAGCCAAATCAGTTTAAAAAATAAATGAATAAAATTGAAGATAAACATCCCGTGAGTCAGCTGATCCACTTCTAGTTATAAACCCTAAAGAAATTCACGCACACCTGCACCAAGTTACAGGTGAAAGACAATTCAAAGCAATGTTATTTGTAATGGCCTCCAAACTGGAAACAACTCAAGTGCCCATCAGCAGTGGAATGGGTAGACACATTGTGATTGACATACAATAGGTGACCACACCATAATGAAAATGAGTGAGCTGTAGTTACATCCAGTGTTAGGCTCAGTGGTATCTCCCCCATCCCACCATATTCATATAAAGCCCTAACCCCCATATTTCAGAGTGTGACTATTTAATTACATAGGCAATCAAGTTCAAATGAGATCATATGGGCCGGCCTCCATCCAGTATGGCTGATGTCCTTATAGAACAAGGGTGTCTGGACATAGACACGTACAGAGGAAAGATGAAGATACAGGGAGAAGACAGCCATCTCTCGATAAGCAGGAAGAGACCTGGAGCACAGCCTTCCCTCGCAGCCCTCAGAAGGAAGTAACCTTGCTGACACCTTGCTCTCAGACTTCTAGCCTCTTCAACTAGGAGAAAATAAATTTCTTTTGTTTAAGCCAACCTGTAGTTCTTTGTTATGGAAGCCCCAATAAACAAATATACTTGGCAGCATGGATGAATCTTGTGAACATGATATTGAGTGAAAGAAGTAAGACAAGAATATATACAAACTTATGTTAATACCATTTCAATGGAGTTCAAAATTAGGCAAAACGGTATTGTTTAGGAATACAAATATAGATTGCACAAAATGATAAGACAAGGAAGGGATTACTGTGAATGATAAGAGCATGGAAAGGAACATGGGATGGTGGCTACATATTTTGTTCTCTTGGGCACCGGTTAAAGTGTTCTTTCCAAAATTATTCACTGAATTGAAACTTGTTTATAATAAACTTCCCAGTGCTTATTTATAATAAAATGTTGTAAAAGCAAGAAGGAGAAGGAGGTAGGGGAGGAAGAAGGACAAGAGGGAAAAGAGGGCAACAAGAACCCATGGGCTGACTTCTTACCAAGTGAGTTTACCTAAAGATCGGCCACCGCAGATGTCTGTGAATGGAGAGTCTGAGGGTCAGGTGCTGCTTCTGAATTCATCACCAGAGCCTAGAATCTCACACCCTTCCCGAGAGGAGTCTTAGGAGCTTTGTAACCTAGGGAAAGCCACTACATTTCTCTGAGGGTTGTTTCTTTTTTGGCCTCCCAGCGCTGACATGTGGGCATCTTAGTTCCCTGACCAGGAATCGAGTCCGCACCCCTGCGTGGGAAGCGTGGAGTCTTCACCACTGGACCACCGGGCAAGGCATCTGAGGTTTGTTTCTTCATCTTTAGGCTGCGTAAGCCTCACTAGAATGCAGTAAGGCTCTTCTCTCGCTAAGCCGGGTCTCTGCTCAGATGTCACCTCTTCCGGGAGGCCTTCCCTGACCACTTCGTGACAGTGGCACTTCCTTTTATTCTTTTCCCCTTAATTTTTCTTCATAGTACTTAATACTGGTGATAGGTATCTATCACTGAAATTATGTCAAATATTATGTCAAATATTGTTCACCAGGAGTATTTTTGTCTTGTTTTTGTCTTGTTTACCACTGTATCCCCAGTGCCTAAATCAGTGTGTGGCACAGAATAGGTGCTCAGGAAGTATTTGCAGAATAACAAAGGCTAGGTAAGACAATGCTCTTAGTGCCTGCCCCATGAAGCCATCAATAAATGCTGGGCCCTGCTTCTCCCTCCTTTAGCTGAGACTCTCACCCCCGTTTCCTGGGGCTGGACTCAACCAGCCCCCAATCTCTTTCCGGCCTCCTCTCCAACTAGTGACTGAGAAAAGACCCAAAACTCACCCTCCTGACTGTTAGCAACATTTCATCTTAGGCAACATCAGAAACCTCGTATTCTCGGGGCTGGGGTCTCCTGTACCTCATTCTGGGTCACCGCTTTCCCCTGAACCCAATGTGATCCATTTCATCTGCCCCCTCCCCACACCCCTTCTGTGGGCCCCAGCTGGAGGCAGGGGGTGGAGGGGGTGGACCTTCCCCTCCAAGGGGCTCAGCTGCCCCAGGATGACCCAGCTCTGCATACTGACCGCACTTGGGGTGTGTGGGTATTTCCCTCTGTCTATAGTTACTATTGTGGGCTCAGAGAGAGGCCTTGCAGACTCCCCATAAAGGCTTCTCTCATTCCTGCACCAGCATTAATTGCTCCCTCCTCCCTGTCCTGGCTACGTGGCATCTATATTTAGCATTTATTTCCTTCTGCCCTGTGTTAGAGTTAGCTGTGTGCTTGCTTGCCTCCCTGCCCCCCTCTCCAGGCGATGAGCACCTCCCCAAGGTGTGGGGCCAGGCTTTGTTCATTACTGTGCTCCAGGTGCATGGCACAACACCTGAGGTTCAACAGACAGTTTTTAAAAAGGGCCTCCTATTGAAATAAGAGGTCAGGACTGTGAAGAAGGCTGAGCACCAAAGGATTGATGCTTTTGAACTGTGGTGTTGGAGAAGACTCTTGAGAGTCTCTTGGACTGCAAGGAGATCCAACCAGCCCATTCTGAAGGAGATCAGCCCTGGGATTTCTTTGAAGGAATGATGCTAAAGCTGAAACTCCAGTACTTTGGCCACCTCATGTGAAGAGTTGACTCATTGGAAAAGACTTTGATGCTGGGAGGGATTGGTGGCAGGAGGAGAAGGGGACGACAGAGGATGAGATGGCTGGATGGCATCACTGACTCGATGGACTCGAGTCTGAGTGAACTCCGGGAGTTGGTGATGGACAGGGAGGCCTGGCGTGCTGCGATTCATGGGGTCACAGAGTCAGACACAACTAAGCAACTGAACTGAACTGAACTAAAGATCTTAGGCTTAAGATGACATTCAACAACCTTTTAGATACTTAACCATCTGAGGTACGGGGAAGCCCTTCCTAGATATACCATCTCCCAGCTTCCCAATTTAAAAGCTAATTAAGGCATAGGAAAAGAAAAAAACTCAGAACCTTTCAGAAAATGTGGCAAATGATTGGCAGGAGCCTGGGAGGAATTTTTCCTAATCATGTGCTTGTGGGGCTGAGCAAGATGACACAGTTGGTGGCCAGTGCATGATTTTTAAAAAAGTTTTCATTGATTGATCTTTTGGCTGCACTGGGTCTGCATTGCTGTATGTAGGCTTTCTCCCGTTGCAGCGAGAGGGGGCTACTCTTGGTTGTGGTGCATGGGCTTCTCATTGCCGTGGCTTCTCTTGTTGCTGAGTTCAGGCTCTAGGCACACAGGCTCAGTGGCTGCATTGCAAGGGCTTAGTTGCTCCGAGACATATAGAATCTTCCTGGACCAGGAATCGAACCTGCATCCCCTGCGTTGGAAGGTGGATTCTTATTCACTGGACTACCAGGGGAGTCCCCATCCATGCTTTGCCCTCTAAACTGGCCTTGAACCTTCAGACAGGAAGCACGCAGGGGGAATGTTTGACCCTCAATCCCTTTCTGGGGTTGTTCGGAGCCAGATAACTGGGTAACTCCTCCTCTCATGAAGGTATTGCTTCCTGAGGTGGTCACTTCTGTCCACCCTGGGCCCTCTTGTTAGCCCCTGTCCATCTGGAAACCTAGGAGCAGGGAGTTGAGTGGTACTGGCAAGGGGTCTGTCCGGAAGACATGTTCACCTAATGCGCAACAGCACAGGAGGAAAGGATGTATCTTTATTTTAGCTCAGTTCAGTTCAGTCACTCAGTCATGTCCAACTCTTTGTGACCCCATGGACTGCAGCACGCCAGGCTTCCCTGTCTGTCACCAAGTCCTGGAGCTTGCTCAAGCTCATGTCCATCAAGCTGGTGATGCCATCCAACCATCTCATCCTCTGTTGTCCCCTTCTCCTCCTGCCTTCAATCCTTCCCAGCATCAGGGTCTTTTCCAATGAGTCAGTTCTTTGTATCAGGTGGCCAAAGTATTGGAGCTTCAGCTTCAGCATCAGTCCTTCCAATGAACATTCAGGACTGATCTCCTTTAGGATGGACTGGCTGGATCTCCTTGCTGTCCAAGGGACTCTCAAGAGTCTTCTCCAACACCACAGTTCAAAAGTATCAATTCTTTTTTGCTCAGCTTTCTTTATGGTCCAACTCTCACATCCATACATGACTACTGGAAAAACCTTAGCTTTGACTAGATGGACCTTTGCTGGCAACGTAATGTCTCTACTTTTTAATGTGTGTCTAGGTTGGTCATAACTTTTCTTCCAAGGAGCAAGTGCTTTTAATTTCATGGCTGCAGTCACCATCTGCAGTGATTTGGGAGCCCAAGAAAGGAAAGTCTCTCACTGTTTCCATTGTTTCCCCATCTATTTGCCATGAAGTGATGGGACCTGATGCCACGATCTTCATTTTCTGAATGTTGAGTTTTAAGCCAACCTTTTTACTCTCCTCTTTCACTTTTATCAAGAGGCTCTTTAGTTTTCTTCGCTTTCTGCCATAAGGGTGGTGTAATTTGCATATCTGAGGTTATTGTTATTTCTCCCGGCAGTCTTGATTCTAGCCTGTGCTTTATCCACCCCAGCATTTCACATGATGTGCTCTGCATGTAAGTTAAATAAGCAGGGTGACAATATTCAGCCTTGACGTACTCCTTTCCCAATTTGGAACTAGTCTGTTGTTCCATGTCTGGTTCTAACTGTTGCTTTTTGACCTGCATACAGATTTCTCAGGAGGCAGGTCAGGTGGTCTGGTATTCCCATCTCTTTCAGAATTTTCCACGGTTGGTTGTGATCCACACAGTCAAAGGCTTTGGCATAGCCGATAAAGCAAAAGTAGATGTTTTTTTGGAACTCTCTTGCTTTTCCGATGATCCAACGGATGTTGGCAATTTGATCTCCGGTTCCTTGGCTTTTTCTAAATCCAGCTTGAACATCTGGAAGCTCTTGGTTCATGTACTGTTGAAGCCTGGCTTGGAGAATTTTGAGCTTTACTTTGCCAGCATGTGAGATGAATGCAATTCTGCGGTAGTTTGAACATTCTTTGGCTTTATTTAGCTATATCTTATATACAGTATCTTTATTTAGTTATATTATATAATATATATATGTATATATATTATATTATATTATAAATACATATATAATACATATATAATATATACATATATAATTATGTATATATATTATATGTATTATAAAATATCTTTATTTAGCTATATCTTATATACAGTATCTTTATTTAGTTGAATTATATTATATATAATATATGTATTATAAAATATCTTTATTTAGTTATATCTTATATACAGTAATACGGATGCATAGTAGTAATGAAATTGTATTAACTCAATTCCAGGCTTTTTGGCTTTTAGTAGAGGAGGATAATGCATTTATATTTATTCTGGCATTTGCTTTCATTTTCATGTTTGGGCTTTATTTTCATGTTTTGATCTAAGCTTTCTCTTTTTCCTTGCCTTCTGTGATAGGTATGATTTATTTATTTTTATCTTCTGTGATTTGGAAAGTATACAGCTTATTGTTTTAATTCTGCTGACACCTTCAAGATTTTTTTTGGGCAGGAAGGTAGGGTTTATTGAAGGGCATGAGTAAGGAAGGGGCAAGGTTCTCCTGGATGCAGGGCCATTTGTCCAGGGCCACGATTAGGGGCATATGTGACCCCACAGCCATCCTGGGTGAGCTGCTTCTCGGCCACCGTGTTTTCAAATTCATCCAATTAAACTTAGCGAATGCCCACTTCTTGAAGATGTGGGTCTTCTGGAGGCCAGGTAGCCTGAAGTCGGCCCTGCGCAGGGCCTCAATCACATGCTCCTTGTTCTGCAGCGTGGTGTGGATGGACGTTATGACTTGGCCTATGTGGACGCTGACCACTGTGCCCTTGGGCTTTCCAAAGGCCTGGAGCCTAGATTGGGGACAGCATGCCAGTCATGAATGTCCGCTGGAAAGAGCACCACTGGAAAGGGCTGTCTCCAGGGTTCCTTAAAGCAATGCTTACAGGCAGCAGGCTGCACACACTGCAGAGGAGGCTGCTGTTTGCAACCATCACACACCAGCCCTCCATGGGGAAAAGAACACAGTTGGCTTAACTGGCTGCAAACAAGATGGTAAAACATTTTATGGCACCCATGTTTCTCCAACTCTCACATTCAAGAGAAATCTACAATTTTTGTCTCTCTTGCAATGTAAGGTAAGAAGTTTTCCAGTTCCTTACTTCCACACTTTTCCATTAAAGGCTTAGTTATCTTATCTTTTTCAAAACTATGTAAGTCTTCTTTATCCAAAAATTGGAATTTGTCATTCAAATTTTAACCATGTTTGTGACAGTTATTGAAGTCTCTGTGTTTAAGTGGTGACCATGTATAGTGTGTGTTCAGTCACTATGGCTGTACGTATTACCCCCCAGAACCTTAATGGCTTAGAGCAATAATCATTTATTATCTCTTGTATTTTCTGTACATCAGGTATTTGTTTACTAATTTTTAAAAAAACTTTATTGGATATAGGAGTATAGTCAATTAAATTGTGATTAGAGCAATCCAGCCATACGTTATGTTTGTATTCATTCTTCCCCAAATTCCCCTCCCCTCCAGGCTGCCATGTAACATTGAGTGGAGTTTCCTTCATCGGGAAGTTAGACAAGGTATGACAGGGATGCCTGGTCTCTCCACGAATGTTGGAGGCCTCAGCTGGAAGACTTAAAAGCTTGAGTCCCTAGCTTGGGCTTAATCATCTGAAGGTTTGTTCACTCGTGTTTGGTGCTGGGGGCCTGGCTGGGGGTGTTAACCAGAATGGCACACATAGCTCTTGTGTAGCCTGCACTTCCTCGAAATGTAGAGGCCGAGTTCCAAGGGCAAGCATCCCCCTGCCACCTCGCCCCCAAGAGAGAGTCAGGTGGATGAATGCTGTGTGCGGACCGAACCTCAGAGATCATTCAGGGCCACTGCTGCTGCGTCCCGGTGGTTGGGGCCATTTCAAAGATGCACCCAGATCGAATGGAAGTGTGCCAACATCACCACGTAAGAGGAACAAATGGGATGCTCACATACAGGCATACATACATGTACATGAACATGTGCGTATATACACACATTACATCTTGAAAAATATGATCAGCCACACTGCATTTCCTGAAATTCCCGATTTCAATTTATGTATCAGTGGGTTGAAGTCTGTATGTAGTTGAGTAATTTGAGTAATTCTTTCCAGAAGATTGCATGAACAAATATCTGAAAGCATCCATAAAGTCTTAATGTGTAGCATGGAAACTGCCATCTTCCTTATTTTAAAAATTATGAAAGTAATACAGGTTCATTGTAAATAATTCAAACAGTGCAACATTCCCCCCCTAAAAAAAACCCCAAAATAATGAAAATCCTTCACAGCTCTACCTTCCAGAGATAAACACTTGTCTGGCATATATTCCTATAGACATTTCTATATTGTAGCATATATTATTGTATATGTGTTACTAGGAAATCAATTGCACCATCCAAATTGGTTTTTTAACTCGCTTGGTAGCAAGATTCCCTTTCTACTCCACTTTGCGGTGATCCGTGAGTGTCTCCTCATGAGCAGCCTGGCCAGCTGGATCTGGTATGTTCCTGTCTTAGACTGTACGAAACCTTCACCCTTCAATAGCAATCCAACTGTGTGGCCTTTTCTTGGGTCACAACCTTTCACAGTACAATGGATGAGTCCAGCCAGCAGCAGACATGTTTCGGGACCTGCAAAAATTCAGTTCAGTGGTCATTCAATTGTCTTCCCTTCCCCACTGTGCAGGAAGCCAGTTTTTGTTTTTAGGAAGCCAGTTTTTATTCCATTTATACATTCATCTCAGTATTTCTCTAAATGTGCTTGTTCTGTACTTTCACCTTTGAACTGGTTATAGTATCTTCCTGAGCCCCTGGTTAATAATGAGTTAAAGAAAACCTTTATATGTATTCAGTTTGTTTCTGTATGAGCTGTGGTTGTAACTTAAAAATAACTGTCTTTCTTGAAAAGTTGGGAAATGGTGTGTTCGGCATTATCTATAGCAACTTAGCAGACATGATATAATGCTACTATCTCTTTCTCTTTCTCACCTTGCTTAAAACGGTAACTTCTAGGCCCATTCATGTTGCTGCAAATGGCATTATTTCACTCTTTTTATGGCTGAGTCTTATTCCACTGGGTGTGTGTACCACAGTCTTTATCCATTTCTCTGTCAATAGACATTTAGATTGTTTCCATGTCTTGGCTATTGTGAACAGTGCTGCTGGGGGTGAATGCATCTTCTCTATTATAGTTTTGTCTGGGTTTGCACACAACAGTGGGATTGCTGGGTCATGTGGCAGCTCTAGTGTTAGTTTTCTCAGCATCCTGTGTACTATTTTCCGTAGTGGCTGCACCAATTTGCATTCCAACCAACAGTGCAGGAGAGTTCCATTTTTTCCACCTCCTCTCCAGCATTTGTTATTTGTAAACTTTTTGATGGTGGCTATTCTGGCCAGTGTGAAGTGGTACTTCATTGTAGATTTGATTTGCATTTCTCTAATACTTAGCAATGTTGAACCTCTTTTCACATGCCTATTGACCATCTATATGTTTTCTTTGGAGAAATGTCTGTTTAGGTCCTCTGCCCATTTTTGGACTGGGTTGCTTTTCTGTTATTGATGTTGTTGGATATGATGCTACTATGGACAACAGAATGCAAATATACAATATGATTAAAACTGCATTTAATGTTCATAAGAATAGAAGACTGGAAAAGATATGCCAAAGTATATTAGATTGTTTGGTATTTTTATTATATTTTCCACAAAATTTTACATATGATTAACTTTGTTACAGAAGTCCAGTGAGGCTCCAGACTGATCCTGTGTTTTATTGATGGAGTAATGATTGTTTTTGGATCATCAGGGGCTAGAAGAAAGGGTATCCTGTTCTCTGCACAGCTATTGGAGTCCGCATTGAGTTCTCTTGGGGAGTGAGAAGGGCATATGATAAAAACAATAATACAATAATGAGCATGTATACTGTTCCAGGAATTGTGCTAAGCAGTATCTAATTTAACCTCACAACAGCGGTGTCTGATTTAACCAACAATACCTATACCGATAGGTACTCTGAGTATTTCCATCTTACAGATGAGAAACTGAGGGAGTTAGGGAACAGAAGCTTAGGTAACTTGCCTAACTTTTCTGTGGTAAAGCAGGAATTAAAATTCAAGAGTTGAACTTACTACCCTGCAGCCTGTGAGAAACAACTGGAAAGGAAATCCTGGGATCCCCTTTTGAAAAATCACCCCCACTACTGAATCCAAGCTCTCCAATCAGTTATCTGGGAAACATTTCCTGAACCTCCTCTGGGTCCCAGGGCCTGAGGATGAGACATGGCTGAGACTTCCAGCAACTCCTGAGCTCGTATGAGCTGGGGGATGGCGGGCAGAAAGGAAGCAGGAAGGGAGCATCCCGTGGGGGCACAAAGGAAGGGTACCCCAAGGGCAAGGGTAGGTGCTTCCAGGAGGAGGTGATAGCCAGCCTGAGTCCGGACGGAGGGCAGAGCCTGCCTGCCAAGGGGGTGGTAAGGGCATTCATGACAGAATGGCCAGGGCAGAGAGGTAACAAAGACATACCAGAGAAGCACAGTAAAGACACCCATTCTAGGGACTTCCCCGGTGGTCCGGTGGCTAAGACTCCACATTCCCAATGCAGGGAGCCTGGGTTTGATCCCTGGTTGGGGAACCTGATCCCACACGCCGCAACTGAGAGTTTACATGCCGCAACTAAAGATCCCACGTGCCGCAACAAAGATGGAAGGTCCCATGTGCTGCAGCTAAGACCCAGCCCAACCAAATAAATAACAAAGAAACACTAAAAAAGATACACATTCTAGCACTGCTCTCCCCTTGTCCAGTGGAAAGGTGGGCCTCTGAACATGCCAGTCAGAGCCCGTGTTTCTTCAGGATGTTTGGACTTGGGTCAGCTCACCCCTCCTTGAGGGCTAATGGTGTAGGATGCAGCTTGGAACAGGTTCAGGTGGTGATGCGCAGAGGGCATCTGGAGAATGGGCCAGGCCATACCAGGTCTGAGCGAGGCCCTACGCATCCCTACAGTCCAGCCATCCAGCCAGCATGGGATTCCATGCCACATGCCAGGTCATCTTAATCCCGGTCTCATTTCTTTCAGATGGTCCACATTGGGTTTCTGTCACCTGTAATGAAAGATCCTTGCCTGACAGTCTCCAAGTCAGACTGAGGATAGGGTTATTCTAGCTGACGCAGCGAGGCTGATCTATGGATCAGGAAGCCAGTGATTCATTTACTGGGAGAAATTCAACTGCTCCTTGCATCAGCCTTTCAAGTCATTACTGCTGCTGGCTCCTTCTGGAGAAGAAGCACCCGGATTGACTCCTGGAACCCTCTTGATGAGCAGGCCCCAGTGCCAGCGGTGATTTTTGCAGCCAGCGGCATCAGGCTAGGAGTCAGCAAACAGTTTCTGTTGATGCTAGATAGTAACCACCTTTGGCCTGGTCACAGTTACTCACCTCTGCAGCCCAAACAGCCAGAGACAATGCCTAAATGAGTGAGCATAGTCAGGTTCCCAAAAAGTTTTATTATGGACACTGAAATTTGAATTTTATATAATGGTCCTGTGTCTTGCGGTATCTTTCTTCTTTTGATGATTTGCCTTTAAGAATGTTAGTGCCAGTCTTAGCTCTCAGACCAAGCCAAAACAGGCAGCAAAGAGCCAGGTTTGACAAACTACTCTCCTAGGGCATGAGCCCTCATGCCAAGATGTCCGTCAAGGAGGCTGGGCAGTTGTGTCAGGCCAGGAGTACTACCGGGACCACAGCCCAGGCTTGTTACACTGGTGTCCTTTTCTCTCCGGCCAGTCAGACCACCCTCTTCAGTCAGCACCCTCCTGTAGGCAAAGCGTAGGACCCATAGGTGGGCTCAAGTGCCTGGAGATGATGACACCTTCCGGCCTGGCTTCTCAGACTGTAGCCCCAGGTAACTTGGGCGCAGCTGTTCCCAACACTTCTAAGAGTGGCTGTCCTGTCCCAGCCCCTACGAGAAGCAGGTCATTTAATTCATCCACGCCACCCTGAACAACCGACGGACCTGGGTAGGCTGCCTGCCAGAGGCATGGCAGGGCAGTCAGTGACTTGGGGCCTGGCTTGAAAACATAGGCTAGCTTTGGGGAGGGGTCTTAAAAGACCCAGAGGAAGCTGCAGTTCCTGGTGGGCTCTATAGCTGGAAGTTGGATAGACTCGGGGGCTGGGGTAACTGCAAGTGGCCAAGTGCCAGCTGAAGTTATGGGGGAGTAGAGATTGTGAGTGAGAAAAGAGGCTGGGCAGGAAGAGAAACAGACGGGGGGCCAGAGACAGACAGAGACGACTGGCTAACAGAGTGACCCAGGAGCTGCGACCCAGAACTGCCCTCGTACTGGCCCTTCCCCAGCTTGCCTAGGGGACGTCACAGTATCTTCACAGCCACCATCCCGCCTTTCCTGAGGTAAACCCCAACACTTTTCCTGGGTGATCCCAGCACATTGCTGATACGCTCCATCAAACCAAAAGCCATGATTGAGCACAGGCCATTTCTGGGGCAGGCTGGGCTCCTCCCTTGCACACTGACTGGATGATTTTACTCTTAAGGGGAGCTTTCAACTTCAGGTTGGGGTCACCTTGCTGTCTTAATTATCTGCAGGTTGGAATTTTGCCTCAGGCACTAAAACCCATAGATGCATGACGTGGCCTCACTACCCTCACCTCTTAAGTGGCCTTCCTGCAGCCTGCTCCATTATGACAGTGTTGAACTTCGTCTGAGTCCTGTGCTCCTGAAAGGCAGCTGTGGTTAAGAAATTCCCCCATCTCTTTAAGTTCTGGGGAAACAGGGCTACTTTGCTCTCACATATTCCAAGAAAACAACACATCTACACCTCTAGCTATTCCTATGAGACAGACTGATGGCTCCCTGGTTTACCTGCCTCTCTAAAATCTCAGGCCCCTTCCTTTTCTTTGAGATGGTTCTCATGAATGAACCTTTTCCCTACTGCAACAGCCTGAATAAAATCTTCACCACTGCTTGGTGCCTTTTGCTTAAAAGATGTCGAGAAGTTGTTGTAAGCATCTATTGGGTGGGGCATCTGGAGTCCCAGGTTCCAGTCCTGGTTCACCCAGGCCTGGCTTCCCCTTCTGCCAGTTTTGTCTTCTTTGGGAGCTCTCTATGGGCCCCTTACTTTGAGGATGTGAGTGACAGCTCAGCCCCTGTAGCGGAAGGCGGGGCCTACAGAGCAGCTGTTATATTTGCACGCGGCCACTAGAGGGCGGCAGCTCCGCGGAAGAAGGCCTTGGGCGCTGCACCCGCTCGCTGCTGCAAAAGCTTGAAAATGCGCTTTGGAAGGGGGACGGCCAGGCAGCGTCTTCAGCCCTTAAGTGCTTTTCCATGCTACAAGCGGCTGCACTCCAGGCATTTCTTTTTTGCTCCTGCCTCCAGAGTCCTCCGCCGCCGATGTCAGTCGGAAGACTCGAGTGAGCTGGAGGGGGCCCTAAAGCCAGTCTCGAGCCTCTGGACCTCCAGCGTTTGCCTGGGGACCGTGACCCTTCCCTTTCTGCGGCCCTCTGGCCCTCCTCTACTCCAGACAAGTTGAAGAATCCCTCAGGCTGCAGGGAAATCGGGAGGAGAGACAGAAGGGAGGAGCCTGAAGAGCACTGCTTTGCCGGCAGCACTTAACCAGCCACAGCCATCACCATTGGGAGCATCACAATGTCCCCTTCACGTGGGCAGGCAAGAGCTGTTACCCCATCCGAAGGACGGGGAAACTGGCTCCCGGAGAGGAAAAGCCGTTAGCCTCTGGTTGTACAGCTAGTAGATGGCAGAAGTAGGACAAGAACTCAGTTCTCCAGGCCTTAAACCCAAAGCTCATGGAGCGGCCAGGCACGGTTAGAAATGGCTCGTCAATTGACAAAATTAAGCTGGGCCACTCCAGCAGAAAGGGGCCCTGGACCTCCCCTAGCATAGAAACCAAAAGACAGCGGCTGAAAGGGCTCAAATTATCAAATTTTAAGTACTGACTTGGTAAGACGATCACGTTTGCTTTTTCAACTGTATATGTCTACAGACAAAATTGAAAAACAAATATAAATACCAAAGCCAAATATAAATTAAAAGCAAATATAAAACAGCCCTACTATCCACAGTGGACTGTCTCTGTCTCTCTGTCTCTAGCAATAGTGGGAAGAGGGTTTTCGTTTTCTCTGTATTGCTCAAATTATTCATTACTCACATATATAAGCTCCTCCGTCCATGGGATTCTCCAGGCAGGAATACTGGAGTGCATTGCCATTTCCTTCTCCAAGGAATATTCCCAACCCGGGAATCGAACTCTGGTCTCCAGCACTGCGGGCAGACGCTTTAACCTCTGAGCCACCAGGGAAGCCCCTGATAAAAAGTAATACCTCTCTATTAAAGCCTTAGAAAGTACGAAAGACTATGAAGAAATTCATCAGAACCCCCCTCCTTCCCTATAGAGGAAGGGAAACGCTGATGCCTGTCTTTCTAGTTGGTTTCTTTCTCTACAAAATGTGAACAACAGTGTTAACTGTAGAGGAATGTTGTGAAGATTGAGGGACGGGATATATATAATAGCTAACGTTCCAGAAGCCCTAGCCATATATATATAACAAAATTAGCACCACTGTATATATTTTTTACATGCTGCTGTTTTCACTTATAACGTTGCTTCATGAACAGTTTCTGATGTCAACTTTTATTTTAAAATTATATGTTTAGTGACTGCACAAAATTTCATTATATCCAAGTACAGTTTATTTAACCTATCCCTGATTGTTGACCCTTTAGTTTCCAATTTTTGCTATTAAAATAACAGTGAGATTAACATCTTTAAACATCTCTCCCTGTCAGCATTTCTGATTACTTCCTTAGATGGATTTCTGGAGGTAGGATTACTGGGACAAAGAGTGCAAATATTTTTCAGGCTTTTGATTCAGGTTACCAAATTGCTTCCCAGAAAGATCTTGCCAATTTACACTCCCACCTGCAGTGTGTGAGAATGCCTGTCCCACGGCACACAAAGGAGGGATTTTTTGGGGATGGGTGAGATTTGATTATGTTGCTGGTCTGAGGAGAAGGAGCCATGTAGCGAGGGAGGGTTTCAATTTCAGGAGAGAGAGGGTGTCTAAAGGAGTGAGGTCACTGGGAGAGAGGGATGGGGTTTTGAAGCACATTTACAGGAATTATCTTGGATTTAAGAAGGGACATCTCGTTCTCTGAGACGAGTAGAAAGAGGTGTGATTGGCTTTGGATATGTAGTCACTGTAAGTAAGTAAGGTGAGAGGCAGGAGAGCTAGATTCTAGGAGTCCCCTTGGCTCAGTAAAGTAGGAGGCTAAGTCATTTATTCAAATGTGAGAGGTGAGGGCCAAGGAGGAGACTTGAGGTGGGGCTGAGGGATGCCTTATCCTTTTGCTTCCAGAGAGTAAACAGAGTGACAGTCTGGTTGAAATGGATGACTTTGAGTTTGTGAGGGCACCATTCTTTAAAGGAATCTTTTTGCCACGTTGGGTCTTTGTTGCTTGGTGCGGGCTGTCTCTAGCTGCAGTGAGTGAGAGCTGCGTGTCGCTGCGGTGCCCGGGTCTCTCATTGCCGTGGCCTCTCTTGCTGCAGAGTACAGGCTCTCAATGCGTGGGCTTCAGTAGCTGTGGCACATGGGCTTAGTTGCTCCACAGCATGTGGAATCTTCCCGGACCAGGGATCAAACCCTTGTCCCCTGGTGGCACCATTCTTAAGGGCTGTGAGTACTTTATGGCATGCAGCCACCTGGGGGAAGAAAAAGTTGTACACTTACTAATTTAAACAAAATCTTCCAAAGCATGTGGTAAACGGTAGAAGACAATGAGGCTGGAGGAGTCAGGGTAGTAAAAATTTTATGAACTTCTGGAGTTGTGTCAAACTGTTAAGGAATGGTTAATTCCTATTTTATATGTTTTTTCCAAAAAAATTAGAAAGAGCAAAAGCTGCCCAGATCATTTTATGAAACCGGTGTAATCTTGGTTCCAAAATCAGTAAAGACACACCAATAAATGAAAAGAATAGGCTTGTTTCAGCTGATTTAACTTTAAATCCTATATAAAATATCAGCTAAGTAACCCAGTCATATATTTTTTTAAATATATTTTGATCAAGTAGGGTTTATCCCAGGAATTTCAGTTTGGTTCAGCACCAGAAATCACCCCATTAATAAAGAGGGGGAAAAAAAATCATACAATTATCTCAATTGGTGAAGAAAAAGCATTTGATAAAGCTCCTTACCTATTTATAATCCAATAATAACTTAGCAAACTGGATATACAAGAGACTTTTTTAACTTGGTAAGGGTGATATATCAAAAAACTTAAAGCAAACATTATTAAATGTCATACTTAATAAAGAGACTTTAAATGTATTCTTTTTAAGATCTGGAAAAAAATAAGGACTCCAACTCTACTGCTAACATTCAGCATGTAAGAAGGGAAGTTCTAGAAAAAGCTAATTGCGAAGAAAGAACAAGAGAAGCATTAACAGAGATAAAACAGTCATCATGTTGTACACTCTGAAGAAACTAAAGCTGAAAAAGACACATGTTCACCACTGTTCGCTGCAGCATTATTTGCAACAGCCAAGACATGGACGCAACTTAGATGTCCATTAACAGATGAACGGATAAAGAAGCTGTGGTACATATACACAATGGAGTACTACTCAGCCATTAAAAGGAATACATTTGAGTCAGTTCTAATGAGGTGGATGAACCTAGAGTCTATTATACAAAGCAAAGTAAATCAGAAAGAGGAAAACAAATATTGTATATAAACGCATGTATATGGAATCTAGAAGGATGATCCTGAGAAATCTGTCTGCAGAGCAGCAGTGGAGATGCAGACACAGAGAACAGAGTTACGGATGGGGGCGGGGGAAGAGGGAGAGGGTGAGGTGAATGGAGGGAGTAGCACGGATGCACACACACTGACATGTGTAAATAGACGGCCAAGGGGAGTTTGCTGTAGACTCAGGGACTCAAACTGGGGCTCTGTAATAGCCTAGAGGGGTGGGAATGGGTGGGTGGGAGGAGGGAGACTCAAGAGGGAGGGGACATATGTACACCTAATTCATGTTGGTACATGACAGAAATCAAACCAATATTGTAAAGCAATCATCAACCAATTAAAAATAAATATTTTTAAATAAACTATTGTATTGAATTGATAAAGAAGGATGGAGATATATCCATATCTCATATATATGAGAGAGATATATGATATATATTACATCTTCTTTAATAGAATACTATTCAGCAATGGCTGAATGAAGTAAGGCCATTTGCAGAAATATGGGTGGACCCAGAGATTATCAAACTAAGTGAAATAAGTCAGAAAGAGAAAGACAAACACCATATGATATCACTTATATGTGGAACCTAAAATATGATACAAATAATGCAAATGAACTTGCTTACAAAACAGAAACAGATTCACAGTCATGGAAAACAAACTTATGGTTACCAAAGGGGGAAAGGGGTAGAAGATGGATAAATTGCCTTGAAAAACAAAGAGTAAAGAGAAGTAACAGATTAAGACTCTTAAGAGAAAAACTATTCAGAGAATTCAGTAAAATCGCTAGATATATTAACCTAAAATATAAATCTGTAACATTTCTCTTCACCAGCAGTAACTAACGTCTACTTACAATGGCAGCAAAAGAGCCTGTACAATACCTGGGAATGAACTTAACCAAGAATATGCAAGAAAACCTACGAAGAAGACCTTAAAACTCTAATAAAGGATATATAAATTAACCTTAAGAAATTAAGGGAAATGTTATGCTCATGAATAGAATGACAATACTAGATAGGAGTCAGTTCTTTATGAATTAATTTATACATGCAATGAAATCCCAATAAAAATTTCAGATATGTTTTCCAGGAACTTGATAAACTCATTCTAAAATTTATGCAGATGAACAGGATTAAGTCAGCCTTACAACAGTGAACAGCAGAACACTACAAAGTCATGTAAAAAGCCAGACAGAGCGAAACAAAGAATATTTTGCATAAAAACAGGCCAATAGAGCATAGGAAAGAACAGAAAACTCAAAATCAGACCATGATGTGAGGCATTACACATAAATGAAGAAGGGGCAGGTTAACCGTCTTACTTGATGGAGAAAAATGAAATGGGATTCCTGCCTGACACCAAATAAAAATGTACACTGTAAATGACAAAAGACTTCAGTGCGAAAAGTAAAACTCTAAAGTTAATAATTGAAGAAAGTGTAAAAGAGTATCTTGGAACTTGGGTTGAGAGAGGAACTCCTTATACAAAACCTCAAAAGCACAAACCAGAAGGAAAGAAATGGATTAATTTGTTGATGTCAAAATTAAGGATTTCTGTTCAAAAGAGGATACCGTGGACAATAGATGATATAATGGGAGCAGATATTTATAAAACCTAAAAATGATAATGAATTACTCTGAAGAATATACAAGTAAGAATATACAAGTAAGTCATGTAAACCAAAAAGCAAGAGACTTCAGTTTCCAATTGGGCAAGTAAGGAGATTGAACTCTCTTTGGACCTGTCAGAGAATTTAGGACACAGGGCAAACCATTGCTTCAAAAAGTGAAGACACAGACATGTGGATACTCACAACTTACCAGAGCAAAAATTCATAGACAGAAACCTCCCTGAGAGCCAGCAGTAGGAGAGGCAAGCCTCAGCTGTGCCTAGTGAGCTGCTGGAGGTGCCATATGGACAAGTCTGAGATTTGAAACTCCAGGAGGGGCCAGTCTTACAGGGACATCTAAACTTTTGTGAGTTTTACCTCTAGGAGCTCGACCAGGTTCTCACGGCAACTGTCATGCTTCCAGCAGGGGGAGACAAAAAGTAACCATTTTGAAATATATCAGAAGGTTCCAGTCTTCCTAACACCCCAGAAGAGGCTATTTTACCTGAGTGTAATCTGCTGGGGTTTTAGCAGAGTCTAACCAACGTGGGGCAAGGAAAACCCCAACTCCAGCCAGCTCTAGCCGTCCTGTGTAGTTGAACAGGGGGAAAACTCTGAGAAGCGCTTGTAAAGTTCACAATCCAGAGGTACAAGGTCACTAAGAAAGTGAGACCTGGACTTCCCTGGCAGTCCAGTGGTTGAGAATCTGCCTGCCAATGCAGGGCACACAGGTTTGATCCCTGATGCTAGAACTAAGATCCTTCATGTCCCAGAGCATTTGAGCACATGCACCACAACGGCTGAAGCCTGCATGCTGTAGAGTCCATGCTCCGCAACAAGGGAAGCCACCCCAGTGAGAAGCTGCACACCACCAGTCACCCCTGCTCGCTGCAGCTGGAGAAAGCCCACGGGCAGCAGTGGAGACCCAGTGCAGCCATAAGTTAAAAGGCAAAAACAAAATCCTAAGTCCTTATCATAGGACTCTAGGACTCTCCTTCCCACTCCCTCTTTTACCAAATAATGACAGGCTTATTTATTGCAGTTTCTTGTATCCAATACACCATGAGTGATTTTCCAAAAAATTATACTGCATGCTCAGAGGCAAAAAAACAAAATTTGAAGAGACAGAGCAAGTACAGAACCAGACTCAGATCTGGCAGAGCTGTTGGAATTATCAGACTAGGTTTTAAAATAACTATGATTATCATACTAAGGGCACTTAGATGGATAAAATAAACAACGTGCAAGAACAGATGGGCAATACAAGCAGAGAGAGAGAAATTCTAAAAACGAGTCCCAAAGAAGTACTAGAGATCAAAAACACTTGAACAGAAATGAAGAATGCCTTTGGGGACTTCCCTTGTGGTCCAGGGGTTAAGAATTTGCCTTGCAATTCGGATTCGATCCCTGGCTGGGGAACTAAGATCCCACATGCTGCGGGCAACTAAGCCCACATGCCACAAGAGAGAGCCCACACACTCCAACCAGCAAGCCCGCATGCTCTAGAGACAATGCTCTGCAGCGAGAGAGGTCCCCACGTGCCGCAACAAAGACCCAGCACAGCCAAGACTGGACGTGGTTGCGGAAAGAGTCTCTGAACCTGAGGATATGTCTATAGAAACGTACACAACTGAAAAGCAAAGAGAAACATGACTGGGATAAAGCAGAACAGGATGTCCAGGGACTGTGGAACAACTACAGAGGTGTGTCGTTGTTGTAGTTTAGTCACTAATTGTGTCTGACTCTTTTGCAACCCCGCGGACTGCAGCCTGCCAGGCTTCTCTGTCTATGGGATTTCCTAGGCAAGAATACTGGAGTGACTTGCCATTTCTTTCTCCAGGGGATCTTCCTAACCCAGGAATCAAACCTTCATCGCCTGCATTGGCTGGTAAATTCTTTACCACTGAATCCCCAGGGAAATCCCACAAAAGGCGTAACATACACACAATAGGAATGCTAGAGAATGAGAGAAAGAAATGGAAGAAATATTTGAAGCAATAATGGCTGAAAATTTCCCCAAATTAAAATCAGACACCAAAACACAGAAATATTTGAAGCAATAATGGCTGAAAATTTCCCCAAATTAAAATCAGACACCAAAACACAGATCCAAGAAGCTCAGAGAACACTAAGATAACAACAACAAGCAAACCTACGTGCCTAAGCATATTATCTTCAAACTGCAGAAACTCAAAGGTAAATAAAAAATATTGAAAGAAACCTCTACAGAGGAACAAAGATCAGCATTACATCTGACTTCTCAGAAATTATGCAAGTAAGAAGTGAAATATTTCAAGTCCTGAGAGGAAAAAAACCTCATCAACTTAGAATTCTGTATCCTGAGAAATGATCCTTCCAAAGTGAAGGAAAAAGAAAGACTTTCTCAGCCAAACGAAAATTAAAGGAATGTGTTGCCAGTAAACCAGTCCTGTAAGAAATGTTAAAAGTTCTTCAGGGAGAAAGTGAATGTGTTAGTTGCTCAGTTGTATCCCACTCTTTGTGACCCCATGGACTGTAGCCCACCAGGCTCCTCTGTCCATGGAATTTTCCAGGCAAGACTACTGGAGTCGTTAGCCACTCCCTTCTCTGGGGGATCTTACCCACCTGGCAAACCCGAGTCTCCTGCCTTGAGGCAGATCCTTTACCATCTGAGCAACTAAGGAAGCCTGTAAAGAGATGATACAGGTCAGAAACTTAAACCTACATAAAGAAGGGAAGAGTGTTAGAGAAGGAATAAGTGATGGTAAAATTTAAAAGCTTTCATTTTCTTACTCTTGACTGAGCTAACGTGTATGTGCACGCACGCTAAGTCCCTTCCATCGTGTCCAACTCTGTGTGACCCTATGTACCCTGCCAGGCTCCTCTGTCCTGGGATTTTCCAGGCAAGAATACTGGAGTGGGTGGCCGTGCCCTCCTCCGGAGGATCTTACCAGCCCAGGGATCAAACCCACGTTTCTTACGTTTCCTGCATTGGCAGGTGGGTTCTTTACCACTAGCACCACCTGGGAAGCCTCCCTAACATGTACCAGTTTGCTCAAAATAATAACAGCAATTATGTACTCATTGATTATAGCTTATGTATAATTGAGATGAATGACAGTAATAATCCAAGGCATGGGAAGAAGGAATTAAGAATAGTTGGCTAGTACGAAGTACTTGCAGTACCTATGAAGTGGTGTAGGGACATTTGAAAATGAACTTAGATTAGTCAAAGTGTATATTGCAAACTCTAGATAACCTCTAAAAAATGTTTAAAAAGAAGCATAACTAATATGCTAAGAAAAGAGAGAAAATGGGATCATGTAAAAATGTTCAATTACAACCACAAAAGGCAGACAAAAATTAGAGGACAAAAATAGGAACAAAAAACTAGGGTAACATATAGAAAACAGTAGCAGATATAGCACATACTAATCCAACCATATCAACAATCATTTCAAATGTCAATGATCTAAATACACGAACTGAAAGACAGAAAGTGTCAGAATGGGTTAAAAAATATGACCCAGTTATGCTGCTTATAAGAAACACACTTTAAATATAAAGGCATAAACAGTTTAAAGTAAAGGAATGGAGAAAGCTATACGGTGATAGCATCAATTAGGAGAAAGCAGAGAAAGGCATGGCAACCCACTCCAGTACTCTTGCCTGGAGAATCCCATGGACAGAGGAGCCTGGTGGACTCCAGTCCATGGGGTTGCAAAGACTCGGACATGACTGAGCGACCACCACTTTCACTTCACTTTCATATTAATTTCAGACGGAGAAGCCTACAGAGCAAGGAAAGTTATTAAGGATAAAGAGAGGCATTATATGATCAAAGGATCAGTTTTCCGAAAAGACCTAACAATCCTTAACAAATATGCACCTAACTGTAGACCATCAATACATCCGAGGCAAAGCTGATAGGACTGCACGAAGTAATAGATGAGTCTACTATCACACCTGGAGGCTTCATCATCCCTGTTAGAAATAGACTGACCAGGCAGAAAATCCATGAGGATACAGTTGAACACAAAATATATCAATCAACTTGGTATAATTGATGTCTATCCAACAACTGCAGAATATGCATTCTTCTCAAGTTCATAGGGAACATTTACCAAGACTGGCCACATTCTGGGCCATAAAACACACCTTAACAAACTTAAAACAGAGATCATATGATGTCTGCCCTCAGATCACAGTGGAAGTAAACTAGAAATCAACAGCAAAGATAGCTGGAAAATCCCAAGATAATTGAACATTATATAACACATGGGTCAAAGAAGAAGTCTCAAGAGAAAATTTAAACTATTTGGTACTAAATGGAAACGAAAACACAACTAATCAAAAGCAAAGCGGTGCCTAGAGCAGAGCTTGTAGCATTGATGTGCGTGTTAGAAAAGAAGGAAGGTTTAAAATTCATGACGTAAGCGTCCATATTGGGAAACTAGAAAAGGAAGAGCAAATTAAATTCCAAGTAAGTGAAATGTAGCAGGTCCTATAGAAAAAAATGGGTGAAGTTTATCAACAGGCAACTTGTAAAAGTGGTCACCCAAACAGGCAAATGAATAGAATTATTAAGAATTAGAACCGTTAATAATGAGAAGTTAAATTAGGACAAAAATGAAATATCACCTTACACTTAGACTGGCAAACATTGTTGTTCCGTTGCTAAGTTGTGGCTGACGCTGCAACCCCGTGGACTGCAACACTCCAGGCTTCCCTCTCCTGCACTATCTTCCAGAGTTCGCCTAAACTCATGTCCATTGATTCAGTGAAGACTGGAGAAGACTCTTGAGAGTCCCCTGGACAGCAAGGAGATCAAACCAATCAATAAGGAAAATCAACCCTGAATACCCTGTTCCCCCTCCCTCCTTCCCCACCACCCTCAGGTGCCTCCTATTGGTGCTTCAGCCCTGACCTCTGGGAAGAGCAGGCCTTAGGGTCATCAAGGGCTTGGAAACCAGCGAGCCCTGGACCTGTCTCCTGGACAGGGCAGACACAGATTGGTGCTGGCTACACTCTTCCAGGCACCGAGGTGCCTGCTGCTGTTATGTCCCAAGAGCCATAGCGAGGAAGGGGAGTTGGGAAACTGAGGGGGTAGTTAAAAGAATCTTGAGATCAGATTTCTCTTATCCTTTCCCCAGCTGTGTCCCCTCTGGTTATTTATTTACTTAGTGCCAGGAGGGCACAGCAGAGAGCCCTGATTTTTAATAAATCCTGAATTGCATTTATTTTTTTTTAAAAAGGAAGGCACTGGATGGACTGATGCTGATGCTCCAATTCTTGGGCCATCTGATGCGAAGAGCCAACTCATTGGAAAAGACCCTGATGCTGAGAAAGATTGAAGGCAAAAGAAGAAGAGGGCGATAGAGGATGAGATGGCTGGATGGCAAACACTGGAAAGCTGGAAAATGCCAAGAGTTGCAGGCATGTGGAGATGTAAGCTCTTTCATGTGCTGCTGGTGGCAGTGCAGAACAGTCAGCCTTTCTGGAGGGCAGTCTGGCACTACATAGACAAATTATCAATGGATATATGCACAGTCTAGGACCCAGCAAATCAACTCTTGGGTGGATATACCAAACAAATGATCATATAGGTCCATTAGAGAATATGGATTAGAATGTTCACTGCTGTGTCATCTCTGAGAGTGTGCAATCATAGACATCCATGTTCCATCTGTGGAGGAGTAGGTGAGTAAAATGTGGAAGATGTAAACGATCTATGTATTGTGCAGCAGTCAGAGAAGCAAGGGATTAGATGCATACCTACCAACACAATGGACCTTAAAAACAGTGCTGAGTGACAAAAGTAAAAAGCAGAGTGAGATAAACAACTCAATAATATTCTCGTCAAGGTGGTTCAGATGGTAAAGAATCTGCCTGCAATGCAGGAGACTCGGGTTCGATCCCTGGGTTGGGAAGATCCCCTGGAGAAGGAAATGGCAACCCACTCCAGTATTCCTGCCTGGAAAATTCCATGGACAGAGGAGCCTGGCGGGCTACAGTCCAACGGGTTGCAAAGAGTCAGACATGGCTGTGACTGAGCACAAAGTAGATGCATGTGTTTTTGTAATTTACTGTGTATATGTCACTTAAAATTGATGCAGTTTAATAAATGCATAGCAGGGGCAGAGGGAAGGATGAATAAGTGGACCACAGAGGATTCATAGGACACTGAAAATATTCTGTATTATAACATAATGATGGACACATATCATTCATTATACATTTGTCCAAACCCATAAAATGTAAACATCAAGAGTGAACTCTAATGGAAACTATGGGCTTTAGGTGATCAGGATGTGTTAATGCTGATCCATCAGTTGTAACAGGAGTACCCTCTGGTGGGAGATGTTGTGAATAGGGAAGGCTATGCATGTGTGAGGCTTGTGAGCAAGCTTCCTCTGTCAAAAGGCAACCCACTCCAGTATTCTTGCCTGGAAAATCCCATGGACAGAGGAGTCCAGTAGGCTACAGTCCATGAGGTCACAAAGAGTCAGGCACGACTGAGCGACTTCACTTCACTTCACTTCATGCATGTGTGGGAGTCGGGGGAATATGGAGAATCTGTACCTTCCTCTTCATTTTCCTGTGAATCTAACATTGCTCAAAGAAAAATGAAATCTTTAAAAACGAACATACAAAAAATTTGAAATGGATCATAAACCGAAAACTATAACTTCTAGAAAAAAACACAGGGAAAAATCTTTGATTTGGGGTTATGCAGATATTTTTTAGAATAGAAAAATTCATGAATGGCAAAAGAAAAAACTGATACATTTGAGCCTGATCAAATTAAAAATGCTGGCTTTTCAAAAGACACTGATAAGAAAATGAAAAGGCAAGCCACAGCCTGGGAGAAATATTTGCAAAACATACATGTAATAAAGAATTGTGCAGGTCATCAACATTTTTGTTCTTCTCAGGTCCAAATATTTTGAATTTCTCAGGTTCTTCTTTGCCTGCTCTATGATGATGGAGGTGGGCTGTGGAGATATTTCACCTGGGACGTTTGGTATGATGTTATGCCAGTAGAGGAGACTGGAAGGACCCAAAGGAGGAAGCAGTCTTTTCTCCCTGTTTCCCAGAGTCCTGCAGGGTGCAGGGTCTCCTGCACTGGGCTCCTACAATGTGTCTTTTTCTGTTGCCTGGCTCCTGCAGAGGGCATCTTCCCCAGCTCCCGGTTCTGGTAGCTCAGGGCAACCAGCAGTGCCCAGCTGCTAGAAACTTCCCTCAGAAGCTTCTCAAAGTCTTGTGCCACTGACAAGGCACTGACTGTGAACGTCTTCTTCCAGCATCTCTCAGGTGACTTTGTAGCAAGTTCCAAGGTATGGTACCTCTCTGTGAACAATGTCTCCCAAAGGGAGAATCCTCTGTGAGCCGTCTAGATGTCATGCCACCATCTATGGAGCCACACTGTGCTCTTTCCAATGAGGTGTGGAGCTTCTCCTCGGACACTCCATCTCAGCCCTGCAAGTAGTGCCTGTCCCTGTACTTCCTATTCTGTATACACAAGAGTTCCCTAACTTATACAAGTCAATTCTCCATTATTCCAATCTCCTGTTAGTAACTCTCCTGAATGGACCCTTTTAGACACTGGCTTATACACAGAACATATAAAGAAAACTCAGAACACAATAAAAGTAAAACACATAACCTGCTTTAAAAAATGAAGGAAAGAGTTAAACAGATACTTTATCACATAAGATGTATGGATGGGAAATAAACATAAAGAAGGTCCTCAATATGAAGAGTCATCAAGCAGTTGAAAATTAATATCACAATGACAAACTACTAAATCACAAAACTGCTCACATAAAAAATCTCACAATACCAACTACTGCTGAGGATACAGAGCACCTGGAATTCTTATGCATTGCTGGTGGAACACAGAATGGTGTCTCACTTTGGAATACTATTTCTATAAAGTCAAATATGCCTTTACCTATGTGTCTCATTCACTCAATGCAATTGCTTAATGACAAATGACACTGAGCATCTCTTATATGCTTATTTGCTGCCTGTTTATCTTCTTTAGTGCAGCATCTGTTCAGAAGTTTTGACTATTTTTAAGTTGGGTTGCTTGGTTTTTCACTGTTGAGTTTTAAGAGTTCTTTTATATGTTTTGGATACAAGTCCTTTATCAGATATGTGTTTTGTAAATATTTTCTCTCAGTCTGTGACCTTTTCATTCTCTTAACAGCATCTTTTGCAGAATAGAAGGTTTTAATTTTGATAAAGTCCACTTTTTGTTTTATGAATCACGCTTCTGGTATTATATCTAACAATTCATTGCTAAACCCAAAGTTACCTAGATTTTCTCCTGTTTTCCTCTAGATATTTTATGGGTTTGCATTTTACGTTAGGTCTATGATCCATTTTGAGTTAGTTTTTAATGAAAGGTGTAAAGTCTATGCCTAGACTTTTTTTTTTGGTATATGGACATCCAGGGTTGTAGCAGCATTTGTTGAAAAGACTACTTCCCCCATTGATTTGTGTTTGCTCCTTTGTCAAAGATCTGTTGACTGTTACTGAAAGTAAATTCCACCTCAATAAAATTAACTCCGCAGAAGGAGAAAATCACATGCCCACAAAACAAAAATTACTTTTTCCAAAAAATATAAACAGAGCATGTACTTTATTTTTTCAAGTCTTGAATATCCTTTGTAAGAGTCACTCTTCTGTAATATTTATTTGTTTTGGCGATGTCAGGTCTTAGTTTGAGGTACAGGCTTCTCTCTAGTTGCGGTATGGGGGCTCTAGCATGTGTCCTGTGTAGTTGCGACTCACAGACTCTCTAGCTGTGGCTTGCAGGCATGTGGCGTGTGGCATACTTGTCCCGTGGCAAGTGGGATCTCAGTTCCCTTACCAGGGATTGAAGCCACATCCCCTGCATTGGAAGGTGAATTCTTAACCGCTGGACCACCAGAGAAGTCACAAGAAGTATGTACTTTAAATACAACAGATTGATTAGTATATGGGGGTGTGTGTGGGATGGCCATAAAAAACAGTGAGTGAATGAATGGATGGGACAAATGAGGGGTCTTGCGCCAACCGCTGCTGGTCATTTTTGTCGATAAATTATTGCCGCTAAATTGTTCTCTCCTTCCTGGGCCCGGAGCAACCCAGCTAGAGATCACATTTTCCAGCCCTGCTTTGCTAATTGCTGTGACCATGTGACTAAGCTCTCACCGATGAGATTTGAGTTGAGGTGATGGTGCAACTTCCATCCTTGTATTTTTAAAGATGTTTGCTCTGTACTCTTACTTTCTAGTTGGTTGGGGTGCAAAAGATGAAAGTGAGCATCAGTCGCCCACTCCCTCCCTCCACCAGGACATCAGCACACAGCACACACGTTGAATTCCTAGGCACACTGTAAAGAAAGCAGGGGAGTCTTGAAGGAATAAGCTAAGCATGAACATTTTGCTAATACAGATATGTCTATACTCAATTATTATATTCTAGAATTCTACTAGAACTCATATGCTACCACCACTCCAAAGTTGAAAATAAGTACCACAGTTACATTTATAATTCACATGAAGTTAAGGTTAAATTTTTGCATTTTGTGTTCATTTGAATCTTTTTTGCCTCATTTTGAGTGTGCTTCTTATGAGAGGCATATGGTTAATTTCTTTTTAATCTAAACCGTGAGTCTTTGTCTTCTAATAGGGAGTTTTAACTCATTTACATGAATTGTTTTGATTACACATTTTGTTTTTGGTAATCTTGCTTACGATTGATGCTTATTTATGATTCTATTTATTTGTCCCTGTCTTCTGTTATACCGACTGTGCTTTGTTTGCTATTATCTTGCTGTGATTTGGAAGACAGATAAACTATTTTTAAATTCCACAAGGATTTAAGTTTTTTTAAATATTTTTTTTATTTCAAAAGGACCCACACATCTTTATTATAAAGCCTATTCAGCATATTTAACCTAACAAAAATATCAGTGTTCCTTTAAGAAATATATTTCTTTGTACCTTAGCAAGTCACATCCAAATGAGATGTTACAGATTCCCTATACACCCCCCTCCATTTTTGGTTTAGGGGTTAGCATGGTAAGAGTCTGGGACTTGGTACAAACTAATTATGTAATCTATTGTATACAATGATGCTCAGAAGTCCAGCTTTGTTTGTCTTAGTTTCTCCTTTGAATCATAGCTGATCTTATTATTAGTTTTGTTAGAATCTACTGACAATGCAGTGATTTTCTTGTTTCTCAGCCTTTTTTAACCCCAAAGACATACATAATGAATTCACTAACAAGACACATTTTCATAGACATAACCTGTTTTTGAGGAATATTCAACATTTCATAGACAAGTAAAATAAACAGACCCTCAAAGTTTTTTTGGCATGCTATTTATAAAAACAGAAAATCACTGCAGATGGTGACTGCAGCCATGAAATTAAAAGACGCTTACTCCTTGGAAGAAAAGTTATGACCAACCTAGATAGCATATTGAAAAGCAGAGACATTACTTTGCCAACAAAGGTCCATCTAGTCAAGGCTATGGTTTTTCCTGTGGTCATGTATGGATGTGAGAGTTGGACTGTGAAGAAAACTGAGCACCGAAGAATTGATGCTTTTGAACTGTGGTGCTGGAGAAGACTCTTGAGAGTCCCTTGGACTTCAAGGAGATCCAACCAGTCCATCCTAAAGGAGATCAGTCCTGGGTGTTCTTTGGAAGGAATTATGCTAAAGCTGAAGCTCCACTACTTTGGCCACCTCATGCAAAGAGTTGACTCATTGGAAAAGACCCTGATGCTGGGAGGGATTGGGGGCAGGAGGAGAAGGGGATGACAGAGGATGAGATGGCTGGATGGCATCACTGACTCGATGGACGTGAGTTTGAGTGAACTCTGGGAGTTGGTGATGGACAGGGAGGCCTGGTGTGCTGCGATTCATGGGGTCACAAAGAGTCAGACACGACTGAGCTACTGGACTGAAACATATAAGTAGTAAAATCAACCCTTCAAGGAATTTTTTAAAACTTTGTCATTTTATAAGGAAAAGTGCATAAATATAACCAACTTAATTTTTTAATATGCAGCTTTATTTAAATTAAAATGTACCTTTTAATAAATTTTATTTTCACTGCATCTTCACATCATAGATAATATTAGGAAGGGAAGGGACTTCCCTGTCTGTCCAGTGGCCGAGACTCCGTGCTTCCAATGTAGGGGTCATGGATTCAACTCCTGGTCGGGAAGCTAAGATCCCATGTGACACATAGTGTGGCCTATATATATATATATGTATATATATACATCTGCGTGCATGCTAAGTTGCTTCAGTTGTGTCTGACTCTTTGCGACCCCATGGACGGTAGCCCTCCAGGCTCCTCTGTCCATGGGATTCTCTAGGCAAGAATACCTAGGCAAGAATAGGATTGGCATGACTTCCTCCAGGGGATCTTCCCCACCCAGGGGTCAAACCCGCATCTCTTCTATCTCCTGCATTGGCAGGCAGGTTCTTTACCACTAGCGCCCCCTGGGAAGCCATATATACGTGTGTGTGTGTCTATATATGTGTGTGTGTGTGTATGTGTGTATTTGTCTATATATATACGTGTGTGTGTGTGTGTGTAAAGGAACAAACATGCTGTTGCAGAGAAAACATGAGCTCATCTTATTTCACTATTTAAAACTATAGCAGAATTCAAATCTGTACATCGACATGAATATGATTATGACAAATTGCCCTTGCACCATCAGTTTGTGTTTGGTTTGGTAACCGCTATCTGGTTCCTAACAGAAACAGTCCTCCTGCCAGACTCTTTCCTGTGCCTTCTAAATGTGGATGTAGCCTTTGTGTTTGATTCATCTCCCCTGCCTCCTTCCCTATTAAGAATTTATCTATGGGTAAAATCAAGAAGAAAGTGAAAGTAGCGTAAGGATCATGGCTCAGGCACCAAGATCATTCGTTATCCCCACTACTATTTGTGGGGCCACAGTCAGGGGTAGCTGCTACCAGCTGAGGCCGAGATAAGACAACCTGTGGGTCATGTGTAGTTTCGGGCGTTCACTGGACCAGCCAGGATAAAGCGCATCATAATTCAAGGGAGGCAGGGTGTGTCATTATACTTAAATGCAGTCTGAGTTTCCAGTTAATTAATTAATTAGTTTCAAATTAGGAAATATTCTAAGCAAAGAAATACAGTGAACGATAAGACAAAGAGCACTATATGCTCCACCTAGCTTAAGTAAAAAAACATTAGACAATGAAAGCTCCTTCTGTTTTAAAACAAAACAAAACCCAAAAACAACCCCCCCATTTTATGAAGTGTCATATACATCTACTAACTTATTTTCCTGAATAAATAATTTTCACAATGCAGCTTTTTTTTTTAATTTATTTTTAATTGGAGGATAATTGCATTACAATGTTGTGTTGGTTTCTGCTATACAACAATGTGAATCAGCCATAAGCATACATATGTCCTCTCCCTCTTGAACCTCCCTTTCACCTTCTAGGTTGTCACAGAGTACCCAGTTGAGCTCCCTTTGTTACACAGCAACTTCGCATTAGCTATCTGTTTTACACATGGTAATGTATATGTTTCAGCGCTATTTCTCAATTTGTCTCACCCTCTCATTCCCCCGATGTGTCTACAAGGCTGTTCTCTATGTCTGTGCCACTACACATTTCAGCTCTTGAACCACCCCTTTTGATTAATTTCTTGGGACATCTTTGCCTCTGATGATGTCATAATATGGTGTTACAATAATATAACTGCTGCTGCTGCTGCTGCTAAGTCGCTTCAGTCGTGTCTGACTCTGTGCGACCCCATAGACGGCAGCCCACCAGGCTCCCCCATCCCTGGGATTCTCCAGGCAAGAACACTGGAGTGGGTTCAGTTCCTTCTCCAATGCATGAAAGTGAAAATGGAAAGTGAAGTTGCTCAGTCGTGTCCGACTCTTAGCAACCCCACGGACTGCAGCCTAGCAGGCTCCTCCATCCATGGGATTTTCCAGGCAAGAGTACTGAAGTGGGGTGCCATTGCCTTCTCTAAATATAACTGCTAGACATTGTATTTCTTGAGCCATTAAATTCATGAATGAAACTGTCTTTTGACTTTTTCACTGTAAGATGTTATTGCAACACTTTTTTGTTGAATACATAAATTCAACATTCAACATTCAGAAACATGACTAAAATGAAAAGCAAGTCTCTTGTCCACCCCTGCCCTCTAATCACTCATTTCTCCTCCCAAAAGAGGTAATTATGGCTACAGTTTCTTGAGTATCATTCCAGAAGTGTTCTATGTACTCAAAGAATTTTCAACCTCTATATATCAGTTAGGCTGGATAGAACAGAAAAGCCACTATCCCAGCTGAACCACGGAAGAGCTTCTGTTTCTCATTAATGAGAAGTCCGCAGGCAGGCATTCAAGGGTGGGCAGCATCCTCATGACATCATCAATGTCCTACTATGTTCCATCTTTCTGCTCGCTCACACTTACTGTGTGGTTTTTCCTTTCTTGCTCACTGTCTCATGGTCACAAGTTGATTATTCCACCTTCACTCTCACATCTGTATTTCACTAATCAAGAAGTAGGAAGAAAGAGGGAAAAGTGTATTGAAAACAAAAAGATTTTCAGGAGTCTCCAGCTGCTTTCCATTTATATCCAGATGGTCACAGTGATGTCACTAGCCACTTGGAGGGAGTCTGAGAGGTGGAATATTTCATCTGTGCCCATTGTCACTCTCAACAAAAAGTCTCTTACTAAAGAAAGGAAGCAAATAATTATATACTATTAATATGTCCATTGGACTGCAAGGAGATCCAACCAGTCCCTTCTGAAGGAGATCAGCCCTGGGATTTCTTTGGAAGGAATGATGCTAAAGCTGAAGCTCCAGTACTTTGGCCACCTCATGCGAAGAGTTGACTCATTGGAAAAGACTTTGATGCTGAGAGGGACTGGGGGCAGGAGGAGAAGAGGACAACCGAGGATGAGATGACTGGATGGCATCACGCACTCGATGGATGTGTCTGAATGAACTCCAGGAGTTGGTGATGGATAGGGAGGCCTGGCGTGCTGCAATTCATGGGGTCGCAAAGAGTCAGATATGACTCAGCGACTGAACTGAACTGAACTGAACTGAAATTCTATGTTTTTTTCGCTTAACTCTATGATTCAGTGAGGCTTCCCGGTGGCTCAGCAGTAAGGAATCTGTCTGCAATGCAGGAGCCACAGGAGATGCAGTTTCCATCCCTGGGTCCAGAAGATCCCCTGGAGGAGGACATGGCAACCCACCCCAGAACTCTTGCCTGGAGAACCCCATGGACAGAGGAGCCTGGTGGGCTACAGTCCATGGGGTCACAAGGAGTCTGACATGACTGAAGCAACTTAGCACACACATACACATATGATTCAATATGCCCTACCTCTTCAGGATACAGATGTTCAGTGTCAGATTAATTTATTTAGTTATTAATTTAACAAATGAGAGTGTGTTGGTCACTTATTTGCAAGAGACTTCTTCCAATGTCTGTTTCTGCTATTTTTAGAACCATTAATTTTTTTTATTTACAAAGTTTTATTAAAGTATAAAGGAGACAGAGAAAGCTTCTGACATAGACATCAGAAAGGGGCAGAGAGAACACCCCTAGAACCATTAATTTTTAGCTGGACATGAGACTGCCCAGCATCCATTCAGTGAGGTGCAGTCATGTGACTAAGCTCTGGCCTTTAGAATGAGAGCCCAAATGATGTGCACAATGTCTAGGTGCTGCTGTTTAAGGGGACAGTGTGTGCCCACCCCTTCCTCTGTTTCCCTTCATTCTGGTTATGTTGTGGCTTTTGCGATGTTCCATCGTGTAAATGAGATCCTGCGTGTAACAGCAGTCAAATCTATATTCTAACACGTCTGGGAAGGGGCAAGACACTGGCTTGAACAAGCCTAGGGGCCAGGATACAAGAAATGATAAAATTAACTGCATGCCTTTGCTGGCTCAGTGGTAAAAGAATCCACCTGCTCAATCCCTGGGTCGGGAAGATCCTATGGAGAGGAAAATGGCTACCCACTCCAGTATCCTTGCCTGAGAAATCCCATAAACAGAGAAGCCTGGCAGGCTGCAGTCCACTGGGTCTAAAACAGTCAGACATGACTTAGGGGACACAACTTAGCAACTGAACAACAACAACATGCCTTCGAGGACCTCAAGATCCCATGGAAGAAAAGTGAATAAACCAAAATCTGTGAGGTCACATCAGTGCCAGGGTAGGCCAAGGAGCTTTGTTGTTGTTCAGTCACTACGCCATGTCTGAGTCTTTGTGACCTCAAGGACTGCAGCACACCAGGCCTCTCTGTCCTTCACCATCTCCTGGAGTTTGCTCAAATTCTTGTCCATTGAGTCGGTGATGCCATCCAACCATCTCATCCTCTGTCATCCCCTTCTCCTCCTGCCTTCAATCTTTCCCAGCATCAGGGTCTTTTCCAATGAGTCAGCTCTTCACATCAGGTGGCCAAAGTACTGGAGCTTTAGCATCACCCCTTCCCATGAACATTCAGTGTTGATTTCCTTTAGGATTGACTGGTTTGATCTCCTTGTTATCCAAGGGACTCACAAGAGTCTTCTCTAGCACCACAATTTGAAAGTATCAATTCTTTGCCGCTCAGCCTTCTTTCTGGTCCAACTTTCACATCTGTACATGACTACTGGAAAAACCATAGCTTTCACTATATGGACATTTGTTGGCAAAGTGATATTTCTGCTTTTTAATACACTGTCCAGACTGGAAGAAGCACAAGCTGGAATCAAGATTGCTGGGAGAAATATCAATAACCTCAGATATGCAGATGACACCACCCTTATGGCAGAAAGTGAAGAGGAACTAAAAAGCCTCTTGATGAAAGTGAAAGAGGAGAGTGAAAAAGTTGGCTTAAAGCTCAACATTCAGAAAACAAAGATCATGGCATCTGGCCCCATCACTTCATGGGAAATAGATGGGGAAACAGTGGAAACAGTGTCAGACTTTATTTTTTGGGCTCCAAAATCACTGCAGATGGTGACTGCAGCCATGAAATTAAAAGACGCTTACTCCTTGGAAGAAAAGTTATGACCAACCTAGATAGCATATTCAAAAGCAGAGACATTACTTTGCCAACAAAGGTCTGCCTAGTCAAGGCTATGGTTTTTCCTGTGGTCACGTATGAATGTCAGAGTTGGACTATAAAGAAAGCTGAGCACCGAAGAATTAATGCTTTTGAACTGTGGTGTTGGAGAAGACTCTTGAGAGTCCCTTGGACTTCAAGGAGATCCAACCAGTCCATTCTGAAGGAGATCAGCGCTGGGATTTCTTTGGAGGGAATGATGCTGAAACTGAAACTCCAGTACTTTGGCCACCTCATGCAAAGAATTGACTCATTGGAAAAGACTCTGATGCTGGGAGGGATTAGGGGGAGGAGGAGAAGGGGACAACAGAGGATGAGATGGCTGGATGGCATCACCAACTCGATGGACATGAGTCTGAGTGAACTCTGGGAGTTGGTGATGGACAGGGAGGCCTGGCGTGCTGCGATTCATGGGGTCACAAGAGTCAGACACGACAGAGTGACTGAACTGAACTGAACTGACTAGGTTCGTCATAGCTTTTCTTCTAAAGAGCAAGTGTCTTTTAATTTCATGGCGGCAGTCACTGTCCACAGTGATTTTGGAGCCCCAGAAAATAAAATCTGCCACTGTTTCCACTTCCCCCATCTATTGGCCATGAAGTGATCGGATCAGACTCTATGATCTTAGTTTTTTGAATGTTGAGTTTTAAGCCAGCTTTTTCACGCTTTTCTTTCACCCTCATCAAGAGACTCTTTACTTTCTGCCATTAGAGTGGTCTCACCTGCATAACTGAGGTGGTTGATATTTCTCTTGGCAGTCTTGATTCCAGCTTATGATTCCTCCAGCCCAGCTTTCACGTGATGTACTCTGCATATAAGTTAAATAAGCAGGGTGACAATATACAACCTTGACACACTCCTTTCCCAATTTTGAACCAATCCATTGTTCCAGGTCTGATTCTAACTGCTGCTTCTTGACCTGCATATATGTGTCTCAGGAGATAGGTAAGGTGGTCTAGTATTCCCATTTCTTTAAGAATTTTCCACAGTTTGTTGTGATCCACACAGCCAAAGTCTTTAGCGTAGTCAATGAAGCAGAAGTAAATGTTTTTCTGGAATCCTTTTGCTTTTTCTGTGACCAACAGATGTTGGCAATTTGATCTCTGGTTCCTGTGCCTTTTCTAAATCTAGCTTGTTCATCTGGAAGTTCTTGGCTCATGTACTGCTAAAGCCTAGCACGGCTTCCCTGGTGGCTCAGAGATTAAAGCATCTGCCTGCAATGCGGGAGACCTGGGTTCGATCCCTGGGTCGGGTAGATCCCCTGGAGAAGGAAATGGCAACCCACTCCTGTATTCTTGCCTGGAGAATCCCTTGGATGGAGGAGCCTGGTAGGCTATAGTCCATGGGGTCCCAAAGAGTCAGACATGACTGAGGGACTTCACTTTCACTTTGCTCAAAAGGACCTTTGGAGGCCAGCAAATCCAGTTACCTATCTCACCCCATTTATCCATTTGTGCAGTTCCCTAGCCATTCACCCCTTTATTCATTTATCTGCTTATCTTATCCATCTACCATCCACTGATTGATTCTCCACTCAGTCATCACTTCCTCCCATATAGCTCATGAGGACTCTGTAGTTATTTTTTGTAGAGTTATTCAGAACCCATTCAGAGATTATACGTTCACTAGATAGTCTTTTTCAAGGAGTCCCTCCCACTTCCCTCTGACCTCTCACTTCCCCTGAGCTGGATATGATACCAACTCAGATCACAACCTGGGACAATGTAGGGAAAGCGTGTGTGTGCTCAGCCTCTAAGTCATGTCTGACTCTTTTGGGACCCCATGGACTGTAGCCCACCAGGCTCCTCTGTTCATGGGATTACCCAGGCAGGAACACTGGAGAGGGTTGCCATTTCCTTCTCCAGGGGATCTTCCTGACCCAGGGACCAAACCCCAGTCTCTTGCGTCTCCTGCATTGGCAGGTGGATTCTCTCCCAGTAGCACCACCTGGGAAGAGAAGGAGAAATTCGGTGTGTGCTGTGCCCATTCGTGGTACTCTCAGACTAAGGGCTCTCACTAGCTGCACGTTCCCTGCTCTTCAGGACTGGGGGAGGCAGCAAGTTTCATTCACCTCTGGGGAATGCAACTCATTCGCTCTCTTTTAAACATTTTTTTAAAATTCCTTTTAACAATCAGGATGAAACCAAGGAAGCAGATTATAGCAAGAACATAGCCAAGGTATGAAATTTTTTGTTCCATTTAATGAGAAAACAGAGCTGTTGTTGAGAAATAAGATAGTTCACATGCTGACCCCTATTAAGAAATATTAAATGTTATTTGTCAAAAACGCTATACATTTATTTGGCTAAAATATTAAATATCAAACTTCAAACAAATCAAATAAGCAGTGAAGTCTAATAATAATGGAGCTGAACTGGGGGTGTTGGGCGGAGTTAAAGGTGAGGGCAAAGAAGAGAGCGAAGGGTGACATTTTTCTTTCTGAAATCAAAAAAAGCTCTGGACCATGTAGAAATTCTGCCCTGATCTTGGTATTGGGGGACTACAAAGACTCAAAGCCCTTTTCCCCCTGGTCATCAGGCAGGAAATTTACTGTCTGCTCAGGCACATGAGGTTCACAACTGTGAAGTCATATAACAGAATGAGACAGCGCTGCAAGTGATGTCGCCAAGGGGATTGTTGTCGGTTAGTCACTAAGTCATGTCTGACTCTTCGCGGCCCCATGGACTGTAGCCCGCCAGGCTCCTCTGTCCATGGGATTTCCCAGGCAAGAATACTGCAGTAGGTTGCCATTTCCTTCTCCAGGGGATCTTCCCAACCCAAGGATCAAACCCTCGTCTCCTGCATTGGCAGACAGATTCTTTACCCCTAAGCCACCAGGAAAACCCACCAAGGGATATGATACAGCAATAGTTACGTGAATCACTTGAATAAGAAATGTGTATTTCTCCAAGGGCTGGCAGTCACAATGGGTGGAAGGACCTAAGAAGCTACTTTTCCCTCTTCTTCCATTCCTTCCTCCCAGTTTCACACACTGGGATTACAAGGAGGAAAAAAGCAGAGAGAAATGTCTACCCTCAAGGAACTTGGCTTCTAGTAGGACAAGACAGACCATAAACAAAAAATAAAAATAACACGAGTGTACGGGACAGGGATGAGCGCTACAGAAAGAATGAAACGGGGCAAGGGAACCAGAATCATGGTTAGGCTGGAAGTGAACGGTGGTGGTCAGGGAAGACCCCACAAGGAAAGTGTCATGAGTAAAAACTGAAGGAGGGGAGGGAAGAATCCATGCAGGTACCTGGAAGAAGAGCCTTCCAGGCTGGGAGAGCAATTATTCAGTGCCTACTGTGTGCCCACATGACAAGACTGCAATACGTGGCCACTGGAAAACCATCTTCAACAAACATTTAACACCTACTATGAAGAATGAGAGTGCTCCTTTCCCGGGAGGTGGTAGGTTGAAGGAACACAGGGGGAAGCAACAGCAACATTTGCATTTTTTCGTGTTTATTTATTTGGCTGCACTGGGTCTTGTTGTGGCACGGGCTTCTCCTGTTGTGGCACGAGGACTCTAGAGCGCATAGGCTCAGGAGTGGCAGCACGCATGCTCTCTAGTCACTACACTCGGACTTAGTTGCTTTGCCG
The DNA here is from genome assembly GCF_001704415.2 of Capra hircus. NCBI lineage: Eukaryota > Metazoa > Chordata > Mammalia > Artiodactyla > Bovidae > Capra > Capra hircus. Next base: position 86,556,820 of record NC_030817.1, on the reverse strand, counting down.
CGTGTGGGATCTTGGTTTTCCCCCACAAGGGATCAAACCCATGTCCCCTGCATTGGAAAGCAGATTCTTAACCATTGGACCACCAAGGAAGTCCCAAAACATTTGCATTTTTCAAAGAAGCAGAACGCAGCCAGGGATGATGTACATCCGATAATGACTTTCCAGTCAGGGTGATGGAGGAACTGCCGAAGGAAGGGAGCATGCTGAAAATGGGACACGGAGATTTTCTTACCAAGCACTCCTTCGTTCACGACTTAGGGCAGCTGACCTGCCCTCTGCAGAGACTCTGGATGGAGATGCTTCCACAGGTTCTAGGCAGCTGGGCTCCAGGCAGCTGGGCTCCTGGAAGCTGTACACCAGGAGCAGCTCCCCAGCAGGTGTTAGATACTGCCTAAGACTCATTACACCCTCCAAAGCTCCTGAGATCACCAGGCAGAGTTGCCTCAGGCAATGTTTAGATACAGAAGGACTGTCCTTCCAGGCTAACCTCTGTAATCACAGACTCAGGAGGAATCGGCCTCCTTGTTAAACACTACAAAAAAAAGGATGCAGCTAAGCGGTTATTGGGCTCTGGCTTCACGATGAATGAGTTCCACCTCCTAGAACCCAGCCACCCTCTCAGTGCCTCAATTCTTTCAACTCTTAAATGGGAATAATAATGGTAGTACCTAGCTCACAGGGTGTTCTGTGAATCACAGTCCTCAATTGGTGATAGCTATCATTACTTATTGTTAATTATTAGTAGTAGCAACACTTCTTCAAAATTGTTAATGGATCCCAGTATGTCCAAATAAACAGATTTTTTAAGAGCTCCTGTAGACTAGCAGTATGGAGGCAGTATCTGTATGGGGAAGAGTGGAGGGTTTTGGCCTCATTGTCTAGGTTTGCATCCAGGGTGGCCACTTAGGAGCTGTGTGCCCTTAGACAAGTTATTTAACCTCCCTGAGCTATTCTTTCCTCATGTTTCAGGTGAAAGTAATAATAGTACACATTTCACTACCTGGAAGGAGGCTGGGCCAGGCTTTCTAAAGCCAGAGCATCTATCTGGGCTGTCCAAAGGGACTGGCAGTAAGGGAGTATTCTTACACTAACAGAATAGTTATGAATATTGGTGCCTTAGAATACTACTAGGATACTTACATTATCATATATAGTAACAGCACCTACCTCAAGGGGCTGTTTGGAGGAGTGAGCGCTTGCAGAGGGCTTTACCACAGTGCCTGGCAATAACTGTGCCTTTTTTTTTTTACTCTTATCCCCATTTTGTAGATGAGGAAATTGAGGCCCAGAGAGGTCAAGGGACAGAACGCCCGCGGCATGCAGCTGGTCGTGGCTGGGCTGACACTGGAATCCAGGGGTTCCTCAAGGTGCCTCGCAGCTGCCCGGCCGGGAACTAGACCGCTCCGCTCCCTGCCCTCCCCACCCCACCCCGGAAGGCACCCTGGGAACGGAAAGCTGGCGGCCTGCCAAGTCCCAGGGGCCCTAGAGTCCTGGAGCCCTGCCCCCGCTCCACCCTCCCCCATCCCCAGAACAAAGTACACTCGGCCGCGGGAACATTCCAGCCCCCACAAGGCCAGGCGGGGCAGCCACCGCCCCTGCCCCCTCCACGCCCCCTGGGGGGCTGCGCAGGGCGTCTGCCGCCGCGGCCCCGGCCCCTGCCCGGCGCCCTCCCGGCCTCCGCACCAGCCGAGCATGCACAAGCAATCGCACCGGAGGAATTCTGCCTTCTCTTCCTTCGCCGTCGGGACACAACGCTAAAAAGGCGTGGGACGCGGAGGGCGGAGCAGATGCCTGGCCGGGCGCGGGTCCCCGCGGGCGCAGAGCCGGAGCCACGTCCTCCGCGGCGCCAGCGCTGGGCAGAGCCGGCTCCGGGGCGCGCTGGGCCCCCAGCCTCACTTTATTTCTTTATGAGAAATTAACACATGCTTTTGTTAAAAAAAAAAAATAGGACAAGTAGAACTAGAAGAAAGCTCTCCATTCATCCTACCACTCAGACAATTGCTATTAATTTTGGTTATGTCCTTGCAGAGTTATGTACACAAAACTACACAGATGTATATTGACATGAAAGGGATCGTGCGGTTATTGTTTGTTTTTAAAGTAACAGACTTTAGGTTTTAGAGCAGTTTTAGGTTTACAGCAAATTGAAGAGAGTGCAGTTTCTCTATTCGCCTCCATCCCCCCGCCCCCACGCACCATTTTCCATTATGAGTAACGTCTTGTGTTGATGTGGTACTTGTGTTACAATTGATGGGCCAATATTGATACACTATTGTGAACTAAAATCCATAGCTTAATTAAGGTTCACTCTTTGTGCTGCAAAGTTCCAAGTTTTGATAAAGGCATAACTTCTCCTGTGTCCACCACAACAGTACCACACAGAATCATTTTACTACACTAAAAATCCCACATGCTCTGCTTATTCATCTGTCCCCCGAGACCCCTTGCAGCCATTGATCTTTTTACTGTTTCTCTAGTTGTTTTCTAGAATGCCTTATCATTGGAGTCACACATAAGTAGCCTTTTCAGGAGGGCTTCTTTCACTGAACAATATTCTTTTCAGCTTCCTTGTCTTTTCATAGATTAAGAACTCATTTCTTTTTATGGCTGAATAATATTCCATTGTATGAATGTACCACTGTTTGTTTATCTATTTACCTCTGGAAGAACATCTTGGTTGCTCCCAGTTTGGGGCAGTTATAAATAGGCTGCTGTAAACATTCATGTGTAGGTTTATTATACTGTTTTCTAACTTGCTTTTTTCAGTTACCTTATGACTGGCTTTTGGTGTTATAGATGTCTATCATCATTTTAACCATCACATGGTTCTATTACAGTTTAGTTAACCAGCTCTTTTGTTGATCATTATAGAGTGTTGTCTCTAACCTCTCAAATCTTCTCTAATTAGTTGGCCTACACTTGACTGTATCTTGTAGTTAAGGTTTGACTGACTGAGTCCTGTGTTCAAATCCTGGATACTCCACGTACTTACTGAGTGATCCTGGGCCAAGTTTTTAATTCCCTACGACTTGGTGAAATCTGTGAAATGGAAACAGCTCTTATAGTTTGTTATCTATTGCACACCTATTATGTGTTCTGAGCTAGGCAATGTGGAAATTTTCAAAGACTAAATCATATGTGTGATCTTACCCTGAAGGAACTTTGACTCAGCTCCTGATGGGGGGGATAATGCAAAGCAGAGTAATACTCATTCTTTATGTTGTTTTCTCTGTCCCAGGCACTGCTGTGGAGCTAGAAAAAGCAGGGTTGGCATTTGAACAGATGCCTGGTTCTAACTACCATACTACCCTGCCTCTCTGTACATATAATTCCAATACAAAACAAGATGGGTCCTAAGAAAGTGGAGGATCATGGCATCTGGTCCCATCACTTCATGGCAAATAGATGGGGAAACAATGGAAACAGTGGCTATTTTCTGGGCTACGAAAATCTCTGCAGATGGTGATTGCAGCCATGAAATTAAAAGACGCTTACTCCTTGGAAGAAAAGTTATGACCAACCTAGACAGCATATTGAAAAGCAGAGATATTACTTTGTCAACAAAGGTCCGTCTAGTCAAGGCTATGGTTTTTCCAGTGGTCATGTATGGATGTGAGAGTTGGACTATAAGGAAAACTGAGCACAGAAGAATTGATGCTTGTGCACTGTGGTGTTGAAGAAGACTCTTGAGAGTCCCTTGGACTGCAAGGAGATCCAACCAGTCCATCCTAAAGGAGATCAGTCCTGGGTGTTCATTGGTAGGACTGATGTTGAAGCTGAAACTCCACTACTTTGGCCACCTCATGTGAAGAGTTGACTCATTGGAAAAGACCCTGATGCTGGGAGGGATTGGGGGCAGGAGGAGAAGGGGATGAGAGAGGATGAGATGGTTGGATGGCATCACCGACTCAATGGGCATGGGTTTGGGTGAACTCTGGGAGTTGGTGATGGACAGGGAGGCCTGGCATGCTGCGGTTCATGGGGTCACAAAGAGTCAGACATGACTGAGCAACTGAACTGAACTGAACAGAAGAAAGTGGAGATGAAGAAAGGTGAGAATACAAGGGACCCAGTGATAGCTTCCACCTGGGCACACCAGGCAAGAATTTTATGTTAAAATCCATTCTCTTAACACCAGAAAAGCTTATCTACACCAGGCCCAGCCCCAAGCATCAGATGAATAAAGAGGCAAATAAAACCAATGAGGAGCATACAGTCTGGTGAGAGAGGGAACAAAGTCAACATGCAAATATCAAATGACAGATTGTGATACAAGTCGAGAAGGAAGTACTGGCTGCTGTACTGTTAGATAGAGGAGGGTATAGCAGGGGCTTGTCTTAAGGTGGTCTGGGAAGGTGTCTGGAAGGAGGTGACCTTGAAACACAGGAAACTGTGGGGTGAGGAATCAGCCACATGAGGAGTTGTGTGGAATATTAGAGCAACAAGAACAAGCAAAGGCGTGGAGATAGAAGGGGGTGTTGGGTGTGTTCTGAATTCTGTCAGAAGCTAGTATGAAAGGAGCTCAGGAAGCAAGGGGAAAATGACTAAAGATGAAGTTGCAGAGTAGAAATGGACCGGTTTCTAAGAACTTTTCAACTTAAAAGAACTCCTGAGAATGGCTGGGCAGCCTGGGACAAGAGGACCTATTCTGTGTGCACCTGTTAGGGACCAGGCTCCATACTGGGCTGCTCACATACTACTGTATTTGACCATTCCGACAACCTACTCTACAGGTGAGGAGACTTAGGCTTGAGTTTTATTCCAGGGGCAGCAGGAACCCACTGAATGATTTTAAGCAAAGTAGCATGGCTCGGCGGAGAAGGCAGTGGCACCCCACTCCAGTACTCTTGTCTGGAAAATCCCATGGACAGAGGAGCCTGGTGAGCTGCAGTCCATGGGGTCGCTAAGAGTCGGGCACGACTGAGCAACTTCACTTTCACTTTCATGCATTGGAGAAGGAAATGGCAACCCACTCCAGTGTTCTTGCCTGGAGAATCCCAGGGACGAGGGAGCCTGGTGGGCTGCTGTCTATGGGGTCGCACAGAGTCGGACACGACTGAAGCAACTTAGCAGCAGCAGCAGCAGCATGGCTGGGTTGATATGGTAACAAGATCTGGCTGGTTGCTCTGTGAGTCTTGCTGTGCAGGTTTGCAAGGGAGGAACAGAGGGACAAGTGAAGGGACTGTGCAGTCATCCGGGTAAGAGAAAAGGGGAGGGGGAGGAAAGGAGGAAAATGAGAGAGCGAGGGAGAGGGACAGTTGGGCTAGTGTGATGACAGAGAGTGAGCTGGATCTATCTGAGCCATTTCAAGTTGAAAGGAGGTGCTGATGGATTGGTAAGTAGAGGAAGGGAGCTGGTATATGCTCGTTGTAAATAATTCAAGAAAGTATAAAGAAGAAATCATTTAAAATTCTCTAAAAGCCAGCTTCCCAGAGAGAACTACTCTACTGACTTTCATCGGAACATCCTTCTGACCATCTTTCTATATCTGGATAGGATAAATACATGGGCTCTTTCAGTTGTAAAACAACAAGCAACGATCCACTCAAGCTAACTTATGTAACAAGGACTGTGCTGTGAGGAGTCAGGGATATCTCCCAGAATTGCAGTCAGTGATGCTTCATGAGACCTGGAAGGAGTGCAGAAAGCCAGGAATTCAAGCACCTCTCTTTCCTCTCCTTCACTCGGCCTGCCTGTTCTTGTCTTCTCAGCATTTTGGTTGATTAAAAGGCACATGATCTCTGCCATAAGTTCCTTCCCTGACTTTGTATCTCTCTCCTCATATCAAGTACCTAACAAGGGTGAGCTGACATCACCCTGCCAGAGATCCCATTTTATGGAAGCGGACATAGGATCCAGTGTACTAGTGACACGATTGTCCATCCTTTATAACATGCAGATCCAGGTAGGATGATGTTAGGTGATGGGAAGATGAGGAAGTGCCCTAGGACGCTTCTTTTATCTCAAGGAAGGGCTTCCCTGGTGGCTCAGATGGTAATGAGTGAGGCTGTCAGGTGAGAAGCTGAGAGCAGAGTGGGGACAGGTATGGGAGGTTTCTCGTAAGATGAGATGAAATAGTTATCTCTGAGAGCAGAGATGTGAATTTATAAGGATTAATGCTGATGGCCCACTTGAGGTTTGTGGTCATGAATTTGAAGAGAGATTAGTGAGCGTAATTGTGTGTTCCTCCAGCCACTTCTGGCTGCTCAGGCGCAGATGTGAGGTGCAGGAAATTAGCTTTTACCATTTTTCAGGCAATAAGATGAGGAAGAGTAGGGCAAGGAGGGAGTAAAGTGATGGGCTGTGGAATCTAAAGAGATAATGAAGAAAATGAGGAGATGAGCAAAGTGATGGGCCGTGAAAGTGTTGAGGAGTCTCCCTGGGGTTGAAGAATTATTTGAATCAGGGTAAAAGAGTAAGACAGCTGGAAAGATTAGAGGAAATGGCCAAAGAGTGGGATGCTGGAAACTAATTTTAAAGGTAGTAACAGTGTTATTGATGACAGTCAAGGGTATAACCATGGCAGAGAACGGAGGTTGCGTGGAGGACAAAATAGTTGGAGGTGAAGAAATTAGGAACCTAAGATGCCAGCCTCTCACCTGGCCCCTAGGGGTTCTCCCCTGGTGATATTCACACCTCTTGGGTAGTCCCTCTCACATTCAATAGACCTGATTTGTGTAACTAATGATTGTCTAGGACTTCCAAGGCTAGGCTGTAAAAGACTTACCGCTTCTGTCTCTTGGGAGAAGCCAGCTGCCTCTCAAGGTGCAAGAACTTTCTCTATGTGGCAGGAACCAACCAATGCTCACTTGCCAGGCATGTTTCTGAGCCACCCTGGAAGGCAGCCTTTCTATCCTGGTGAAGGCTTCGGATGACTGTGACAGCTCCAGAAGACAGACCGCACATCCTCAGAGACTCTAAACCAGAATCACTGTCTAAGGTGCTTATGAGTTCTTGACCCAGAGAAAGTGCACGAGACAATAAATGCTTTTGTTTGAAGTTTTGTGGTAATTTATCACATGCTAGCAAAGTAATGCTCAAAATTCTCCAAGCCAGGATTCAACAGTACATGAACTGTGAACTTCCAGATGTTCAAGCTGGATTTAGAAAAGGCCAGAGAACCAGAAATCAAATTGCCAACATCCATTGGATCATCAAAAAAACAAGAGAGTCCTAGAAAAATATCTACTTCTGCTTTATTGACTACGCCAAGGCCTTTTATTGTGAGGATCACAACCAACTGTGGAAAATTCTGAAAGAGATGGGAATACCAGAACACCTGACCTGCCTCCTGAGAAATTTGTATGCAGGTCAAGAAGCAACAGTTAGAACCAAACATGGAACAACAGACTGGTTCCAAATAGGGAAAGGAGTACGTCAAGGCTGTGTATTGTCTCCCTGCTTATTTAACTTATATGCAGAGTACATCATGAGAAACACTGGGCTGGAAGAAGCACAAGCTGGAATAAAGATTGCCGGGAGAAATATCAATAACCTCAGATATGCAGATGACACTACCCTTATGGCAGAAAGTGAAGAAGAGCTTAAGAGCCTCTTGATGAAAGTGAAAGAGGAGAGTGAAAAAGTTGGCTTAAAGCTCAACATTCAGAAAATGAAGATCATGGCATCAGGTCCCATCACTCATGGCAAATAGATAGGGAAACAGTGGAAACAGTGAGAGACTATTTTGGGGGGCTCCAAAATCACTGCAGATGGTGACTGCAGCCATGAAATTAAAAGACGCTTGCTCCTTGGAAGAAAAATTATAACCAACCTAGACATGCATTAAAAAGCAGAGACATTACATTGCCGGCAAAGGTCCATCTAGTTAAAGCTATGGTTTTTCCTGTGGTCATGTATGGATGTGAGACCTGGACTATAAAGAAAGCTAAGTGCCGAAGAATTGATGCTTTTGAACTGTGTTGTTGGAGAAGACTCTTGAGAGTCCCTTGTACAAGGAGATCCAACCAGTCCATCCTAAAGGAGATCAGTCCTAAATATTCATTGGAAGGACTGATGCTGAAGCTGAAAACCCAATACTTTGGCCACCTGATGTGAAGAACTGATTCACTGGAAAAAAAATCCTGATGCTAGGAAAGATTGAAGGAGGGAGAAGAAGGGGATGACAGAAGATGAGATGGTTGGGTAGCATCACTGACTCAATGGGCATGAGTTTGAGTACACTCCGGGAGTTGGTGATGGACGAGGAGGCCTGGTGTACTGCAGTCCATGGGGTTGCAAAGAGTTGGACACGACTGAGTGACTGAACTGACTGACTGATTATACACCAATAGATAAGTAACACGGAACCCAGAAAGCTAGGATGTGGTATGAGTCTTTGATGGATGCTGGTTGAAAAATAGTTAGGTTCTAATGATGGAGAAGGGGTTCCTTCATAGCTCAGTTGGTAAATCATCTGTGTGCAATGCAGGAGACCTGGGTTTGATTCCTGGGTCAGGAAGATCCCCTGGAGAAGGAAATGGCAACCCCCTCCAGTATTCTTGCCTGGAGAATCCCATGGACAGAGGAGCCTGGCAGGCTACAGTCCACGGGGTCGCAAGAGTCGGACACGACTGAGTGACTAAACCACCACCAACAGTGATGGAGAGAGAGCTGAGAGCCAGGCCTTAAGTCTTCAAGGAGTGAGGCAGAGTGGCCATCAGGCTGGGAAAGACTTCAAGAGGAATAGCGGTAGTAGAGTCTAAGGACACAACTTCAAGGGAATGGGGATTTGTAGGGAAAAGAAAGGAATAAGTCTAGAAAAGGTAAAGGAGAGCAGAGAGGACCCCCACGCTCCCTATGGGCCTATATAAGGGAAAAATCATCTGCTACACATGAAAGAAAAACAATATCCTCAGAGAGAACGAGATTTTAGTGTAAGCAAGAAGTGCTTCTCCATCTTTGGCTGCATAGAATATAATCAATCTGATTTCGGTGTTGACCATCTGGTGATGTCCATGTGTAGAGTCTTCTCTTGTGTTGTTGGAAGAGGGTGTTTGCTATGACCAGTGCATTTTCTTGGCAAAACTCTATTAGTCTTTGCCCTGCTTCATTCTGCATTCCAAGGCCAAATTTGCCTGTTACTCCAGGTGTTTCTTGACTTCCTACTTTTGCATTCCAGTCCTCTGTAATGAAAAGGACATCTTTTTTGGGTGTTAGTTCTACAAGGTCTTATAGGTCTTCATAGAACCGTTCAGCTTCAGCTTCTTCAGCATTACTGGTTGGGGCATAGACTTGGATTACTGTGATATTGAATGGTTTGCCTTGGAAATGAACAGAGATCATTCTGTCGTTTTTGAGATTGCATCCAAGTACTGCATTTCGGACTCTTTTGTTGACCATGATGGCTACTCCATTTCTTCTAAGGGATTCCTGCCCTCAGTAGTAGACATAATGGTCATCTGAGTTAAATTCACCCATTCCAGTCCATTTTAGTTCGCTGATTCCTAGAATGTCGACGTTCACTCTTGCCATCTCTTGTTTGACCACTTCCAATTTGCCTTGATTCATGGACCTGACATTCCAGGTTCCTATGCAATATTGCTCTTTACAGCATCGGACCTTGCTTCTATCACCAGTCACATCCACACCTGGGTATTGTTTTTGATTTGGCTCCATCCCTTCATTCTTTCTGGAGTTATTTCTCCACTGATCTGCAGTAGCGTGTTGGGCACCTACTGACCTGGGGAGTTCCTCTTTCAGTATCCTAACATTTTGTCTTTTCATACTGTTCATGGGGTTCTCAAGGCAAGAATACTGGAGTGGTTTGCCATTCCCTTCTCCAGTAGACCACATTCTGTCAGACCTCTCCACCATGACCCACCTGTCTTGGGTTGCCCTGCGGGCATGGCTTAGTTTCATTGAGTTAGGCAAGGCTGTGGTCCTAGTGTGATTAGATTGACTAGTTTTCTGTGAGTATGGTTTCAGTGTGTCTGCCCTCTGATGCCCTCTTGCAACACCTACTATCTTACTTGGGTTTCTCTTACCTTGGGCTTGGGTATCTCTTTACGGCTGCTCCAGCAAAGTGCAGCCACTGCTCCTTACCTTGGACGAGGGGTATCTCCTCACTGCCGCCCTTTCTGACCTTCAACATGGGATAGCTCCTCTAGGCCCCCCTGCGCCTCCTGGCCACCACCCCTGGCCTCGAGCGCGGAGTGGGTCCTCCTGGCCGCTGCCCCTGACCTTGGACTCGGGATAGCTCCTCTTGGCTGTTCCTGCGTCGTCGCAGCCTGGCACTCTCAGCCACTGCCCCTGACTTCGGAAGTGGGGTAACGCCTCGCCCTTCGGGCATGGGGTCCTCCCGGCTTCTGCCCCTGACCTCGGACATGGGGTAGCTCCTCTCGCCCGCGCTTAGTGCAGCAGTCGCAGCCGCCCACGCTAAGGATTCAGGCTTTATTTTGAGGGGCTCCAAAATCACTGCAGATGGTGATTGCAGCCATGAAATTAAAAGACGCTTACTCCTTGGAAGAAAAGTTATGACCAACCTAGATAGCATATTCAAAAGCAGAGACACTACTTTGCCGACTAAGGTCCGTCTAGTCAAAGCTATAGTTTTTTCTGTGGTCATGTATGGATGTGAGAGTTGGACTGTGAAGAAGGCAGAGTGCCAAAGAATTGATGCTTTTGAACTGTGGTGTTGGAGAAGACTCTTGAGAGTCCCTTGGACTGCAAGGAGATCCAACCAGTCCATTCTGAAGGAGATCAACCCTGGGATTTCTTTGGAAGTAATGATGCTAAAGCTGAAACTCCAATACTTTGGCCACCTCATGGGAAGAGTTGACTTACTGGAAAAGACTCTGATGCTGGGAGGGACTGGGAGCAGGAGGAGAAAGGGACGACAGAGGATGAGATGGCTGGTTGGCATCACTGACTCGATGGACGTAAGTCTGAGTGAACTCTGGGGGTTGGTGATGGACAGGGAGGCCTGGCGTGCTGCAATTCATGGGGTCACAGAGAGTCTGACACGACTGAGCAACTGAACTGAACTAAATCATTAATTTTCAAATTTATACCAAACTTGCATTCTTAGACTAACACAAACTTTCACGATATATAATCTTTTGTATATGTTGTTATTTTTCTGTTATTTTGCTTAGAGATTTTTGCACCTGTGTTCATTAGTGAGATTTGCTTAAACTCTTCCTTTCATTTATTATCCTTGTTTTAGTAACAAGGTTATGCTGATCTCAGAATTTAAGTTTGGGTATGTTTCCTCTTTTCTATATTTGGAAGAGTTTGTATAATTGTGGTATTTTCCTTTCTTAAATATTTATTAGAATTTGCCAGTTAAGCCATCTGGGATTGGAGTTTTCTTTGTTGGAAGATTTAAATCATAAATTAAATTTCTTTAATATATATAATATTATTCAGATTTTCTATTCCTGCTTTTGTTGGTTTTTGTAAGTTTTAATTTTCTAGAAACTTTCTCAACTCCCTTAAATCTTTTAGTTTATTTGAAGGCATCGAGTTGTAACTTTATAATGTTTATAGAATCTGTAGCAATGTCCATTTTGAAAATGGCTAATACTGGTAATTCATGCCTTCTTTTTTTTCTTAATCAATTTTCCTAGGGGCTTTTATACTTTATTAATGTTTTCACAGAATAGTCTTTTGACTTTAATCAATATTTTGTTGTAACTTGTCTTCTGTTGCATTAATTTCTGCTCTTATCTTTATGGATTCCTTTGTACTTTTAAAAAGATAATTTGTTGGCAGACTTCCCTGGTGGTTCAGTGGTTAGGAATGCACCTGCCAATGCAGGGGACACGAATTCGATCACTAGTTTGGGGAGACCCCCTCAGCTGCAGAGCTTGTGCTCTAAAGCCCTTGGGCCACAATTATTGAGCCCACGTGTCGCTACTACTCGGAGAGGGCAATGGCACCCCACTCCAGCACTCTTGCCTGGAAAATCCCATGGACAGAGGAGCCTGGTAGGCTGCGGTCCATGGGGTCGCTAAGAGTTGGACATCACTGAGCGACTTCACTTTCACTTTTCACTTTCATACATTGGAGAAGGAAATGGCAGCCCACTCCAATATTCTTGCCTGGAGAATCCCAGGGATGGGAGAGCTTGGTGGGCTGCCATCTACAAGGTCACAGAGTCAGACACGACTGAAGCGACTTAGCCACTACTACTGAAGCCCCATGTGCTCAGAGCCTGTGCTCGCCAATAAAAGAAACCACCACCATGAGAAGCCTATACCCCATAAGGAAGAGTAGCCCGTGCTCACCACAGCTAGAAAAAGCCTCACATAGCAGCAAAGACCCACTGCAACCCCCCTCCCCCCCCCAAAAAAAAATATATATATGTATGTGTGTGTGTTTATTGAAACATACAGTTACCATATGACACAGAACACCACTTCTAAATATACCCAAGAGAAATGGAAACATATGTTCACACAAAAAATTGTACATGAATGTTCATAGCAGCATTAGTCATAATAGCCCCTGAATGGAAACAACCCAAATGCTACCAACTGATAAATGGAAAAACAAAATGTGGTATATCCATACTGTGTAAGTCTGCTAGGGCTGCCAGACTGGGTGGCTTAAGCAACAGAAATGTATTTTCTCACAGTTCTGGAAGCTGGAAGTCCCTGATCAGTTTTGCTTTCGCCTGACCTCTCACGCTTTGTCTTTCCAGGGGATGCTTTCTCCTGGTGTCCTCACAGGGCCCTTCCCCTATTCATGTGCATCCTCGGCCGTCTCATTTTCTTATAAGGACACCAAGTCCTATTGGATTAGGGCCCTACCATTATGACCTCATTTAACCTTAATTCCTCCTTAAAGGCCCAGTGTCCAAATAAGTTTCTTTGAGGGTTAGGGTGTCAGCATATGAATTTGGGAGGAAGGCAATTTAGTCCATGATAATATTGTTGCATGTTTGTTAATTTTCATTGCTATATAGAAATTTTTTGTGAGAATGTACTATGTTTTATTTACTTGCACTGCTGTTAATGGACTTTTGGCTAGTTTCTAACTTGAGGTTATTATGAATAGTGTTTCTATGAGCATTCTATGTCTTTTGGGTAAACATCAACATTTCTGTTGGATATACCTAAGAACTGCTAGGTTCATAAGTATTCTTATTTTCAGCTTTACTAGATACTGCCAAACAATTTTCCCATACATTAACTTACACTCTTACCAGCAGTTCTGTTTGTTTTACCTACAGCTTTGTCAACATTTGGTATTATTTGATTTTTTTCTTTTCTTTTGTTTTCAGTCACTTCTGGAGGTAGTGTGGAATATCTTATGATTTTAGTTTGTATTTCTGTCATTACTTATGAAGTTGAGTACCTTTTCTGAGTTTATTGGCTGTTAGAATATAATTTATTGTGAAGTGCATGTTCATTTTGTCATTTTGTTATTGATTTGTAGGGATTTTAAATATATTTTGACCAAATGAATACATCCTTTGTTATTGAAAATATCTTCTTACACACTATAGCTTGCCATTTTACTCTCTTTCTACTAGCAAATACCTTTATTCTGAATACAGTCCAATTTATCATTTTCTGTATGTAGTTAGCCTAGTATTTTGGTCCCATTTTAAAAGTCTTTGTATGCTACAAGGTTGTGAAGATGTTCTCTGATGTTTTCATCTAAAAGCTCTTTTGTTTTTTCTGAAATTCATATTTAGATCTGGAGTCTGTTGTGGTTATTTTTCATGTGTGATGTAAGATGGGGACCAACACTCTTTTTTCCATTTGAGCATCCAGTTAGCACAAGACCAAATATTAAAAGAGTTTTCTTTCTCTAATGTACTACAGTGTTACTTTTGCTATAAATTAGGTGACTTAATAAGTATGAATTGAATTCTGTTTATTGGTTTATTTGTCTTTGTTAGGATTGATATATTTTATCATTCTATTTCTATCTTCTATTAGCTTGAAAATTAAATACTTTTAAATTATTCTATTGATGGTTACTTCAATTATTATAAATGAAACTCTGGTTTATCAAAATCTAATATTACTAGGTAGTTTTACCTTCTTCCTAGATATTGTAAGGAATTTAAAATACTTTAATTCCATTTATCATCATTCCCAACTTATATATGATTTTTTAAGTGCATTTTAGTCCCATATATATTTCAAACCTCATAAGACATTATTATTGTTTTTGACAATCAATAGTCTACTAGATTTATCTATAGACATGCTTATTTTGTTGTTCTTTATTTCTTCCTGTGTCTCTGTACTTCCATCTGATACCTTTTCCATCTGCCTAATGAACACCCTTTAATGTTTACTTTGAGTTGAATCTATGTGAATTCTCTTGGTTTTTATTTGTCTGAAAGTCTTTTTTAATTTCATCTTCAATCTTGAAGAGTGTTTCTTCTGGGTGTAATATTTTAGTACTCTGATGGTATTACCACATTGTATTTTAGACTTCATTTTTTTGTTAAGATTTAATGTCATAATTATTGCTTCTTTGAATGGAATCTGTTTATTCTCTCTTTTAAAATTTTCTTTGTGCTTGAGTGTATGATTTGTCTAGATGTGGTTTTCTTTTTTTGAATCCTCTTTGGGAGTTGGTAGGAAGTCTTATATCTGTGACTTGATATCTTTAATCAATTTGGAAAATTCTCGGCCATTATCTCTTCTAGTATTATTTCTGCCTCATTTCTCCCTGGTGGCTCAGATGGTAAAAAATCTGCCTGCAATACAGGAAGCCTGGGTTTATTCCCTGGGGTGGGAAGATATCCTAGAGAAGGAGATGGCTACCCACTCCAGTATTTTTGCCTGGAGAATCTCATGGACAGAGGAGCCTGGCAGGCTACAGTGTATGGGGTCACACAGAGTCAGACACAAATGAGTGACTCACACTGTTAAACGTGGAACTCCACTGTACATATATTAGGCCTTCTTAATGTATTGCTGCTTTCACTTCCACATTTTTTTACTTTTGACTCTTCGTGCAATCTGGATATTTCTTCAGTTCTGTTTATTAAGTACATTAATTTTCTCCTTAGGTTTGTTTAATCCTACCATTAATTCCATACATTGAGTTTTTATTTGTCAATTATGGTATTTTTCATATCTAGAATTTCTACTTTGTCCTTTTCATGGTTTCTAGTTCTTTGATCAAGTCTTGAGGGAATACAATGAGTTACTCAGTGTGTTGTCAAGCAGGTAGACTCTTGCCTTAAGACTGGCTTTGAAATCATTTGAGGAACTGGAAGATGGACAGTGCCCTATAGACCAGCAAAAAGCATCTTGGTTTATGAATGGAAGTTTCAAGATACTCTGATTGAAACGGGTAAAAATAAATCTGCTCAGTGGTCTATACTGCATGTTGTTTGCCCCCACGTTTGAGCTTTTACTAACTTACGGGAAGTTGTCAATGGACCAACCTTATGGTTAGGCAGAAGGAGAGCAGAAAATGGGCCCAAGAAAGAGATGCCCATATGGGGCACAGCCCTATGGAAATCATCTTGGGAATTTGAAGGGCGCAATTAAAATAGGACATATTGATGACCATCTGTGGTTATTCACTTTTCCTATCACTTCATGGGAAATAGAAGGGGAAACAATGGAAACAGTGACAGATTTTTGGGGGGGGGAGGGGCTCCAAAATCACTGCAGATGGTGACTACAGCCATGAAATTAAAAGACACTTGCTCCTTGGAAGAAAAGCTATGACCAAGCTAGATAGCTTAATAAAAAGCAGAGACATTACTTTGCCAAGGAAGGTCCGTCTAGACAAAGGTGTGGTTTTTCCAGTGGTCATGTACGGATGTGAGTTGGACTATAAAGAAAGCTGAGCGCCAAAGAATTTATGCTTTTGAACTGTGGTGTTGGAAAAGACTCTTGAGAGTCCTTTGGACTGCAAGGAGATCCAACCAGTCCATCCTAAAGGAAATCAGTCCTAAATATTCATTGGAAGGACTGATGCTGAAGCTGAAACTTCAATACTTTGGCCACCTGATGCGAAGAACTGACTCATTTGAAAAGACCCTGATGCTGGGAAAGATTGAGGGAAGGAGAAGGGGATGACAGAGGATGAGATGGTTGGATGGCATCATCAACTCAATGGACATGAGTTTGAGTAAACTCCGGGAGTTGGTGATAGACAGGGAGGCCTGGTGTGCTGCAGACCATGGGGTCGCAAAGAGTCAGACATGACTGAGCAACTGAACTGAACTGAACTAATGACCATCTTATTTGTGCTCAGTAAAGTTGATGGAGTGATGACACTTAGAGATGAATACTGTTGAAAGGAGATTTTATCACTTACATTTCCTGAGGGGAGGGGTCTTGTTATGCCATACAGGACCACTAGGAGAAGGCAGTGATTGATCAGGAGATAGAAAGGAGCAAAGGGAATATATAGGTCACAGCCTTTATTCCCTTGGGAAATGCAAGGGAAATGCAACATAAATAGCTTAGGATTGGCTAGTTTGAAAAGTTCCAATAAGTTTTGGAGCATTGGGACTGTCTCTAGTAGTCTGGCACCTGAACCAGGCTACTTGGTCCATGGGATTTTCCAAGCAAGAATACTGGAGTGGGTTGCCATTTCCTTCTCCAGGGGATCTTCCCAGCCCAGAGATCGAACCCAGGTCTCCCACATTGTAGGCAGACGCTTTACCATCTGAGCCACTGCTGCTGCTGCTGCTAAGTCGCTTCAGTCGTGTCTGACTCTGTGCGACCCCATAGATGGCTCCCTGGGATTCTCCAGGCACACTGGAGTGGGTTGCCATTTCTTTTGAGCCACTAGGGAAGTCCAAGTGCTATAAAACTTCTCACCAAAACCTCATAGGTTGGGACACACCCCATTTTGAAAGGCAGGGGCTCATTGCCTGGCAAAGCAATAAAGCTCTTCTTTTTTACTTTACCCAAAACTCTGTCTCTGAGATCTGATTTGGCACCAGTGTACAGAGGTCAAGTGCACTGCAATCTCTAGTTATCTTGTTGGTAGCTAGAACAGTTCTTACTGGCATTTCATGCTTCAGAGGGTGCAAGAAGTATAAATCTAAATTCAGCCAGTATCTGCCTTCATGAAGCTCCCATATCCATTTATTTCATGGACCAAGGTGGCCACCTCAAGTGAGCATGCCAGGATATCTACTTGCTAGCTCCAATGATGTTCTGATCATGAAACTGTGTGTCCTTAGAGTCTATATTTGTCTGTTTGGCATCCATTAATGCAGGGCCAAACTAAGCTAAAGCTGTTTATATTTCCCTGGTGATCCAGAGTCCATACCCTACATCATCACCTCTTTATCTCACTCTCTCACATCAAATGAATATTTCCCCTGAAATATCCCAGCGTCAGGTGCCAGACTACTAGCGAAGGGAAAGGCTACCCACTCCAGTATTCTGGCCTGGAGAATTCCATGGATTATACAGTCCATGGGCTCACAAAATGTTGGACACAACTGAGTGACTTCCACTTTCCACTATCTCCTGATCAACACTGGTGCTTCTCCTAGTGGCCCTGTATGGCATAACAAGTCCCCTCCCCTCTGGAAACGTAAGTGATAAAATCTCCTTTCAACACTATTCATCTCTAGTTCAAGGATGGGGTTGCTGACAAGATTAGGGTGTGTATGCAGGGCCTGCCTTCCTTGAATCTCATCTCAGGTGGTCTAATCTTGATGAGCTTCTCTGACTCCTTTAATCTTGCTCAGGTGGTTTCTTGGCTGCTCCTTCCTCATCTTTGCATCTCCTCCCTTTCCCTACTGGCAACTGTTGGAAACTGTCCTTTGGAATCCAGGGAAGATCATGGAGGCTGGAGTCTGTTCCCTACAAACAAGCAGGGGACAGAGAATTCTGTGCCCAGGAACCCCACAGGGTCCTGCTCGGTTTCATATGGGGAAGATTCCTTGGAAGGAAGGCAAGTGGGACTGATACTGGTAGCACTGGAAGCCTACAAATGGGTCCTAACAAAACACTTACTCTGGGCTGGGCTTTGATTACCCAGCTGTAGTTGCAAATACTCAAAGTACTGTAAAAGGACTGGAACAGACACGCTGTTATTGAATGCAAGTTCATGTGCCTGTGAATGTACAGTGAGACTAAGCAAACCAAAGTGTTAGAGTTTGAAGCAGAGAAAGGTTTATTCCAGGGCCAACCAAGGAGAATGGGTGACTTGCTCAAAAATCCTGAATTCCCCAATGGTTTTGGGGGAGATGTTTTATAAGCAAGACTTGGTGTGAAGGCTGCAGGGTGAGTGTGACTTTCTTCTGATTGGTTGGTGATAAGGTAACAGGGTGATGCTCCAGGAATCTTGTGCTCAGCCTAAAGTTACTACCTTCCATCCGGGTGGGTGCCTTAGTTCCTGCAGAACTCAAAGATATTGTTATGTATATTTCTTGAGGAGGAACCAGGACCCTGCCCCTTCCTTGTCTTTGCATTCCCTCCCTTCCCTGATTAGCCTATCTGAACCTGCCCTCAGGAACTCTGGACTTCCCTGGTGGCTCAGAGGGTAAAGCATCTGCCTACCATGTGGCAGACCCAGGTTTGATCCCTGGGTTGGGAAGATCCTCTGGAGAAAGAAATGGCAACCCACTCCAGTACTCTTGCCTGGAAAATCTCATGGACAGAGGAGCGTTGTAGGTTACAGTCCACGGGGTCACAAAGAGTCGGACACGACTGAGCGACTTCACTACTTAGGAACTCTGGGAAGATCATGGAAGCTAAATGAAGCCGATTTCCTACAAGCAAGAAATAGAGGACACAGAAAGGGTTTGTACCCGAGAGGATTACAGGGTCTTGCTTGGTTTCAATAGCAAGAGATGATATTGTTTCTTAGCACAATTATACCAGATACCTGAAAAGGTGACACCATGTATTTCTGGGACCATTCCTGCTTTTGACAAGATCACATAGAAATCCGCAAGCCTGAGTGATCTTGCCCTGGGACATATTTTGGTCATATGCTAGATTCTAGTAATGTGCCAGAATCTTTTTTACTCTTATTTTTCAGGTTACATCTACTACAGTGTAATAATGATGTTAAATTGGCATTGTTGGTAAGATTTTAATAATGATATTGATGGTCAAATATGTTGGGAAATTGAGTTAAAAGCCTCCCCATTTCCCACTGGCTTTTCCAAAGGCTAGGCATATTCATGTTGGAATATTGATGTGTATATTGTATAAATGTTACACCAAATGTAGCTGCTCAGATAGGATTGATTGTTTTGTTATGTGGGAACTATGACCAGAGATAGGGTGGAGTGGGATGGGAGTGGAGGTGAGGGGATGGGGGGTGGTGGCCAGTGTTTATAAGAAAGAATTTATCTGGTCTTTGTTCCGAGTTCCTGGCACAGAGCTTCTAAAACCCTTGGAATTTCCCTAGAGATCAGAGTGTCTTTGTAATTCATGAGCTGTTGGATCACATCTGAGTTTATGCTAATAAGATGACTCAGGGTGAGCCTTTAGATAGCCTCAGGTTAGGGACTGGTTGAGCTTGTGATATTAGCCTGACCTCTCAACCTCCAGGGAGGGGATGGGGCATGGAGATTGAGTTCAGTCTTATGGCCAGTGATTTAATCAAGCTTGCCTATGTAATAACCAGCTTCCCAGGTGACTCAGTGGTAAAGAATCCACCTGCCAATACGGAAGATGCTGGTTCAACCCCTGGGTTGGGAAGATCCCCCAGAGGAGGAAATGGCAACCATTATTCTTGCTTGGGAAATGCCATGGACAGAGGAGCCTGGCGGGTACAGTCCATGGGTCTGCAAATGTCAGGACATGACTTAACAACTAAGCAACAAATGTAGTGACACCCAAACAGAAACTGAGACACTGAGCTCTGCGGAGCTTCCGGCTTGCCGAGCACATCTGTGTGCCAGGAGGCTGGTATCCCTGATTCCAGGGCAGAGGGCACAAAGCATCCTTTGGGGACTTCCCAAACCCTGCCTATGTCTCTCTCTTCATTTGGCTCCTCCTTTACAGTAAAACAGCAATAAGTATTGTGCTTTCCCGAGTTCTATGAATCATTCTAGTGAGACAGTGAACCGAGGGAATCATGGGAACCCTCGAATTTATAGCCAGCTGGGCAGAAGTGCTGGTGGACTGGGGACTCCCCCAGGTGTGGCTGGCGTCTGAAGTGAGGACAGGTTTTTTGGAGCTGGCCCTGCTCTGACACCTCTGGCGTTTGCTGCTAACTCCAGGTAGTCACCATCAGAACTGCATCTCTGGGTACCAGTTGGTGTCAGAGCAGATTCCAATTTTTATTCCATTCCCCAAAGGCTGGCAAAGACTCTACTCAGCTTCTCAGCCCCTCAAATTCCTTTCCTGGACTCATCTGATGCCCAATGGGGCAAGGCGATGCCAAACCCTCAGCTTACCACTCTCGGTTTTCTTTTTCTGAATTTTGACCCACTCCGTTTTCATCGTCTTGTTTAGATCTTCAGTCCTGCAATTAGATGCTTTTCCTATTCTGTCCAGATTTTGTAATTTCTCAGTTTGGCCCGTGTAGCCAGTTTATCCATTAATGGAAACATAAATCCCTCTATTCATAGATTTTTTTTTAAACTTGTGGTTAAAAATACATATTAACATGAAGTTTATAATTTAAACCATTTTTGAAGTGTGCAAGTCAGTGGCCTTCAGTGCATTTTCAGCATTGTTCAGTCATCACCACTTACCTGGTTGCAGGTTAGTTACCTAGTTTCAGCCATCACCACCTCCCAGTCCCACCTAGTTACGTTTTCATCACCTCAGAAGGAACCACGTCCGTCACCAGTCACTCTGCATCTGCTCTCCACCCACCTCCTGGCAACCATTCGTCTCTTTCTGTCTCTGTGGATGTGCCTGTTCTGGACACTTCACATGAATGGAATCGTACAACATCGAGGCCTTTCGTGTCTGGCTTCTGTCGTTTAGCATGTTTTCAAGGTCATGGATTTTTTTTTTTTTTTTTACATGCGGTGTTTTCTTGTTTTCAGGATTTTCAGTAGTCACTGGTTTTGATTTCCTCTTTGACTCAGAAGGTATTTAGAGACTGTTTCCTAATTTTTATTCTATTTTTATTATTCATTGGTCACTTTTGGTGTACTATAGACAGAAAATACGACTGATTCCATTTCTGGCTTTTTGTAAATCGTTTTGTTTATGGCCTATTGTACCATCAGCTTATACAAGTTTCATGAGGGCATGAAAATAAGATATGGTCTCAATATTCAGGGTGTATATATATCTATATATACGCTCTATTTTCCTATTTAACCTGATAGTGATCTCTCATTAATTTTATTAAATATATTATTAAAAATCTCTAAATCTCAACTTATTTTTTTGTCTGTCTGATTCATCAAGATCTGAGAGAGGTGAGGTAAAGCACCTTATTATACTTTTATTTCTGTACTTATTTCAGTATCATAATCTGTAAATTAGTCCTTTTAATTGTTATATTTTTACTTTGGTTTTCAATGTTGTTATTTATTATAGCACTCAGTGTAAATTCAGCCTGTTATTATTAACAGAATTCTTGCCTACTTTTCGTTTGTATTCACATGCAATGTTTCTTCCCCCGTTCATATCAGCCTTCCTGGGCTTTTTTGTTTCAGGCATATCTCTCATTGATAACATATAGCTATCTTTCACTTTCTTTTAAAAACTCACGTGTTTATTAGTTTCACTCATCCGTGTAACAGAAAGGTTTGGTCTACATCTGTCCTATTTTGTGTTCTCTGCTTTTATGCTTCTGTGTGGTCTGTTTTTGTTTGTTGCCTTCTGGCAATTTGGAAGGTATTCAGAACATTTTTAGTTCCACTGGTGGCTACCTCTATAATTTTAAATAATATATTTGATCAGTATCTTTCAATTTTTTCTCTTCAGAAGAGAAACAATGTCATCTACATTCTCCTAAGAAAAATAAGAACATTGGTGATTTAAACAGTATTCCTTGCAGCTGCTTTGGAAAGTTGTATGGCAATTCTTCAAAAAAGTAAACAAAGAATTACCATATGACCCAGCAATTTCACTTCTGAGTATAGAAGTGAAAGTAGAAACTCAGACATATGTTTGTACAACCATGTTCATAGCAGCATTATTCACAGTGACCCGAAAGCAGAAGTAGCCTGAGTGACCAACAGAGGCGTGGACATACACAATGTGGGATTTGAATGTTATTCAACCTTAAAAATGAAGGGAATTCTGACACATGGTACAACATGGGTGAGCCTAGGAGATGTGCTTAGTGAATTAAGAACCCAGTCACAAAAGGCAAAACACTGTAGGATTCCTCATACAAGATTCCTAAAGCAGTCAAGTACAGAGACAGAAAGTAGGGCAGTAGTTGCCAGGGGCTGGAGGAAGAGGGATGGTGAGTTAATATTTATTGGGTACAAAGTTTCAGCTGGGAAGATGAAAAAAAGTTCTTGAGATGGATGATGGTGATAGGTTGTACAACAATGTGGATGTACTTAATGCTGCAGAATTGTATACATTATCAAACGGCTAAAATGGTAAATTTTATTTACGCATATTTTACCAAGATACACATAAACAAACAAACACACACCAATCTCTTTTCCTTTGATTCCCTCCCATCTTTTTTTTAAAATGACAATCTGAGATTCTTTCCTCCCATAACTTATTAGCAACAACAACATTTTGTAGGTCTTTTTTTGTTGCTGTTCATAATAACTACAAACATAACATTATTTTCTTGCTAAATAAAATCATTATAGCTACATATGCTTAATTATATCTTTAAATAGGTTTAATGCCCACCACCAGTCTTTTTATATCTCATTTCCCTCTATGTAAGTTCTTTTCTTTTTTCTTTACATGGAAAAACACTTTTTTTTTTTTTTAAGTATAGTTGATTTACAATGTTGTGTTAGTTTCAGGTGTATGGCAAAGTGATTCTGTTTGTAAGTTCTTAATTTATATTCATCTTTTGGGTTGTTTTCATCGTGTCTTCAAATAGAGTGAGAGATTTCCTGACAATAGAGTGAATGATAAGAATGTTACTGCGCTGTCTTTGGAGGAGAGGTGTCCAACCTGGGCCTGGGAACAGCCTTCCCGTTGTTGCAGGCTCCCGGGTGAAGCACATTTCCCTTTGGCTTCCCTCAACTCTTGCTCACACTTTGTCCGTCATCCCTCACTAATTCTCCTCCGTCATCCAGCTCGAGGACGGCTCTGTTTCCACCACTCCTGAGAGCCAGTGTCCCTCTTCCTTCCACGTGTTCTGTCCGCTCTCTCTTCTCGCCTTCCCTTCTGCCATCCCCTACTCCAGCCCCTCGCTATTCTTTTTCTTCATCCTTTCTTCTTCTCGTTTTAGAGCTGGGTGACAGGCAAGTATGTAGGTTACCATATCAGGCTTTTCATCTGGTCTGTGGTTGCCCTCGTCCCTGGGTGGTCAAGAACACAGTATTCCTTTCTGCACTACTTTGTATTCTGGCTGCTTTTCAGAGTGTGCAGCCCATGGCCCAGTCTCTCAGAAGCCCCACCCTTGCCAGCAGCCCAGAGCTCACAACTCTATCCTCTGCTTTTTTCCTATAGATGACCCATTTATTTCCTGGTCTGACATCTCGAGAGGGTGGGTGAGACCACGTCTCTTGTATCAGTGTTTAGATGGAGCATTTGCTGGTTCAGGCCAAGACATTATGAGTTGCATTTTTATTGCTTTCCCAGTCCTTGTGTGCAGATTTTATTGTGCTAGAAGTTTAAAATGTAATAAACAAGGAGAAAAAAAAAATTTTTTTTTAAGTCACTCTGGCTAAAGACTCCAGCCTAACAAAATCTTTAACAGACCCTTCTAAGTCCTGTTGCTGGGGAGTATTTGTCCAACAGACCTGGAACAGTTTAAAAAAGGAGGAGTGGGGGTTTGGTTAACATTAAAGAAACACAAAGATTTTTCATCTGGCTCTGGGGGAGACCAGAGCCACAGAGGGAACAAGAAAAGAAAGAGGGGTTTGAGCATTTTTGCAAACAAATGATAAAACTGCCTTTTAAAGAAAGAGGGGGGGGAGACCCCTTGTCCAAACAAGACTTTTGCCAGGGTAGGAAATCATTTCTGCAATTGTTTACAATGCTCAGGCAGCCCGTCCAAAGTCAACATGGCCTGGGAGCGTTGCCCTGGAGCCTCCTGCTCTTTGCCAGCCGCCTGCCAGCTCGGGCTCAGCTATTTCTGGGACTTAGTTCCCTCCCTTGAAAAACAAACTGTGGCCCTCACTGTCATCCCCAATAAAACCCCCAGTTTCTTCAGCCTTAATCATGTTTTCCAGAAGAGTTGTCCAACTGGGGGCCTGGATGCTAAGTGTTGGGTGTTGGAGAGCCAGTGGGGGGAGAGGCCTTTGACTTGCAAGGTGGAAATTTCCACTGCACTCCAAGGTGGCTTCCCCTTGGCCAAGGAAACCTATTCTGTCTCTATAGAGGAGGCCTTGGCTAATGCATGTCCTGAAATGTATGCCCTTTTGTACAATTCATTCCACAAATCCACAGCAAAGTTTGCCTTTACTAAAAAGCACTGTAATTACTAGGAATAACCCTTTATATCTGGCTATTACTTTCACGTAGAACTTCTGCTTTCCTTATCTTATTTGATCTCTGCCATGAGAAAGGCATTAAGCTCATTTATTTAACTTGTTTCCCAGTTTTGTGTTAATAATAGATGGTTTGAAATTTTTTAAGTGAAAATAAAATCTCCCACTCTGACTCCCATCCTCCAGTCTCCACCCGCCCATAGGTAACCACTGTCGTCCATTTCTTGTGTATCTTTCCAGAAGGGCTTTACGTTTATGTAAGCAACTTGGAGTGGTGCCAGGAGACAGTATTGCACTGAGGCAAGAGCCCTGGGCACTAGGCCTACTTCTGCCTCTGGGGTGCTGTGTGAGATAGCACATGCCACTTTCCTCCTCTGGACCTCATTTATGTCACTTGGGAAAGTGGGAATACCAATAGCCAGTGTTCATTAGGCTTATATGAATTACATGTGAAACCAAGCAAGACCCCGTGGGGCTCCTGAGCCAAAGCCTTTCCATGTCCACTGTTCCTTGTTTGTAGGGAACAGCCTCCAGCTTCCATGAACTTCCCTGAGTTCCAAAGGACAGATTCAAACAGTCGCTGATTAGAGAAGGGGGAGGGATACAGAGACAAGGAAAGAATACCCAACCAATGATAATGCAACCTTGGGGCAGGGTCCTGGTGCCACCTTAAGGGATATAGGTAGCAATACCTTTTGAGGTTTTATAGAACTACCAACAAATGGGAGATGTCAGCATTCTTCATTCTAGATGAAAGGAACCAGAGAAACTCAGCAGATTACCTGAAGATTACTCATCAAATTATCTAAAGGAGTGCAGGCCCTGCACATACCCTAATCTTATCAGTAACCCTACCCTTGAACTCTTTGCTATAAAACTCCTCACTGAATCCTTCCAGATTGGAACACATGGTTTTCAAGAGGCATAAGCCCATTCTATCCCCCTTTGCCTGGCAAGGCAATAAAGCTATTCTTTTCTACTTCACCCAAAACTCTGTCTCTTAGATTTGATCTGGCCCTGGTGCACAGAGGCTGAGATTTCAGCATCACATGTATTAGTTGAATTAGGCTTCCCTGGTGGCTCAGACAGTGAAGCGTCTGCCTGCAATGTGGGAGACCCGGGTTCAATCCCTGGGTCGGGAAGATCCCCTGGAGAAGGAAATGGCAACCCACTCCAGGACTCTTGCCTGGAAAATCCTGTGGATGGAGGAGCCTGATAGGCTACAGTCCATGGTGTCGCAAAGAGTCAGACGCGACTGAGTGACTTCACTCACTCACACTATAAGGAAGCATCATTAGCCTCAATTAGCAATGAGAAACGGAGAAGGCAATGGCAACCCACTCCAGTGATCTTGCCTGGAGAATCCCAGGGGCAGGCGAGCCTGGTGGGCTGCCGTCTATGGGGTCGCACAGAGTCGGACACGACTGAAGGGACTTAGCAGTAGCAGCAGCAATGAGAAAACAGGCACAGAGAACTTAGATGGCTTACCCATACCATAGCTAATTTAGAGGAGGGCCTGAGTTTTATGAAGCTAGGCAGTCTGGCAGTGGAGCTCATGCTGCTTAGACCACTTCACTACTACACTGCCATTCACTGGTGATACTGACAATATTAGTAATGGCTATTATTAATGGGCAGGAGGCTGACCCAGAGTGGTTCTTCCCAAGTCTGATATCTATGGTTCTATGTCCAGTTCCTATGAAACTCTGGCCAGGCAGCTCTGACTCACTCAATTCCGTTTAGATGGACAGCTGGCAAAGAGCTACAGATTCCAGGGCAAGGCTCAGGTACAAACCCTGATATCAGCCCAGGGTATCCCTCTCTGTCCCTCCAGGGGCATCAGGACAACTCTTTAAAAACAATTTCTTATTTTTTATTGAAGGTAGTAATG
The DNA here is from genome assembly GCF_001704415.2 of Capra hircus. Lineage (NCBI taxonomy): Eukaryota > Metazoa > Chordata > Mammalia > Artiodactyla > Bovidae > Capra > Capra hircus. Next base: position 86,530,478 of record NC_030817.1, on the reverse strand, counting down.
TACATAATTTAAAAAGTCAGCTAGTATTTCGAGGTTTATAACAAAAATAGTGTATCTCAGAACAACCCCTTAACCCTTTAGCTACTTCATTATGTATTGAGCTCCATTATTTGAAATCAGGGGTTTACTTTTTCTGTACAAAGGCAAATTTTTTCTGTAAAGGGCTGCATAGTAAATGTTTTCAGCTCTGTGGTTCATATAAACGGTTATATAAACGGTTCTTTGTTGTAACAGTTCTACTCTCTTTTAACTAGAAGGCAGTGTAGGTAAATTGAGTCAGTATTGAAATTTCCCAATACAACTATATTTACAAAAACAGATTTGACCTGTGCACTGTAGTTTGTTGAAACATGTTCTAATTCTTAAAACTTATAATTTTTTAATTTTCTTAATTTATAATTTTAAGCATTGCTCATTAATTTTCTATTAGAGCAGGTAAGACTGTACTTCTGTTATCTACCCTCTTGCAGTTATTTCTCCTACCTAGTTATCTTAATAGACTTACAGCATAGTATTAGTCACTCAGTCATGTCTGACGCTTTTGACCCCATGGACTATATCCTGCCAGGCTCCTCTGTAAGAATGCTGGAGTAGGTGGCCATTCCCTTCTCTACGGGATCTTCCTGGCCCAGGGGCCTCCTGCACTGTAGGCAGATTCTTTACCATCTGAGCTACCAGGGAAGCCCTAAGTTATAGCATAATTATCAGTTAAATCAGTATTCAATGTTTGCATTATTGTGACTGAGGATCTCTGCTGAGCCAAGTAGTATACCAAGTGATATTTCCTATTCCTTTTTCAGACAACTTTGGTTTTTATGTGGAATTGATAACTATTGCATTCTTTTCTTCATTTGTATAGTTTCTTGACTTTCAACAGCTTCTCTCAGATAATTTTCTACATGGTTAAACATTTTTTTCCCCAAGTGCCATGGTTTTACTGAAGCCCCTCCCAGAGCCCTCCAGCTTCCTGCTCCACCGTGGTCTGGGTATCCCCTTTGGGCTTGGGTTCAGCTCTCATCCTTGGAAGAAAGGAGAAAGCCACTCGATCTCTTTTCTGTGTTGCATTTCTTTTACCTAGATCCCAAGTCTTTTTGTCTGACTTACTTCCTCCTTTTGCCGGAGCACATCCTCTAGTAACTACTTTAGAAAATGTATATGGGAGGTAAAATTTTGAAATTTGATACATCTGAAAATGTTTTTAATCTATCATCAGTAGTCTTGAGTGATAGCTTTCAGGGTGTAGAATTCTAGATTGGAAATAATTTTTTTCTCACTATTTTAAAACATACAAGTTACTGGAATTCTAATAACTTTTGGATACTCAGTTCTTTGTCTACAATATGTTTTTTCTTCTCTAGAGGTTTTTATGTTCTTCTCTTTACTCCTAATATTCTTCAATTTCAATGTGATGTAACTTGGTGAGGCCTAATTTCTAGTCATTGTGCCAGGCACTCAGTGGGCCCTTTCAATCTGAACATTCATATCCCTTAGTTCTGAGAAATTTCTTTGTGATGTTTCTTTTATAATTTCCTACCTTCATTTCCTCTGTTCTAGCTTTCTGAAGCTCTAAAAAAATTCATTAGGTTTTACTCGTTGGATTGAAACCGTAGTTTTCTTTTATTTTTTGCCTTTTTCTTTTTAATTTCCTTTTGGGGAAATTTCCTAGACTTTAACTTCCAGTCCTTCTATTTAAATTATTTTTATCCTAGCTACCATACTTTTGGGGTCTCAGAGCCCTGTCTTGTTCTTTGTTGTTTTTACTGTAGCATGCTCTTTTTATACATTCACAGGGTCTTCTCTTGCTCTTCTGAGGATGTTAAGTACGGCTGTGACTGTTTTGTTTCATTCTGCTCTCTGCACTGTCCTTGTTTCCTCTAAGCTCTTATGTTCTGTTTTTTCCTGTCTTTAATGTTGGAGGCTTTCTTCAACTTTGCTAGAAACCTTTGTTTTTTCTTATTAAAGACTGAGTCAGGAAAAGTTTTATGGAATTTCTATATTCATAGAGAGGATTGTCACTGGTGGGCCAGACTCAAGGGAATAGCGCAGGCAGTGTGTTTTGAAGGAACTCTTCAGTGTCATTGTCAGCAAGGCCTCTTATTTTTAGCATTCCGAATTACCTGGTGCCCCTAGTTACTGAGACTTTCTGGGTTTCTACAGGGTGAATGGGCTTACTTCTCATGGTGTCATGAATGGACAGCCAAAAAGAGCTGGCTTTTCCTAGCCTGATAAGACAGGCTGGATCCCTCTATCAACTTTTCACCCTCCTAGCACATTGACAGCTCTTTCCCCCAATTGTTTCCATTCTTGTTCTGTTATCCTTGTGTACCTAGGGTTTGTTGTCACTGCAATGAGCATCGCCCCTCCCCCAACTGGTCTCTTGGCCTCCATCCCTGTCCCTTTACCGTCGGTGGTGGTGGTGGGGGGTGGTCTTTAAACACATAAGTCACAACACCAGAATGTAGACATTCCATAGGATACTGCCCTAACCTCTTTGATAGTCAAAGAATAATAAGAATGGGAATGAAATGAGTGACTGTCCAAGATTTAAAATATTTAGGAAACACTGAAACCATGCAATGTCTGATCCTGAGTTAGACCAAATTATGAACACTTGTTGAAATACAGATATGAAAGAATCGTTTATTTTGTTAGGAACAAATGTGATATCGTGGTTATGTAGGAAATGCCTTCATTTTCAAGAGATGCCTATTTAATTATGATGAAATGTCACAATGTCTACAAATTTGTTTTCAAAAACTCAGCAAAGGTTAAAGGGGTGAAGCAAACATGGGAAGAGGTTAATAATTATCAAATCCAGGTGGCAGTGATGCTGAAAACTCGGCCTCTGTGCACTGGCACTGAATCAAATCTCAGAGACAGAGTTTTGGGTGAAATAGAAAAGAAGAGCTTTATTTTGCCAAGCAAAGGCGAACACAGTGGGCTCATGTCTCAAAAACTGTGTGTCCCAACCCAGGAGGATTCGGTGAGGAGTTTTATACTGAGTTCAAGGGTGGGGTTACTGACAAGCTTCAGGTGCATGCAGGGCCTGCACTCCTTTAATCCGGCCTCTGGAATGAAGGTCTCCTCTGGAATGAAGAACGTTAACACCTTCCATTTGTTGAGGATCTTAATTCTGCAAAGAGCTCAAACATATTGTTCTGTGTATTCCTTGAGGCAGAAATAGGACCCTGGCCCAAGGCTGTACTATCATTTCTTGGCTGCTCCTTCCTTCGGAGAAGGCAATGGCACCCCACTCCAGTACTCTTACCTGGAAAATCCCATGGACGGAGGAGCCTGGTGGGCTGCAGTCCATGGGGTCGCTGAGAGTTGGACACGACTCAGTGACTTCACTTTCACTTTCCACTTTCATGCATTGGAGAAGGAAATGGCAACCCACTCCAATGTTCTTGCCTGGAGAATCCCAGGGACGGCGGAGCCTGGTAGGCTGCTGTCTGTGGAGTCGCACAGAGTCAGACACGACTGAAGCGACTTAGCAGCAGCAGCTCCTTCCTTGTCTCTGCATCCCCTCCCTTCCTTGATTAGCAGCTGTTTGAATCAGCCCTTTGGGACTCAGGGAAGGTCATGGAGGCTGGAGTCTGTTCTCTACAAACAAGAAATGGGGGACCCAGAAAGGTTTCCTTGCCCAGGAGCCCCACAGGGTCCTGTGTGGTTTCACTAGTATGCACTTTCCTACTTTTGGTACTTTTGAAATTTTTTTAAAAAGCTGGGGAGACACTTCCCTGGTGGTCCAGTGGCTAAGACTCCTTGCTCCCAATGTAGGGGGCCTGGGTTCGATCCTCGGTCAGGGAACTAAATCCCACATGCCACGACTAAGAGTTTGCATTCTGCTTCCGAGAGTTCACACGCCACAACTAAAGATCATGCATGCCGCAAAGATTAAAGATCCCTCGCGCCACAACTAAGACCCGTTGCAGCCAAATAAATACAAGAGGAGTGAGGGAGGGTGACAATGTTACGCTAGTCAAGTCTTTCCATGGTTTCCCAGCTCCTTAAAGTAAAACCCAAAGCTTTTCTTGTGGCCTTTAAGGCCCTGTGAGATCTGGTCCCCAGATCTCCACTGCAGCTGGTCCTCCCTGGTTGTAGAGTCCCAGCAGCCCTACCCTCCTCACGGTTCTTACCAAGTTCATCGCCGCTGCCCTAGGGCCATTGCATTTGCTGTTGCCTGCCTGGCACATTCTCCCCTCCTCCTGCCCCCAGCCCATGCCCCAGAGTCAGTGCACCATTCAGGACTCTGCTTCAGTATCCAATTCGTAAGAAAGAGTTTTCCTGACCCTTTGTCTAATATAACATTTTCTTCTCCAGAAGAAGAAAGTTGCTCAGTCGTGTCCAACTCTTTGTGACCCCATGGACTATACAGTCCGCGGAATTCTCCAGACCAGAATACTGGAGTGGGTAGCCTTTCCCTTCTCCAGGGGATCTTCCCAACCCAGGGATTGAACCCAGGTCTCCCACATTGCGGGTGGATTCTTTACCAGCTGAGCCACCAGGGAAGCCCAAGAATACTGGAGTGGGTAGCCTATCCCTTCTCCAGGGGATCTTCCTGACCCAGGAATCAAACTGAGGTCTCCTGCATTGCAGGCAGATTCTTTACCAGCTGAGCTATTAGAGAATTCCTCTTTTTCCTGCTTTTTGTTTATTATCATCTACCTTTAAAAAAAAATGTACCTCATGAAATTTAACCATTTTGAAATGTACAATTCAATGACAGTCAGTGCATTCATATTGTTGTCAAATCATCACCACCATCCATCTCCAGAACTTTTTCATCTTCCCCATCTGAAACTCTGTCCTCATTAGACACTAACTCCTCATTCACTGCTTCTTCATCCCCTGGTTCTACTTTCTGTCCCTATGAATTTGGCTATTCTATACACCATACACAGATGGGATCATACAGGCTTCGTTACTTTGTGTCTGGCTTATTGTACTTGGCATAATTTCTTCAAGGTTCATCTATGCCAGCATTTCCTACCATGTGCATTTTTTCTATTTATTTGTGCATTTACTTATGAGCATTACTGTCTCCCCTCCCACCCCACCGCTGGAAAGTAAGGTCCTTGGGGGCAAGAACTCTGTTTTGCTGGTTCATCAAGAGCAGCGCCTGGTTACAGAGTAAGCATTCAAAAAATATTTGTTGAGTAACTGGTCTCCTGTTGAGGGAATTTCCTTTTTTTTGCATAGAGCTGGTCTTCTTCACTGAGCGTGACTTGTACATTCAGCAAGCAATTTTTAGCTCCCACTGTGCTGAACACTCTGGGGGATGGAAAGATAAGACAGTAAAACACATGTGGCTGAGAGGGTAAAAGTGATGGAATGGACATCTATTTTCAGTGGTGTTTTTCTGCACATGATTTGCTCCCCTTTTTCTCTTTTCTTTTGAAGTATAGTTGATTTATAGTGTTGTGCTAATTTCTGCTGTACAGCAAAGACTCAGTTGTATACATATATACATCCTTTTTTTATATTCTTTTCCTTTATGGTTTATCCCAGGAGTTTGGATATAGTTCCCCGTGCTGTACAGTAGGACCTTGTTTATGCATTCCAAACATGATGCTTTGCATCTCCTAACCGCAGACTCCAGTCCATCCCTCTCTCTGTCTCCCCCTTGGCACCCACAAGTCTGATCTCTATGTCTGTGAGTCTGTTTCTGTTTTGTAGATAGGCTCATTTGTGCAATGTTTCAGATTCCGCATATAAGTGATTTCATGTGGTATTTGTCTTTTTCTGACTTCACTTCACTTACTATGATAACCTCTAGGCCCATCCATGTTGCTGCAAATGGCATCGTTTCCTTCTTTATTATAGTTAAGTAGGATTCCATTGTATATAAGTACCACATCTTCTTTATCCATTCATCTGTCAGTGGACATTTAGGTTGTTACCATGTCTTGGCTATTTGTATATTTTGGAGATTAAGCCTTAGTCGGGTACATCATTTGCAAATATTTTCTCCTAGTCCGTAGGTTGTCTTTATGATTTTTTAAAAAAATCATTTCCTTTGCTGTGCAAAAGTTTGTAAGTTTGACCAGGTCCCATTTGCTTTTTTTTGTTGTTGTTATTTCTATTGTCATAGGAGACTAACCTAAGAAAACACTTGTATGATTCATGTCAGAGAGTGTTTTACCTATGCTCTCTTCCATACTCCCTCCTTATCTGATAATAGCAGTGAAATTTTCCTTTGGGGGGTTTCCCCTCCCATCTTCAGTCTCTGTGGTTCTGAGAGATTCATCTTATCCTCTGACTTCAAGGAAACACAAGCAACCCAGGCTTGCCAATAACACCCAGGAACTTTTGTTGCTATCATGGGGGGAAATGCAGCTATTCAACTATGCTACAGAACTGAGATAATGTTAACCTTGAGCTATGATGACTTACTTCATTGAAAGTTTATTTTTGAGAATGAAGACAACCCTGAAGAAATCAGAATTAAGAGATGGACAAAATGAAACTGAGTTCTTATAACACTGATTCCCTAGATCCAGCCATGCCTAAAGGCAAAGATCTAGTTCCTGGAATTGTCAACTTTGTGAGCCAATACATTCTTAACACTTCCCCACTTATTTGTTATTCAGCTCAGTTCAGTTCAGTCGCTCAGTAGTGTCTGACTCTTTGCAACCCCATGAATCACAGCACGCCAGGCCTCCCTGTCCATCACCATCTCCTGGAGTTCACTCAAACTCACGTCCATGGAGTCGGTGATGCCATACAGCCATCTCATCCTCTGTCGTCCCCTTCTCCTCCTGCCCCCAATCCCTCCCAGCATCAGAGTCTTTTCCAATGAGTCAACTCTTCTCATGAGGTGGCCAAAGTATTGGAGTTTCAGCTTTAGCATCATTCCTTCCAAAGAACATCCAGGGCTGATCTTGTTTAGGATGGACTGGTTGGATCTCCTTACAGTCCAAGGGACTCTCAAGAGTCTTCTCCAACACCACAGTTCAAAAGCATCAGTTCTTCGGCACTCAGCTTTCTTCACAGTCCAACTCTCACATCCATACATGACCATAGCCTTGACTAGACGGACCTTTGTTGGCAAAGTAATGTCTCTACTTTTCAATTTGCTTACTTTAATTTGAATTGGGTTTCTATTTCTGACCAATATAAGGGAGTTGGACAAAATATCACGTAGGTTGCCTCTTGGGCAACATATAAGGAAATCCCTCTGTGGAGGGAGGATCAGGTGCTTGTGGGGTTAGGAAACTCAGGGTGGTTATCCAAGAAAAAGTTAAAGTAGCTGGGATATTCACTAAGGAAGAGAAGCTTCTGGGAAACAGGGATATGCATATCCTTATATATGTAAAAAGCTGTCACATGTGAGGGGAATTAGATTTGCTTAATTTTTAATTTATCTATGTATATATATTTTGCTGTGCTGGGTCTTGTCGCTGCGTGGCTTTTCTCTAGTTGCAGTGAGTAGGGGTTACTTCACTGTGGTATTTGAACTTCTTATTGTAGAGGCTTCTCTTGTCTGGAGCTCTAGGCATGCGGGCTCCGGTGACTGTGGCTCAGCAGTTGCGGTTCCCGGGCTCTAGAGCACAGGCTCCATAGCTGTGGTGCACGGGCTTCATTGCTCCATGGCATGTGGGATCAGGGATCAAACCCTTGCCTCCTGCATTGGCAGCAGGTTCATTACCACTGAACCATCAATGAAACCTTAGATTTACTTTAAATGATGCAAGAGGGAATATCAGTGCCAACAGATGAAGGTGTTCAAGAAACAGGTGTCAGTTGAGTTGAAAGAAAAATTTTGAGGTTTCAGGAGTAGCCCAAAGATACAGTGGTAGCTTGGAAGTGAATGGATCCAAGGCTGGGATGTATACAGTAAGGAACAAACGCAAGCCTGTATGGGTCTCATTCTTGACAACCCTTGAATTCCATTTAGTCTGGATTCTCTGCCTGTGCTGATTGATGCGGATAGAGAATAAGTTCGTTACTTGAAGACTTTAAATGTACAACCCCTCCTCCTCACTGCTGGGCCCAGTATCAACATCCTGGAAGTTAATCACAAGATTGTCCAAAACCACAATGGACATGGGCTGAAAGTTGTGTTGGTCTATGGGTTATTATAGAAGTGGGCTTTTCCAAGGATTGTGAAAAAAGTTTTTCTTGTTTGATTAGCCTTTTCTGTCAGACAATATCTGGAACCAAAACATGTGCTTTGGTTTTGTTAAGAATTATATTTAATGTGAAGAGTCTGGGTCACAGCCCTGGAGAGTTTCTAGATGGCAACCACAGCACAGCCCTGAGACAAAGATGCTCCCAACATGCCGCTACTGAGACTTCCCCAGTGTCTCAGTGGTAAAGAATCTGCCTGCCAGCGCTGGAGAGGCAGGAGACGCGTGCTCGGTCCCTGGGTTGGGTAGATCCCCCGGAGAGGAAATGGCAATCCACTCTAGTGTTCTTGCCTGGAGAATCCTGTGGCCAGAGGAGCCTGGTGGGCTACAGTCCATGGGGTCACAAAGAGTAGGACATGACTGAGCGATTGAGCACGCAAGCAATATGCTACTGTCCTGGGGCCCACACTGTTCCTGTGGTAACACAGGGGTCTGTAAAGAAACATCAAACTCTCATCAGGCTGTCTCCTGGGGTCCCTCAGACCTTGTTTTTGGACCAGTACCCAGACTTCAGAAGGTGTTTCTGGATAAGAAGAAAAGCTATAGTGAGGAAGAAAATATATCATTACGATGTGGCAGAAACAGTTAGGGCTTTGGAGTCAGACAGAACCAGGTTTGATTTCTGACTATCTTGGATCTGCCACTCCATTTTCCAGAGTCTCAGTTTCTTCACTTATAAAAGGAGGATAATGACACTCTTTTAAAGGAGTATTTTGAGGATTAAAGATGGTACTATTAGGCGCTCATTACAGAGGATGGATGGTTATCGAAAAAATGAAAACATATTTAAATAACAGTAGCTAGTGGTCCAGAAGTACAAAGATGAAGATGCGCTTCTGTGGGACAAGTTGTCGTCTAAGAATTCTCTTGAATCCTGTTCTTTCAACGTGAAAGCTACTGATGAAGATGAAAAACTTCAAGGCAAGATCAATGATGAGGACAAACAGGAGATTCTTGATATATGTAATGAAATAATCAACTGGCTTAATAAGAATCAGACTGCTAAGAAGGAAGTATTTGAACATCAGGAGAAGGAGCTGGAAAAAGTCTGCAACCCCATTGGTACCATGCTGTACCAGAGTGCAGGAGGCAGGCCTGGAGGGCTTCTTCCCTGGTGGTGGAGCTCCTCCATCTGGGGATGCCTCCTCCGAGCACACCATTGAAGAGATTGATTGAGCTAACCTAGCAGTCCATGGGGTCGTGAAGAGTCAGACACGACTGAGTGACTTCCCTTTCACTTTTCACTTTCATGCATTGGAGAAGGAAATGGCAACCCACTCCAGTGTTCTTGCCTGGAGAATCCCAGGGACAGTGGAGCCTGGTGGGCTGCCGTCTATGGGGTCACACAGAGTCGGACACGACTGAAGTGACTTAGCAGCAGCAGCAGCAGCAGCATATGGATTTAGCATCATTCCACTGAAGGACCCAGATTGATAGTAAATTTCATGATGCTTTTAAAGTTGAGCTGCTATAGTACATAACTGGGCATTCCTGACACTTGGATATGGATATTTACACAGGGAAAGGAAATCATATTGCACTTTATAAGCGCTGTATTGTAAGTGGAGAAAGCAACATCTTAAATAAAATTATATTTAAAATTGGCACAGGGACTTTTCTGGTGGTACAGTGGTTAAGAATCTGCCTTCCAATGAAGAGAACATGGGTTTGATCCCTGGTTGAGGAACTAAATAAAGATCCCACACTCTATGGGGCAACTAAGCCCATGTTGCAACTACTGAGCACACAGACTTCAACTAGAGAGCCCATGCGCCACAGCTACTGAGCTCGTGTGCTGCAACAAAGACCCCACATGCTACAACTAAGACTGGATCCAGCCAAAAAATAATAATAAAATAAACACATAAGTATTTTAAAAATTGCACACACATGCAAAAAAGATTTCTAGAAGACCAAAGGGCCTTCAGAACCCAAAGGTGGCCCTTAAATGGTTGATTTTTAGGTACAAGGAGGCAAGTGAGAGAGAGAGTTATTTTCTTGGGAGGAAGTCAAGGAGAGTATGAAAAATAGTTGGAGACTTTCAATGCTTTGTGTGGAAGATTCTTCCAGTCACCCTACCAAATCCGTCTCCCTTCTTTCCTGGGCATGTAGCTAGATCATATTTCCCTTCCCCTTTTGTGGTTAAGGGTAGCCCTGTGACCAAATTCTCTCCAGTGGAATGTGAGTGGTAATGATATGTAGCACTGGGGGACTCAGGCTTTAAAATGATGGGCATGTCTCCCCCTCTTTTTCCTTTCCACCAGCTGCAACCCAGATGTGGCTGCAAAACCAGCGTCAGTCAGGCAAATAGATTATAAATGGGCTCTGGAGATGGTAGAGCAACAAGCTGGAAGGAACCTGGGTGTTGACAAACTGTAGCTGAGCTGCCAGCTATCGTGGAGTATTATAGGAGAGAAAAATAGACTTTCTTGCTCCCTAAATCATAGTTTTATCAGCTCTTTCTACTATAGCAGCTGAGCCTTGCCCTAACATCTGTTATAGACCATCTTGAGTAGGCATCCATTTCTGAAAGCTGGTTTCTTTTCAATAAACAATAGACAGTAGTGATAGAGCAGGGAAAGCCCTAGACTCAAGAAATTTGGCCGCATCGTGAGAATGATTACCAGTTTGTGCTTTGCATTATAAATTGACAATTTTTCTTTGTGAGACATAGTTTCCTCATCTGTAAAACAGCAGCCACAGAAGTATGAGGAGAGTAAGTGAAAGTTTCATAAACTGTCAAAGGCCACACAGGTGTGAGGGCCTCTTGGTGTCTGGGCAGTGGAGGGCATTAACCTTGCTCTGTTTCAGCCGAGAGTCAAGGTGGAGTCATCTGAAAAGGAGCTAGGGAACAAAAGTCGTTGGAATGTGATTTCTGTGTTTCCTGGACCAATTGTCATACCGGAGGCCGGCGGTGGAATGTATGTACTCCTAGTCAGCTAATCATAAAAATATGCAGAATTGTAGATACAGCAAGAGCTTGTGTAACACCTTACATTACAAAGAGCTGTCTGCAGAGGAGTGCAGCACTGAAAACACAGCCATGGCCATCGTGAGGCCGCCTTCCGAGATAAACGCTGGCGTTCGGCTCTAAATGCCAACATCCTTAGCTAATTTAAGTAATGCATGAGCAGGAAGAATTTGGTGGCTGGGAGCCCAAGTGGAGTTGTGTAAAGAACTCTTAAGAGCAGCTAGTAACCTCACAGCAGAAGGCCCGATTGCATGATGGGAAACGTAACATTTAATCAAATCTGGGATGGGGGAGGGGCTGCTGAGAGGGCTGGGGGTGGGGGCTGGGGTCTTGGCAAGAGGTAGGCTGCTAAGGGGACTCTGGCAGGGTCTCCACCACATCACAGATGGTTTTTGTCTCTGTGGTTCATTTGTTCTGAGTGAAATCGGCCCCTTCCCAGATTAGAAGGTCCGCCACCCTCTTATTAAAGAGCCTGGAGAGGCTCAGCCAGAACTTAGGGGGAAAGACATCTCTCCTGTTGAGAAGGAGGGCAGCCACTTACCTCTGATGTGAAGGGCCCTTTATTTTCTGGACTGGAAAGTCCTTCAGGAGATTGTCTCATCCATTCCCCACCTCCCCCACTGCCATCTCCAACTCTCAGTTGAGCAAATTGAGGCTTGGAGTAGGGAAACAGCGTTCTCAAGGTTGCACAGAAGAGTTAGGGTCCTTGGAAATAAACTCTTCGAGTCCAAACCACCCTGGTGGCCTCCACCCTGTTATTTCACAAACACAATACCAAAGTGCAGAGAAAGTGACAAATTCAATTTCAGGGCAGAAGGGGCAATAGTAGCCAATTTCTCTGGTCCAACTCCATGGAATTTTGATCATGAGAGTTCAGCATCTTCTCAGCTGGGGGTGCTGTGCATCAAAGGCTCCTCTCCGATCCAGTTTGTTGAGTCTCTCTGCAGCTGTTGGCAGCTGGGGAAGGGGTCTCTGCAGGATAGGAAGTGCTCTGCTGCCCAGACTGGGTCAGCTGCTTGTACTTAAGTGAATCAGCTGTGACCAGGAGGCAGGATATTTGCAGATGATGGTCATTCCTACAGTAAGCAGATGGATGGAGGAAAGAACGATCATTCCTGGGAGAAGGGGGTGCTAAGCAGATAGTACCCATGGACATAATACTGTAGCCTTGACCTCAAATGTCTTCATCTGTAAAATGGGGACAGTAATTATACCCACGCCATAGGGCTGTTATGAAGATTAAATAGCATTATATGTAAAATCTGCTTTACATAAGCACCTAATACATAGCAGTTCCCTCCTCCCTTTGCATTTTCTTTTTCTTTCTTTTTGCTGCATGTAGGATCTTAGTTCCCTGATCAGGGATCAAACCTGCACCACCTGCACTGGAAGAGCAGCATCGTAACCACCAGTGAAGTCCCCTCCCTTTGTTTCTTCAAGAGTATTTCTGTAATAGGAAGCTATCTCCTATACCAAAATTCACTTTATAAGAGAAAGAACATTTGACCAGGAAGCTCCAGTATGAAGAAGGGGGGCAATGTAATCAGGAAAGGAGGTAGGGGGAGGAAGCAGAGAGAATGACTAGGAAGCTATTACAATAGGCCAGGAAAAAGATGCTTGTGGCTTGGTCCAGAGTAGTAGGAGAGAAGATGGAAAGAGAGACGTGGGACAGTTTTAAAATCACTATGAGCTGTCTCTTCACACCAGTCAGAACGGCTGTCATCAAAAAGAACACAAATAACAAATATTAGGAGAACGTGGCGAAAGGTAAACCTTTGTACACCATTGGTAGGAATGTAAGTTAGTGCAGCCACTGAGGAAAACACTATGGAGGTTTCTCAGGAAGCTCAAAATAGAACTACCATATGATTCAGCAATTCCTCTTCTGCATGAAAGTGAAAGAGGAAGTTACTCAGTTGTGTCCGACTCTTTGCGACCCCATGGACTATACAGTCCATGGAATTCTCCAGGCCAGAATACTGGAGTGGGTAGCCGTTCCCTCCTCCAGGGGAATCTTCCCAACCCAGGGATCGAACCAAGGTCTCCCACATTGCAGGTGGATTCTTTACCAACTGAGCCACAAGGGAAGCCCAAGAATACTGGAGTGGGGAGCTGATCCCTTCTCCAGCAGAGAACACACACACACACAATAGAATACTCAGTTCAGTTCAGTTCAGTTAAGTCGCTCATTTGTGTCCGACTCTCTGCGACCCCATGAATCGCAGCACGCCAGGCCTCCCTGTCCATCACCAACTCCCGGAGTTCACTCAGACTCACATCCATGGAGTCGGTGATGCCATCCAGCCATCTCATCCTCTGTCGTCCCCTTCTCCTCCTGCCCCCAATCCCTCCCAGCATCAGAGTCTTTTCCAGTGAGTCAGCTCTTCGCATGAAGTGGCCAAAGTACTGGAGTTTCAGCTTTAGCATCATTCCTTCCAAAGAGCACCCTACTCTGCCATAAAAAGAATGAAATTTTGTTTGCAACAACATGTTGGACTTGGAGGGCATACAAGTCAGACAGAGAAAGATAAATCCTGTATTATATCTCAAATGTGGAATCTTTAAAAAACAACAAGCTAATGAATATAGCAAAAAAGAAGCAGACTCAGAGATATAGAGAACAAACTAGTGGTTACCAGTGGGGAGATGGGGAAGGATTAAGGGGTACAAACTGTTGGGTGTAAGATAGGCTATAAAGGATGTATTATATAACATGAGGAATATGTCCAATATTTTGTAATGACTATAAATGGAGTGTGACTTTAAAAAATTGTGTTAAAAATAAATTTTAAAAAGAGAAGTGCAACAGATTTGAGATATTCTCAGAATTGACAGCACTTGGATATGGGGAACAAGAGGTAGGTACAAATCAATAAGAGCTCTTCAGTTTAAAGTTTAATTGTTTTTTTTAAAACTTTATCTTCATTTTCTTTTTCCTGGGTGGTTTATTGACTGATTCTTTTTTTTTTTAATTGTGCTTACTTTTTGAATTGTCAACAGTTTCACCTGATACAAAATCAAGATCTACAAGGTGTACAGGGAAAATTCTCCCTCCACCAACCATTAGACCTCCAAGAAAGCAAAGTGTATTCTGAATTTAATGCATATCATTCCAGGAATATTTTATGCATATAGAAGCAAATACATATATATGGATATACATATATATGGATCACACACACAATGGAAATATTTCTCCCCTTTTATACAAATAAAAACATGTAACAGACATTTTTCTGCACCTTGATTTTTCTACTTCAGAACACACCTTGAAGATTATTCCCATCGTAGTTATCTTGCTACATAACAAATTACCTCTGAACTCAGTGGCTTGTGATGACATTTACATCTCTGTTTCTATAGGTTAGAACTGCTTACTTGGGTCCTCCGCTCAGGGCCTCTCCCGGGCTGCCGACACAGCCAAATAAATAAACTAAAAAAAAAAGAAAGTTGCATCTGTCCTTTGATGGAAGGCACGGTCCAAGCAAACCTTGGAGATGGTGCTGGGCTGGGCCCTGCCATATGGAACTAGCCAGGGCTAGCCAGGTCAGTGACCTTGTGAGATTACCTGGGTAACGGCCTGGGGTCTGTAGACTCTGAGAAAAACCGTATCAATCATGGTCTTAAGTATTTCTCTTTGTTTTACTCTTCTTTCATGGTCTCCGAAATTTTGTCAGCTCATGCTAGAAGCTGTGCCTGGTTTCTGTTAAGTATGATGCATTGAGAAAATGGCCCCGGCCATGCTTGGGGCTGAGAGGCTATGAGGAGGCCCGTGGAAGGCTCCTTGGTGCAAGCATCCACAGAGAGTGGTCATGCCCAGGCAGGTGGGAAAGCACAGAGGGTGTGGGACCACTGCAGAAGCTGGAGGGGAAGAGTAGAAAGAGGGAGTTCTAGGGCTGGTGTAACCCAGCACTGAGGCGCTCTCCAAGACTGCTGGAACACTCTGCAGGGGCTGGGTTCCCATAAGGGCCTGTAGGGTTCAAAGTTAGTTGTAATTTAAGTATTTAAAGGGAATAAGATAGCTTTATTATCCTTGGCTGGGGAAGCCTGAAGGTAGCCATCCTCTTAGATGTGGTAGTAAAAGATAACACCAATAATCTAGTGTGTCGACATTTTAATAGAACACTTTAGAAAGCATTTTTACATATGCCCCTTGCTAGTAGATCTTCAAATAAATCTACAAGGTAGGTAGAACAGGTATTATTTAATTATTCTTATTAATTAACAGATGAGCCATATGAAACCTGTAGGTCAAATGTGATTAAATGTCAACAACTTACATGGTTCAGCTGAATATTATGATATAAATAGAAACTATAATTATTATTGGAAATAAAAACAGTAATAGTTACCTTTTTTTTTTAAAAGCACCTCACCAGACACAAGATCTGCTGGCACTTTTTGTTTTTATAGTTTTTGTTATGTTTTGGCTACACCGTGCAGCATAAGGGATCTTTGTTCCCCTACCAGGGATCAAACTCATGCCCCCTGCAGTGGAAACACTGAATCTTTAACCACTGGACCTCCAGGGAAGTCCCAGTAACTTTTTAAAGAAAACCATTACATACCTGGCATATTGCTAAGCTCTTACCACATTTTCTCTCATTTAGTTCTCGAGAACTTGCTGAGATGGTTTGATAAATTGTAACTGTGTTCACCCTGCTTATTTAACTTATATGCAGAGTACATCATGAGAAAAGCTGGGCTGGAAGAAGCACAAACTGGAATCAAGATTGCCGGGAGAAATATCAATAACCTCAGATATGCAGATGATACCACCCTTATGGCAGAAAGTGAAGAAGAACTAAAGAGCCTCTTGAAGAAAATGAAAAAAGAGTGAAAAAGTTGGCTTAAAGCTCAACATTCAGAAAACTAAGATCATGGCATCCAATCCCACCACTTCATGGCAAATAGATGGGGAAACAGTGGAAACAGTGGCTGACTTTATTTTTCTGGGCTCCAAAATCACTGCAGATGGTGACTGCAGCCATGAAATTAAAAGATGCTTACTCCTTGGAAGGAAAGTTATGACCAACCTAGACACGTATTAAAAACCAGAGACATTACTTTGTCAACAAAGGTCCATCTAGTGAAGGCTATGGTTTTTCCAGTGGTCATGTATGGATGTGAGAGTTGGACTGTGAAGAAAGCTGAGCGCCAAAGAATTGATGATTTTGCACTGTAGTGTTGGAGAAAACTCTTGAGAGTCCCTTGGACTGCAAGGAGATCCAACCAGTCCATCCTAAAGGAGATCAGTCCTGGGTGTTCATTGGAAGGACTGATGTTGAAGCTGAAATTCCAATCCTTTGGCCACCTCATGCAAAGAACTGACTCATTTGAAAAGATCCTGATGCTGGGAAAGATTGAGGGCAGGAGGAGAAGGAGACAACAGAGGATGAGATGGTTGGATGGCATCACTGACTCAATGGACATGGGTTTGGGTGGACTCCAGGAGTTGGTGATGGTTAGGGAGGCCTGGAGCCTGGTAGGCTGCAGTCCATGGGGTCACGAAGAGTCGGACACGACTGAGCGACTTCACTTTCACTTTTCACTTTCATGCATTGGAGAAGGAAATGGCAACCCACTCCAGTGTTCTTGCCTGGAGAATCCCAGGGACGGAGGAGTCTGCCATCTATGGGGTTGCACAGAGTCGGACACGACTGAAGCGACTTAGCAGCAGCAGCAGCAGCAGCAGCAGGGAGGCCTGGTGTGCTGCAGTTCATGGGATCACAAAGAGTCGGACACGACTGAGCGACTATATTGAACTGAACTGAACCGTGTTCCTACTGGCCCCTCTTCAAGGGCCACAAACACAGCTGCTGAGAATATTTGCTCCTGGTGTCTCACTGCTCCTTCCCTTCCTGGGAATTTTCCTGGCTACAAGTCATTGCCTCCACCAAGGCAAGGCCCAGACCTTTGGGCCCTCTTCAGCCAGTGACTGGTTGATGCAGAGAAGTCATGCCCTGGCCTCCTTGCCACATTCTGGAACCCTCTAGAAGGGCCATCCCAGCTCAGAGCTTCCTGTGTCTGAGGCCTTGCCTGCAGCCACATTGTGATCATTTACTCCCTCTTTCCAATCCTGTCCTCTTACAGCTCTTATCTCTCAGAGTTCTGCCTGCTAAACCTTCTCTGTCTCAGAGTCCGCTTTCAGGGAACCCGAACCAAGACAGTTTAGGCCAGGAGTGGTCTTACAAAGCAGAAAAGGGAATTTGGAGAGGGACCATTTGCCAGCCAGGTATCAGTGAACCTGATGGATAGAAGTAAGCTTAGTCCCTGGCATGCCATAACCTTGTGATGGTTAAAACTCACTCACTGTTGGTGACCTGGGCTGGAATATGGGTGGAAGGTATTTGCACCTGGCTGGTGCAATGTTTTTGGCAATTGAAGGAAGCAGTGAACGTAAGGACCATGGAAATGAACTTTGCCAGGCCCATTGATTTATTCACAGTCTCAGAGTGAAAAATCACTCAGGCCAAAGGCAAAAGCCAGAGGACTGCCTGGGCAGCATTTGAGGAACTCCCACCTGCAGAGGGAGGACCGGGCTTTAGACATAATGGTAAGAGTGAAAGAGCTCCAGAGAAGGTGGGCGCTTAGTTCTGACGGGCCTTGTATGCCAAGGTCAGATCACTGTTAGGAAAGCGGTAGGAGCCTGAGAGCTGGGCTGGGCATATATGAGTAAATACAGTTGAGAGCCCTCTCAGATTCTTCTGGACCCACCGGACCTGCAGAAGTGACCTGCTGCTGCTGCTGCTGCTAAGTCGCTTCAGTCGTGTCCGACTCTGTGCGACCCCATAGACGGCAGCCCAACAGACTCCCCCGCCCCTGGGATTCTCCAGGCAAGAACACTGGAGTGGGTTGCCATTTCCTTCTCCAGCAGAAGTGACCTACTTCTCTTTTTTCCCCCACTGGGTCCCCAGGGAAGTCCCTGAGAGTTTATTTTTAAAGATTTTTTTGATGTGGGCCATTTTTAAAGCCTTTATTGAACTTGTTACAATATTGCTTCTGCTGTTTATGTTCTTTTATTTTGGTTGTGAGGCATGTGGGATCTTAGCTCTCCAACAAGGGATGGAACCTACACCTCCTGCATTCGAAGGTGAAGTCTTAACCACTGGACCATCAGGGAAGTCCCAGAAGTCATCTTCTTCTAGTTGGCAAATAGTGGTTCCCCCATTTAGGAAGACAGCACTCTGTTTGAAAGGAGGTAGGTGCCCTGCAAGATAAAGCTTGTCTCCCTAGGAACCGACTTCTACCTCTTCTCTATCTGATGGACAACGAGTCAAATCCCAGGTGTGCTGGGCTAGCTAAGGGAGGAGGGAGATTATCTGCTGAGTCTGGTTCACAACATTCAGGCAGGAAGTGGGCACAGAACTGAATCCCAAGGGGGCCAGATCAAGAGGGGAGGAAGGTGAAGTTGGATAAGAGCAGGGGTTGATACAGAAGTACTCTCCCATGATAGCGGATTTAACAGCCTGGCCAGAAACCTGGGAGGTAGTGCTAATGCACTTTAAAGATGGATTTTAGAAGCGTAGGAAAAGCAAAGGTCCACACAAGTGAAGTAGAAATGTCAGAGCTGCTGTGGCAGAGGGTGGAGGAAGAAATCAAAGGGACCAGAGGAGTGGGCGTGTCAGAGTGTTTGTAGTGCTGGAGGCCAGAAAACCCACTAGCCAACTCTGTGCTGCGGGAAGCCGGGGAGAGCATCCTTTATGCAGGCAGTAAGGAAGAAGCTGGGGAGGGAGGGGCACAGTAGGAAATGCTATTACAGAGCTGGGCTGTCTGATACCCATGGGGATTAGAGGATCTGGACATAGTAGCGGTCAGGCGGCGGTGTTTAGCATTTAGAACCCAGGTGGGCGCAGTGATCGCAGTGAACAGTAAAATCTGAGAGGCGATCCAAGTGGCAGTCAGGAGCGCATGACCTGCCGAGGACTATGGAGGTGGGTGATAGAACACAGTGCTCCTAGACGGGTGGATAAGATAGATGGGTGTGTTGCTCAATTTAGACAATCAGAAGAAATCAAGGATGGAAGATCAGGGGGCTGAAGGCAGCCGCCCCCAGTGAAATGTCAGATCCCTTAACCAGTTTCTGGACCTGAGCCATTGACTAAAGGACATGGAACATCATGGCAAATTTGAATTCAGTAGTATTCCCTCCAAGTTCTTTCCAAAAAGAACCTGTGACCATTTACTTGTGTAAC
This sequence comes from Capra hircus, assembly GCF_001704415.2. Lineage (NCBI taxonomy): Eukaryota > Metazoa > Chordata > Mammalia > Artiodactyla > Bovidae > Capra > Capra hircus. The sequence continues at coordinate 86,511,180 of NC_030817.1, read as the reverse complement.
TGAGCAAGAGACAGGGGAATGTCCTTGTCCAAGGACTTGGCAGAATTTTTGGCCACAGGGTCTGAATTGACAATCCAGGGTTTGAATTGACAGGGATTCAGGGTGTGAATTGACAGGGACTGGTGACCCAAAGTGCCATCACCACCACCCTCTCCATTAGAGTGAGGGGGAATAACGGAGCCCTGGCCTTGCTCCAGCTCACTGTGAGTTTACAGGTCCAATGTGGTTACTGTTCCTGGGTGTGTATTGGAAGAGACAATACTTGGTAGCTGGTAGAACCCCCTATATGGGTTCCTTGGCCTATGGAATAAGAGCTAATACAGTAAAGAAGGCTAACTGAAGCCTCTAAAATGCTCCCTCTCCCTGGCCAAGATGGTAAATCAAATACAAGAGAATATCTATCCCAGGAGGAATGGCCAAAATCAGTGCCACCCTCAGTGATAAAAACATGCGGGAATGGTGGTCTCTGTCGTATTCCCATTTAACTCACCTATCAGGCCTCTGCAGAAACTGGATAAAATGGCTGAAGAGAGTAAACTACTGCAAAGCTAACCAAGCAGGAGCCCCAGCTGGTGTTGTTTTGCTAAGTAGGGTATCTTTGCTGGAGCAGATCAACATAGCCTCCAATACTACATGGTGCCTGCCCATCGATCTTTTTTTTTTTTTTTCTTCTTCATTGATCTGTTTTTTGTTTTCTTTTCCATCCCAGTCAGAAAAGAGGGTCAAAGCAGTGCCCATTCACGTGGAGCAGAGGACAGGATACATTAGTGTCTTGCATCAGGGCTGTGTTAACTCCCCCGCCTTCTACCATCATGGAGTCTGGAGGGACCTGGATCATCTGGACATTCCACAGAGCATCACATGAGAGTGCACCATGCCAATGACCCCACGTTCATGAGACCAGCTGAGGAAGAAGTAACAAGTATGATGCATTTACGCTGGAGGGGAGGATATCAATCCTATCTAGATTTAGGGCCCAACACATCAGTGAAGCATATAGAGGTCAAGTGGCCTGGGGACGTCCCCTCCAAAGTGAAGGGTGTAAAGAACAAACGGGGGGACACTGCAGCCCAGGTGAGGCTGAGCTCCCATGAAACTGTCCCCCATCGCTACAGCTGACATCACAGGCCAGTGTTGGGTATATGACATAGGGCACTAGAGGCGTCTCCTCCACCCTGTTATACAGATGAGGCAACAAAGTCTCAGCAAGGTTAAATACCTTGCCCATTAACACAGAGTTGGCAAGTGGTGGATTTGGATTAAAATCTACATCTGTTTGACTTCAAAACCCATCTTTAATACTTGTGTTGCATAGCTAATGAGTCCGGGAACAGAGTGAATATGTGTGGCCTCTTGTTGTATTTTGGGTACCCTGAGAATCAGGCTGTGAGCAGAGAGGCCTGCAGGGGAAGCCTTTGTAGGACTGTCACCCGCCGGGAGTGAAGAAGGCAGGACTGGGCACAGAGGTTGAGGGCATCATGCAGGCTGTTCTGGAGCTCAGCTGGCTCTGTAGAGTTATCCCTCCTTGCAAGCAGGGGCTAAGCCTTTGTACTCCTTCATGGAGGCGGTCCTTGGGCTTGAGAAAGATGGGCCTTCTCAGTCAAGGCAAGTCCTTGAGGTGACTCAGCTGAGAGCCCTCAGCCTTCAGCACTTTCAGCTGCTAGGGAAGGTGGGCTTCAGCCCTGGAGAGGGCTCTGGGTGATTCCCCACGCTATCCACCACTTTCCTCCAGCCCACAGCTCGTGAGCTAGTGGCTGAGGAGCAGGAACACACATGGAGGTCCTCTGTCTCTAAACCTAATGAGCTCCATCATGTACTCCCCTATCTCAGGGTACACGAGCAAGAACATGGGCTCCAACTGGGAGTCGTTGAGTGGCAAGACCAGGACCGGTAACTCAGTCAAACTTGATCAATCAGGACAAGGAGGAGGTGTTGTTATGAGGGAATGCTATCTTCTTCTGAGAAGAGAGAAGAAATTTCATTTACTCAAAAAAATCGAGTGCTTACTATATTGCAAGCCCTGCTCTAAGTGTGGGAGAAGTTGAAGAAAGTAAACAGATCTCCTTCCCTTTAGAACCTCCTTTCTATGGAGGAGGACAACGGGGGAGTGAGCCCTGGCCCTCCAGGGCTGCAAGTGGACTTGCTTACTTGAGAAGAGGAGTGGAAGAGGTCTCCTGCCTTTTCATAAGATGTCTGCAGGAAAATGACGCCTAGTCGGTTTCTCTGTGATTATCTGCCATGTATAAGCAAGTAAGGAAGTGTGGGTAACAGTTGCTACCTTTGGGAGGGAGGAGAATGGGTGGAATGGGGGAGTAAAGGGGACTTTAATCCTCTCACTCTCTCCCAGCCTCTCTCCCTGCTTCCCCTTCCCTTCACCACCTCCTTATGGCCTGGGTACCCAGGGTGCAGCCGCTGTGTAGGGGGTTGGGTGTGTGGTGGGGGGCTGCCCTGGTTTCCCCGCAGCTCTGTTTGAGCTGGACGGGCACTTGGAGTTTCCCTACCTAGTCCCCTCTGTTCCTTCACCCTCGGGACTCCTCTTGGTGTCTACTGAGAAGGGGGAAGCAAGGACTTGGATATTCCATTAAACGGGGCCCATGCTTGGGAGAAAGAGTCATTCTACAGACTTTAATTTTGTATTCTGTATAGTTCTGTGCTACTTGCAAGTTTTATAAGCATGCTGTGTATATTACATGTCTAGTGTTGTTGCTATGAGTTTCTTTGTTTACTTATCTCTTTCTTTCTTTTTTTTTTTTTTTTAATTTATTTGGCTGCACCGGGTCTCAGTTGCAGCATGTGGGATCTAGTTTCCTTACCGGGGATGGAACCTGGTCCTTCTGCATTGGGAGCATGGAGTCTTAGCCACTGGGCCACCAGCTTATACCTCTCTTTTGGGCATTGCAGGAAGAAGACTCTGGCTGACAAATCAGGACTTTCTCCAGACTCCTCGGGGTGAAGACCTCTTGGCTGGCACACACCTTTGGCCAAATAATGAAGGTAGTCAGGCTGCATATCGGAGCCCAGCCTCTCTGTCTGGGTCTTCCTTTGCGGGCACATCTCCTACCCTGTCTCCCTGTAGCCCCTTCCCTTGAATGATTGTGGCTGTAGTTCATCTTGGTGAGGACTAAGTTCTCTCTAGAGGGGCTTCCTCTCCCCTGGAGCCTTTTTGCCCAGGTACTTCATCCTGGGCTTTCTTGCTCAGGGTGAAAGGCTCTGTGTCTTGAGAAGGGAATGCTCAGCGGTAGCTGCTGATGCTGGTGATCCGGTGACAGCAGACTCTCCTTAGAGAGGACCTGTGAGTCCCTTGGGGACAACCAGGCTGGCTTTGGAGACAAGATGTAGGATCCATCATGGATAATTTTGTTTGTTTGAAGTGTAGTTGGTTTACAGTATCATGTTAGTTTCAGGTGTACAGCATAGAGATTCAGTATTTTTGCAGGTTATATTCCATTATATTGATAGGTTATTACAAGAGAATGGGAATAATTCCCTGTGCTATGCAATAATCCTTGTTGCTTAGCTCTTTCATAGACAGTAGTTTATTTCTGTCTATGAAACCCCATACCCCAAATTGATCCCTCCCTTCCCTCTCCCCTGTGGTGACCGTAAGTTTGTTTCCTATGTCTGTGAGTCTGTTTCTGTTTTGAATACAGATTCATTTGTGTTATTTATTAGATTCCACATATGAGTGATGTCAGAGAGTTTATTTGTCTTTCTCTGCCTGACTTTGCTAAGCACAATATTCTCTAGGGTCCATCGTTGCAGATAGCTGGGAACTGCATTCAGTGCCCACTCTTCTGAAAATAGCACCACAGTTTTGGCTTAGTGATTGACCTGTCTTTCATCTGACGCATTTTGATGGGATTGGCCATCAAGGGACCCCATCATCTCTGGCCAGAGGATGAGCTGTGTCACCCAGTATTTAGGCTGATTAAATACTCTGTCCTAGCAAGAGATAGCAGTTGATACCAAAACAGAAAATGTCTGGGGTCTGTTTATCTCAGTTCCAGTGACTATACCCTGGTGTCTGCTTCCTGGATTCCTGAAACTGCTGTCCTACCTGGCCTTCTGGCTTCGGTTTTTCTTTGAGCTCTCTGCTGCCTCTCATCTTCCAATAAAGTACTTTCTGGGTCGGTACCCAGAGTCAGTTTCTGTTGCTTACCACATAAGACCCCAGGCTAATATGGCACCCATGCCTACTAGATCTTTCAAGCCCCATTTCCTCCCCTAACAGTGGTTCAGGCTTCTCAGTTTGCACACATATGTGTGGTTCTGCTGAGTTTTATTTGTACTGTGGATGGGGTGTGGGCACTGGTTGAGCAGGTCAGGTCGGGCATGAGGAACTAAGGGAGATGGTGGGGTCACCTAGATTCATATCCTTGTTCTGAACCATGCTGCCAGGTTGGAATTGCACAGGCTTGGGAGGGGGTCTGTGGCAGATACAGGCAGAGCAAAAAGCCATAGTCTGAACACACTGTGTCTTCTCAAAGTGCCAGCTTGAAGATTGTATGGGGGCAGGGAGATATGGTGGTTGTCTTTTGGTTTGAGTGTTTTGGGTTTTTTTTTTTTTTCAATTTTAGATTAAATACATACACATTTGGGCCTCCCTGGTGGCTCAGTTGGTAAAGAATCAGCCTGAAATGCAAGAGTCATGGGTTTGATCCCTGGGTCAGGAAGATCCCATGGAGAAGGGCATGGCAACCCACTCCAGTATTCTTGCCTGGAGGATCCCCATGGACTGAGGAGCATGGTGGGCAATCGTACATAGGGTTGCAAAGAGTCAGACATGACTGAAGCAACTTAACACACATTTTTAAAAAAAATTTTAAATTAAATACGTGTGTATTTGGACATAGAATAGAAGAATCTGCAGCAATTTTTATGTGAACACAAGTGTATTCTAAGAAATGTCCTACCGGCAGACAGCCAATTCCATATGCATATCTAAACCTCTTGGCAGTACCCATTCTTCTCTGCAGCTATAAATGGTTCATTGGAAATTTAGAGAGACACTGGTATCAGGAGCTTTGATTAAACTACACAGGCTGTTCTAATCCAGGTTGCCTCCTCTGTCTACGCTCAGATCCCTTTTTGGGTTGAGCTAGAAGTGGGAGCCTCTCAGAATCTTGCTGTCCCTGATGTCTTTCTCAGGTCCTAATTACTGCTACCTTGTTAAAAATGGGCACACTTGTTAAAAAACTCTTCAGAGGAGAGACAGCCCTTTCTTCCATGGGTAAATGTAGAAAGCTTAAAATCAGTGTGGTGGATCTTATGATAGAGATGCTAAATATATAGATTCCTATTATGTTCTGGGCATTTCCCACGTTTAATCCATAAGGCAAAAATAGTGTTAGTCCCCATGGTATAGATGAAGATATTAGGGTTCAGTGAGGTTGGGTAAAAAGCCCAAAGCCACACAGCTAATCAGGCCATTTTTTTTCTTAAATATCATTCTTGTTCATCTCCCCCTTTAAAAACTGTCCTCTTTAAATCCACAAAACTCCTCAGCCTGAATGAGTTTATTGTCTGATAACTTCTCCCTAACCAGGGGTAGGGACTAGGTGGGGAAGGAGGAGGGTTCTCTTTACCCAGGGGACTCTGGCCACCTGAGGCTGGCGAAAGGCCCAGAGAGGAGGAGGGGCCTGAAGACAATTTGCCCCCAATGCCTCTGTCCTGTAGACCAGTGGCCCTCAATCTTTCCAGCACCTGGGACCAGTTTCATCGAAGGGGGAAGGGGAAGTTTCCAGAATGATTAAAGCATATTACGTTTATTGTGCACTTTATTTCTGATTATATCAGCTCCATCTCAGATCATCGGCATTAGACCCTGAAGTTTGGGGACCTCTGCTGTAGAAGGGAGATGGTGGGCTTTGAGAACAATCAGGGCTGGATCTGAGACTCCGCTCTCCTGCTGACCATAGATAAGAGGGGCAAAGCAGGGGTTAGAGAGGCAGAGAAACCCACCACTGCTGCTGCTGCTAAGTCACTTCAGTCGTGTCCGACTCTGTGCGACCCCATAGACGGCAGCCCACCAGGCTCCCCCATCCCTGGGATTCTCCAGGCAAGAACACTGGCACAGTTAGGGTCAAAACCAACTCTGTTCCTGGTGTCTTTACAAAGGGGAACAGCAGCTGCTACGCCTCCCACCGCATCTGATCAAGTATCCTGCAGAATGTTAAACCAGTTTTGGAGAAGTTGGTGGCAAAGTGGCCATACCTATGTCCAACAGCCCGGCCTTGGCCAAACGTGCCCTTGTGGACTCATCCTGACCCGAACCGCCCAGCCTGCAGGCGCTCCTGCTGTCCCCTGACACTGCTGCCCGGGGATCTAGGACCAGCGCAGGAAGGACCACAGAACACCCTTCTTTGACTCTTGGGCTGGAGTCCAAGGTGGTGACCCCTCCTTGCCGAGGTTCCTTTGGGGGTGGAAGTGTTGTCTCCTGCCCCTGACTTTCCCAGGACATCCTGTGCGCCAAGGGCTGATAACATGGCCCCTGGGGCAGCCGTCCCGTGTGGCCAGGCCTTGAACGCTCTGACCCGGGCATGGGACTCTGGCGGCTGGGAATCCAATCGTGATACCCTCTCCACAGAGGAGCAAGAGTCGGCTACTTTATTGTCAAGCTAAAATTTTTAACATCGTTTCCATTATGTGTTTCTTTTAAGGGAAGAGATTCCATCGTGCGCTGCAACACTTTTATGCTCTGCCGACCTGTCTGATGGGCACAGCCCAAGCCTATGACCCTGATCTCCCAACCAAACAACCATCTCCCCACCAGTAGTTCCAGAATGTCCCGTTGAGTTGATGGTCCCAGTGGCTCTGAAGGGCTGCTGGGGGATGAAGATAAATCACTCCCTTTTCTTGTGTTGCTGTGAGTCTTCAAGGGGACGAGGAAGCCAGCCACCAAGGGGGAGCATGCTCTGGAGGTCTCCAATCAGCTAGCCTGAGTCTCCCTGTCCCTAACTCACAGGGTGGCCCTGATATATCTTGCTTACTCACCTGAAGTCTCACACAGGCTCCTATAGGTCCTCTAGGCTCGAGGCAGGTATTTTCAACCCTATCTTTGAGTTGAAACGGAGGTCTAGAGAAGGCGAATGGCTTTGTTAAGGTCATAAAGCTGGACATGCCAGCACAGGGTCCTTTTTGGATTGCTCTTCCTTATCTACCATGAACACCCCCAGGGCCACTCTTTTGTGAATTACAGTAAAGGAAATGGAGACAAGAAGACACGTTGAGTGACATGGTGACACTCCGCGGGGAATAACCCATTACCTTTATTTCAGTTCAGTTGCTCAGTCATGTCCCATTCTTTGCAACCCCATGGATTGCAGCATGCAAGGCTTCCCTGTCCACCAACTCACAGAGCTTGCTCAAACTCATGTCCATTGAATTGGTGATGCCATCCAACCATCTCATCCTCTCTCATCCCCTTCTCCTCTTCCCTTCAGTCTTTCCCAGCATCAGGGTCTTTTCCAATGAGTCAGCTCTTTGCATCAGGTGACCAAAGTTTTGGAGCTTCAGCTTCAGCATCAGTCCTTTCAATGAATATTCAGGATTAATTTCCTTTAGGATTGACTGGTTGGATCTCCTTGCAGTCCAAGGGACTCTCAAGAGTCTTTTCCAACATCACAGTTCAAAAGCATCAATTCTTTGGTGCTTTCAGCTTTCTTTATGGTCTGACTCTCACATCCATATGTGACAACTGGAAAAACTATAGCTTGGACTATATGGACCTTTGTCAGCAAAGTAATGTCTCTCTGCTTTTTAATATGCTGTCTAGGTTTGTCATAGCTTTTCTTCCAAGGAGCAAGCATCTTTTAATTTCCTAACTGCAGTCACCATATGCAGTGATTTTGGAGCCCAAGAAAATGACATCTCTCACTGTTTCCATTGTTTCCCCATCTACTTGCCATGAAGTGATGGGACTGGATGCCATGATCTTAATTTTTGGAATGCTGAGTTTTAAGCCAGCTTTTTCATTCTCCTCTTTCACTTTCATCAGGAGGCTCTTTAGTTCTTTTTCACTTTCTGCTGTAAGAGTGGTGCTGTCTGCATATCTGAGGCTAATCTATTTATTTTTACATACTTTATTTGTTTGACTGCATTAAGCCTTCGTTGTGGCACTTGGGATCTTTCACTGGGGGGTGTGGACCTGGCTAGTTTGCGGCACATGGGCTCAGTAGGTGCTGCATGTGGGCTTAGTTGCCCCAGGGAGCGTGACAGCCTAGTTCCCTGACAGGACTGAAACTGCATCCCCTGCATTGGAAGGCAGATCTTTTGCCACTGGACCACCAGGAAGTCCCAGTAATCCATTACCTTTAAAAACACTTTTTTGAACCTTTTAGTGGAAACATTCATTTCTCCCTTCATTCATTCATTCTCATATCTGTACATGGAACGAAATTGGGGGAGGCATCAAGTAAGTACTGGGCACGATGAAAGGAGTGGGCGGGGATAAAGAGAGGGGTCAGCTGTGACTCTTGTCCTTGGGAATTCACCACATGTAGTCTGAGTGAACTCCGGGAGATGGTGATGGACAGGGAGGCCTGGCGTGCTGCGATTCATGGGGTCGCAAAGAGTCGGACACGACTGAGCGACTGAACTGAGGATGACGGATATTGAGAAGCAAAAATACTAGAAAGTCATTTATTTATTGCTTTAATTTGTGAAAGTTGTTTGGTCTTCTGAAAGCCTTTATGGAAAAAACAAATGCCTGTAAGATCTCTAAGGAGGTGGTGGGCATATATGAGGTGAGGGTTTGAGCATAAAGTTTAGCAACTCACAACTGCATTAAGAGTTGTGTGTGTATGTGTGTGCGGGGGGTGGGGGGTGTGCCTGAACACATTCTTGGACATCAGAATCCCTCCCACCACATTCCCCACCACGTCTCCGCAGTCACAGGAACTTTGTAATCACATCCAGCCTGGGACTTAACCAAACACAGCATTCCACTACCCTCTGCAACCTCTTTGTTTGATCCTCCCCCTGGAGACACAGGTCATGAGGAAGAGAAGGGGGGAGGGGGACAAACTGCAGGGAGCTGAGGGGAGTTTCCTCTGAATCCTCCTTGAATCCGGGAACTGAAAACAAGAAGCCATTCCCCAGGCCTCCTGAGCCGGCTTCTCCTGTACATTAATGGAGCTCAGTCACAGAAACCCAGGAGGTCACCAGTCCAACCCACTTGGGTTAACAGAGCCCAGAAAGCGGCAGTAACATCTTTGATGTCACACAGCAGAAGGAAACCGCTGACGGTAGCCACCCATAGAGCATGATTTTAGAAGCCCGGGAAAGAGACTTCTGCTTCAGGGACTTCCCCAGCAATTACCGATGATGCCTCAGCTGCCTTCTCTCAGCATCCAGCCTTTTAGTCCACCATCAGAGATCAGTCTAAGAAGCAAATGCAGCAGGGGAGGGAGCCTCGTAATGGAAACTCATTTATGCTACGGTGTAGATGACTGACCGGCGTGGAGGACTGATATCATGGTAGAAGCTGAGATGGTAGGGGCAAAGGAGAGTGAGTGAGTGAAGTCGCTCAGTTGTGTCTGACTCTTTGCAACCCCATAGACTGTAGCCTACCAGGCTCCTCCATCCATGGGATTTTCCAGGCAAGAGTCCTGGAGTGGGTTGCCATTTCCTTCTCCAGAGGATCTTCCCAACCCAGGGATTGAATCCGGGTCTCCCGCATTGTAGGCAGATGCTTTACCGTCTGAGCCACCAGGGCAAAGGAGAGGAGATCAGAAGAGCACTGGATCCCGCAAAGACAAGAGGTGACAGGTTCAGTCTAGAGGGAGGAAGGCGCAGAGCTGGAGGCTTAAGGCACCAAAGAGAAACTTTGTATCTGCTCTGTAAGCCCTGGGTCCTGGGCCTGACTTTGTCTTTCCTCTGGGAAGGCAGTTGTGAGCTTTCTAAAGTGTCAAATCACTCTTCCAGTCCAATCCTGTTGCCTTCTACAGAGAAATGTGTTTTAGATTTATTTTCAGACTGCATGTAAAAGTATCAGCAGGGTCATTCATTTAGGTTGCCTGGGCCTGGTGGATGCCTCAGCATCTCAGGCAGGGGGGCACTTCCTTCCTCCAGCCCTGTAGGAAATGAGGTTTTTCTCAGGGTGAGGTTTCTCTTGTATCTTGTTTTGTTTTTTAATAATTTAAGCTCCCTGCTTTATGTATCTAATCTCTTCATATTTTCAATATAAAAACAGGTCCAAGGAGCATTTTACATTCTCTGAGTGTGTTGTAATTGGTGTTTATCATTTATTTAATCTTTTCCTTTCTTTAGTGTTTTTAGTTACTTAAATACATACTCATTGTAAAGGATTCAAAAAAAAGAAAAGTATGTGACATACCAGGAAAATGTCACTTTATCACTTTCTACTGCTAGAGTCACTGTTAGCACTTCGGTGAATATCTTTCTTTCATTTGGTCTTTGCCTTCTTTTGTTTTAAACAAAAACGGAATCACAGGCTACATCAGCAGTTCTCAAAGGGTGATTTTATGAATTCCAAAAGATTCCTGAGACCATTTCAGAGGGTCCATAAGGCCAAAGCTGTTTTTATAATTGTGCTGAAGCATTATTTGCTTTCTTCACAGTGTTGATATTTGCATTGATGTTACAAAATACAAAAGTAGGTAAAACTGCTGGTGCCATAGATCAGGGTGGTGGCACCAAACTGTCCTGGGCTGGGGGTGGGGAATCATTGTATGCTTCATCAGCACAGTCTCAGAATAACAGAAATTCTGTTTTCCTTAAGAACACCCTTGATAGAACACTAAAGATGACTAATTTTATTAAATTTCAACCTGGAGTCCCTTTATTTTTAAGAATCTGTAATGAGATGAAGAGTATACATCAAACACTTCAGCTGCATTCCAAGTTACAATAACGGTCTGGAGGAGCAGCACTGTGCAATTGTTTGACTTGCAAACTGAATTCAACTGTGTGTGTGTGTGTGTGTGTGTGTTTTAATGGAGAAATATTTTTACTTGGAACAATGACTAACAGGCAAACTATGTTGGGTCAGATTTGGGGATTTTTTCAGACATTTTCTCAACAACTAATGAGCCTGTTAACTTCATGGAAAACTGACAAGTGTGTAATACTAATGATGAAATTCAAGCTTTTAAGCAAAAATTAGGATTTTTTTTTTAAACAAAAAAGGGATTATAAGCTACTCAACAATTCCCAAAGTGTGCTGTTTAACTTATATTTATCATTATGAGCTGACAGCTTGCCAACACTTAAAGACTTAAATGAAGAGATTGGTGGTGATATTAACAAATGTGATTTTTGACATTGTTAATAAAATGTGTCAATATACAAAACATCTGTATAACTCAGTGAACTGGTATTTTTTAAATGACCAGTTATGATGTTACAAAGTCATACATGGGTAAAAGAATCATTCAAAGTGGAAGATAGACTGATGGATTTTTAAAGTAACACTAAGAAAAGTTCATCAATATGGTTTCGGAATCCACATTGCAACTAATCCTTGAGAAACCACCACTTATGGAAATTTGGTGAACTCTCCAAGAAGAATATCCAAAATGATCTATGAAAATTACCCTCCCTTTTCCAACTACATCTGAGCATGAGGTTGGATTTTTCTTCCTGTACTTCAACCAAAACACCTACCACAACAGATTGATGGCAGAAGTAGCTGTGAGAATCCAGCTGTCTTCTATTAAGCCAGATATTAAACACATTTGCAGAAATGTGAGACATTGCCAGCCTTCTTACTAAATTACATCTTGCCATGGTTCATTTTGATAAAAAGGTTGTGACTTATGTAAACATGTAATGTGTTTGTTATTGTTGGCCAATGTGCTGTGTGCTAAGTCACTTCAGTTGTGTCCGACACTTTGCGACCCTGTGGACCATAATCTACCAGGCTCCTCTGCCCATGGGATTCTTCAGGCAAGAATACTGGAGTGGGTCGCCATGCCCTCCTCCAGCGGATCATCCCAACCCAGGAATCAAACCTTAAGTCTCCTGCCTTGACAGGCAGGTTCTTTACTACTAGCTCCACCTGGGAAGGTTAGCCAACACCTTAAATAAATTAAGAAGTATATATTTAAATGTCATAGTTTACATTTCTAATGTGGTAATACCAGTGGATATAACCTACATAACAAAAGCTCTTTGGAATCCTAATTAATTGGTAAGAGTAAAATGGAGTCCTAAGACCAAAAAGTCTGAGAACTGCTGTTCTATGTATTGTTTAATACTTGATCATCATTAAGTGTCAGTAAACAGGTCTATCGCATTCTTTTTCCCTATCGCATGTTTTTTCATAGCTTACTTCACCACTCCCTATTGATGCACATTCAGTTCAGTTCAGTCGCTCAGTCGCATCCAACTCTTTGCGACCCCATGAATCGCAGCATGCCAGGCCTCCCTGTCCATCACCAACTCCCGGAGTTCACTCAGACTCATGTCCATCGAGTCGGTGATGCCATCCAGCCATCTCATCCTCTGTCGTCCCCTTCTCCTCCTGCCCCCAATCCCTCCCAGCATCAGAGTCTTTTCCAATGAGTCAACTCTTCGCATGAGGTGGCCAAAGTATTGGAGTTTCAGCCTCAGCATCAGTCCTTCCAATGAACACCCAGGACTGATCTCCTTTAGGACTGGTTGGATCTCCTTGTAGTCCAAGGTTCTCTCAAGAGTCTTCTCCAACACCATAGTTCAAAGGCATCAGTTCTTCGGCGCTCAGCTTTCTTCACAGTCCAACTCTCACATCTGTACATAACCACAGGAAAAACCATAGCCTTGACTAGACGGACCTTAGTCGGCAAAGTAATGTCTCTGCTTTTGAATATGCTATCTAGGTTGGTCATAACTTTCCTTCCAAGGAGTAATCGTCTTTTAATTTCATGGCTGCAATCACCATCTGCAGTGATTTTGGAGCCCAAAAAAATAAAGTCTGACACTGTTTCCACTGTTTCCCCATCTATTTCCCATGAAGTGAGGGGACCAGATGCCATGATCTTAGTTTTCTGAATGCTGAGCTTTAAGCCAACTTTTTCTCTCTCCTCTTTCACTTTCTTCAAGAGGCTCTTTAGTTCTTCTTCACTTTCTGCCATAAGGGTGGTGTCATCTGCATATCTGAGGTTATTGATATTTCTCCTGGCAATCTTGATTCCAGTTTGTGCTTCTTCCAGCCCAGCGTTTCTCATGATGTACTCTGCATATAAGTTAAATAAGCAGGGTGACAATATACAGCCTTAACGTACTCCTTTTCCTATTTGGAACTCGTCTGTTGTTCCATGTCCAGTTCTTACTGTTGCTTCCTGACCTGCATATAGGTTTCTCAAGAGGCAGGTCAGGTGGTCTGGTATTCCCATCTCTCTCAGAATTTTCCACAGTTTATTGTGACCCACACAGTCAAAGGCTTTGGCATAGCCAATAAAGCAGAAATAGATGTTTTTCTGGAACTCTCTTACTTTTTCCATGATCCAGCAGATGTTGGCAATTTGATCTCTGGTTCCTCTGCCTTTTCTAAACCCAGCTTGAACATCTGGAAGTTCACGGTTCATGTATTGCTGAAGCCTGGCTTGGAGAATTTTAAGCATTACTTTACTAGCATGTGAGATGAGTGCAATTGTGCAATAGTCCCAACATTCGTTGGCATTGCCTTTCTTTGGGATTGGAATGAAAACTGACCTTTTCCAGTCCTGTGGCCACTGCTGAGTTTTCCAAATTTGTTGGCATATTGAGTGCAACACTCTCACAGCATCATCTTTCAGGATTTGAAACAGCTCAACTGGGATTCCATCACCTCCACTAGCTTTGTTCGTAGTGATGCTTTCTAAGGCCCACTTGACTTCACATTCCAAGATGTCTGGGTCTAGGTGAGTGATCACACCATCGTGATTATCTTGGTCGTGAAGCTCTTTTTTGTACAGTTCTGTGTATTCTTGCCACCTTTTCTTAATATCTTCTGCTTCTGTTAGGTCCATACCATTTCTGTCCTTTACCGAGCCCATCTTTGTGTGAAATGTTCCCTTGGTATCTCTGATTTTCTTGAAGAGATCTCTAGTCTTTCCCATTCTGTTGTTTTCCTCTGTTTCTTTGCATTGATCGCTGAAGGAGGCTTTCTTATCTCTCCTTGCTATTCTTTGGAACTCTGCATTCAGATGCTTATATCTTTCCTTTTCTCCTTTGCTTTTGGCTTCTCTTCTTTTCACAGCTATTTGTAAGGCCTCCTCAGACAGCCATTTTGCTGTTTTGCATTTCTTTTCCATGGGGATGGTCTTGATCCCTGTCTCCTGTACAGTGTCACAAACCTCCGTCCATAGTTCATCAGGCACTCTGTCTATCAGATCTAGTCCCTTAAATCTATTTCTCACTTCCACTGTATAATCATAAGGGATTTGATCGTCCTTTGTACTTATATCTTACACATTTCTACAAGTATTTTCATAAGACAAATTCCTAGAAGGACTGTTGAATCAAAATCCATGTATATTTAGGAAATTAATAGACATTTCTAAATTACACTCTTAAAAGATGGTATCATTTTAAACTTCTATCAAAAATGTGCCTTTCTTACCTTCTAAATCAGGTATTTTCTATTTATTCTTTTTTTTTTTTTCTATTTTGCTTCAGAAAAGAGGCTTACAGTGAAAGTCAGTAAGAAAGATAACTTAACAAAAACCAGGTAAAAAGTAGGACCGTGGGGAGGTGTTATAGTAGAAATCTAGATAAATGGAAGCGACTATAGCTAAACATTACATTCTGCTTTGCCCTTCCAGGCAACTAAGGCAAAAGGAAACATGATGATTTATTTATCTTGCCTTATCTGATAGAGGGAAGTCTATGAGAACTCAGAGAAAGATCTATTCCTAACACTCATATGCTAAGTATATCTTCACATGGATTTTTTATCTTAAAATTTTTATTTTGTTTTGGTTTATTCTTTTTATTGAGTAGGTAATACATTTGCATGCTTTTAAAATCTAAATAGTATTAAAACATATACACTGGGAAGTCTCACTTTCATTCCATCCACATCCATCCTGTTCCCTTTGTCCTTTTTCATTTATTCTTTCACTAATTAGGTGAAAATTCGTGCAAATGTAAGTATTAATATTTATTTTTACTTCTCTCCTTTTCATTCACAAAAGGTAACATACTCTATATTTTGACATCTTGTTTTTTTATTCAACAATCTATCTTGGAGTTCATATGATATCATTGTATTGAGGAGCAGGGTCCATTAAGATAGCCTACCGGCCATATATGGTTATTTAAACTAAAATTAATAAAATTAAAATTTAACTCCTTGGCTGAACTAGCTCCATTTCAAGTGCTCAGTAGCTGCGTGTGACTAGAGGCTACCATACTGGACAGAGTAGAATATTTCCATCATGGCAAAAAGGTCAATGCAGCTAATGTATTCAACTGTGTGGCTGTAACATAGTTAATGCTACCGCCCCATATTGCTAAACATTTGGGTTGTTTGCAGTATTTTTGGTGTCATAAACTGTGTTCTATTATTGCATGAATTCTTTTGAAGTTGTTTTTAAAAAAATTTTATATACAAAGAACCCGAATTGTTTATTCACTGAGTAAATGTCTTGGACAATCTATTCAAGGAAAATCACTTAGTCTGACTTGATGAAGACTGTATCCTCTGTGTACCAACAGAAACACTGATGGCCCGTATTGAGGCCATATTTCCAGATCAGACTGTGCTGATTTGAGCAGACACAGAATGAGTGAGAACCCTGGCTGAGTTTTCCCAGGTGGCTTCAGTGATCCTGCCAGTGACCCAGCTTGCTTTTAGTGGTGCCAGCATGGAAATGACACATAAATTTTTATAGAAGGGGCTCTGCAATAACAAAAGGCATGGTGAGATAATGGCATCACTCAAGGCAGTGATTTCTTTGCAGGGTGGGACTTCTATGTTCAAGAGTCTATCTAGTCCTTAGCTCTGCAGGTCTGGAAATGCTCAGGCCCAAGTCATATTACCAACACTCATAAGATACTGCTGGGTACCCAAAGGTAGCAATTAGTTGATCTTAAGTGGAGGTGATTCTTTAGGTTTACTGAAATCATCATGCCTAGGACTCTACATTCCCAGAAGGCATCTCCCACCCAGGGGAAATTGATAATTCTGACAGATATTTCATCTAGACTTGATACATTCTTGCCTCCAAACCAAGTATGCCTCTCCTTTTATCAGATAACTGTGTCCACTGGGTTCACCATTCTCTGTATAGTATTACCCCTCTGGGCCATCTTCTCATAGATTCCTTGAGAACTAGCCTTCTTCTATTAACCTGCTTTTTCTTTGTATAGAGCACAGTGTGCTTGGGAGATTTCACCTTGCTTGGTGATGGTCAAGTTTCAATGTAAAGTCTTCCCTAAGCTCTTCAATTGTATATTAATAACTACAATATCTTTGGTATATGCTATTGTGATATCTAGTGGTTTTAGAATATGTTCACAGATTCTTACCAATCTCATTAAGAGGTGGCATTTAATCCCTGCCATGTATCTCCTCCCTCCCACAAGTGTGGTTTGCGTTTTGTGATTTGCTTCTAAAGAATAGCATATGGTGGAAGTGATGAGTTATAACTTGGGAGCTGCTGCTGCTGCTGCTGCTGCTGCTAAGTTGCTTCAGTCGTGTCCGACTCTGTGCGACCCCATAGACGGCAGCCCACCAGACTTCCCCGCCCCTGGGATTCTCTAGGCAAGAACACTGGAGTGGGTTGCCATTTCCTTCTCCAATGCATGAAAGTGAAAAGTCAAAGTGAAGTCGCTCAGTCTTGCCTGACTCTTCGCGACCCCATGGACTGCAGCCTACCAGGCTCCTCTGTCCATGGATTTTCCAGGCAAGAGTACTGGAGTGGGTGCCATTGCCTTCTCCGATAACTTGGGAGACTAGGTCATAAAAGGTACTGTGGTTCCTCTCTGTTTTGATCTTTCCTTTTTAAAATAGATTTATTCTAATTATATTTTTCAAAAAGTATCTTTATTGATTTGACTGCGCCAGGCCTTAGTTGTGGCATGTGGGATCTAGTTCCCTGACCAGGTATCAAACCTGGGCCCCCTGCATTAGAAGCACAGAGTCTTAGCCATTGGATCACCAGGGAATTACCTGCTTTGCTGCCTTGGATAACCCTGGGAGAAGCCAAATGCCATGTCTCAAGGACACTATACCAGTCCTGTGGAGCGGGCCACATGGTGAGCAGCTGAGGCCTCATGCTGAAAGCCAGCAGCCACTTGCAAGGCCAGTGAATGAGCTGCATAGAAAATGAATCCTTCAGCCCAAAGCAAACCTTCAGAGGCCTCCAACTCTGGTCAGCCTCTTGACAACCTCATGACAGAACCTTAGCTAGTACCACCCACCCACAGAGACTGCATGAAATAGTAAATGTTTGTTATTTTATACTACTACGTTTTGTTAGCAGTGACAGATAACTAATATACCCTAGATGGCTGAGATCATCCTTTATTTATTTGGCTGCCTTGGGTCTTAGTTGGGACACATGGGATTTTTTTCTTTTGTTGTGGTGTGTGGGCTTCGTAGTTGCAACGTGTGGGCTTAGTTGCCCCATGGCACGTGGGATCTTAGTTCCCCAACCAGGGATTGAATGATATCCCTGGCATTGCAAGGCAGATTCTTAACCACTGGACCACCAGGGACATCCCCATCGTTGCTTAAGAGTTTCCTTTTCAGAAGGCAATCTCCCTGTTCTACAGGGTCCCTGAAGAGCACAGTAGCCTGTGAACCATCATTTCCTTACCCATAGAAGGCAAACAGGCGTGAAGCGTGCAAAGCAGGGGCTCAAATGGGACGTGTTGTTAATACTGTTGTCAGTAATGTCATCAGTGAATATGACATTGAAGAAGCACTGGACATCGCCTCTTTGCCCTTCATCTCTTTTTACTCTGTTCTGTGTCCTAGGAGACGGACTTCCATGGGCTATATCTCTTGCACTCAGGCTTCCAGTAAGGTTTTGCAAATGGGAAATAATGGAGATAGGAGGGCCAGAGGAAAGTGAGGAGAGAGATATTTTCCGTGGTTTCCTCTCTGCCAGGTCACTGTGGTTTGGCTTTGTGCCTCTAGCTAAGGCCACAGCTCTGTCAAGGGACCTTCTCCATATACACCCCCTATACACTGCTTCCTCCCTTCTCCCCTCTAAGCCTAGGGATGGTAACTGCTCCTCAGGGTTGCTGGCCTCAGGGTACTGCACTGGCACGGGGCAGTTTCCCTAAACTTTGCTCTCATACTTTTGGGAATAGTCCCTTCATAAATCCTCTTCCACTGACAGTCCAGTGGCTTGACCCGGGCGCTTTCACTGCTGTAAGCCTGATTTCAATCCCTGGTCAGGGAACTAAGATCATGCAAGCTGCATGATGGAGCCAAAAAAAATTCTCCTCCAATCACATAGATCCCCTGCAAGGATCCTGAGTGACACATATAGCTTAGAAATGGTGTAGTAGTGCTAGTTATGGTTGTTTTTAATAATAACCTTAACAAAAACACATGGTATTATCTGAAAGATTGCTATGAATCAAAATAGATACAAGATGGAGTTGAGAAACATCTCAGGAAATGGTTATTCAGAATATCTTGAGTCAACTCCTCTGGCAAATTTGTGTATTCTGCCTGATGTCTGCAAGAAGATTCCACAAGTTGCTTTACAGATGACTGTTGTCAACAAAATGAAAAAGTGATGAGAATCAATAATCACGAACTTAAGTAGTTCTTAACCACTGAGTAGAATCTTTGGAACCCACCTTAACAATTCCATGGCTCAAGTATTTTTCTGAATCTCAAGCATTATTCAGTGCTGTAAAATAGGGGTAGACTGGTATCACAGAAGGGGGCAAGACTTGTTGCAACAATACATGGCTCCACTTAGTAGCTTCTTGAATTCCTTGTATTTTATTTATTTTTATTTTGGTGGTGCCAGGTCTTTGTTATGGCATGCAGGGCTTGCCCTAATTGTACCACATGGGATCTTAGTTCCCCATCCAAGGATCAAACCTGCATCCCTTGCGTTGAAGTCTGATTCTTAACCACTGGACCACCAGAAAAGTCCTGCTTCTTGAGTTCTCATATGTCAGTTATGCTATTTCCTCACTGTAGGCCTTAAAAAACCATAACTTATTGCTTAGAAAGTAACAAACATTGAAATGTTAACAAATGTGAGAAAGTGAAGTCGCTCAGTTGTGTCCGACTCTTTGTGACCCCATAGACTGTAGCCTATGGATAGGCTCCTCTGTCCATAGGATTTTCCAGGCAATAGTACTGGAGTGGATTGCCATTTCCTTCTCCAGGGGATCTTCCCAACCCAGGGATTGAACCTGGGTCTCCCACATTGTAGACAGACGCTTTACTGTCTGAGCCACCAGGGAAGTTAGTTAACTAATAATGTTTGACTATGATTGTAAATCTTTCTCATCTCCTATTTTCCCTGTTTCACATTCTAATCTACTACAAACTAAACAGCCAGATGTCAAATTTTGTTTCAGTGGGCATGATGCTGGAAAGAATGAGTATTGGAAAGCAGCTTATTTTATTCCTGAGGCCTTCATGCCCGTGTGGAGCTCCTTTTGAAGAAACCTGGCCACGTGACTCTGCCACCATGAAGCAGGGGGTGGGCAACAAACCCAAGAAGAGTTGGCTGTATAGACTGACCAGCAGCCAATGAGACAGCCCCAAAAGGACAACAGCAACTAGAACCAATCAGACCTTGTCTTTTGGAAAGTGTGAGCATGAGCCTCAAGAGGGCATCCATGACTTCCCTAGGGGTCCAGTGGTTAAGAGCCCACCTGCCGATGCAGGAGACGTGGTTCAGTCCCCGGTCTGGGAAGATCCCACATGCAGTGGAGCAACTAAGCCTGTGCACCTCGGGTACTGAGCCCGTGGGCTGCACCTGCCGAAGCCCACGCGCCTAGAGCCCATGCTCGGCAACAAGAGAAGCCAATGCAGCGAGAAACCTGTCCGCCGCCACCAGAGAGTAGCCTCCTCTTGACACAGCTAAAGAAAGTCCACTCACAGCAACGATATCCAGCACAGCCAATAAATAAAGAAAAAATTTTAAGAAAGAGGCACTGCATACCAAGGAGGCCTGGGAAGAGGCAGAAGTCTACAGAGGAACAGAGACAAGGGAGTGAGCAGAAGCCCCAAGGCTCTAGGAGCTCTAACTGTAGGGGCAGGGAGTAGCTTTGTTGCCTGATGCTGGAGCATTATGGTCAGGGGTATATAGGATGCCAGGGACTATTAGGCAATGTTCCAGCCATCAGAGCGTCAGTGATCCCAAGTGACCCCTGCACCATGTCCTGTTTATCTCCAGAGCTGTTTTCAGGAGAGACAGTTGGTACAGGGTAGGTGCTCCCGTGTATGTGGTGACCTGAACTGTTTTTGTTTATTTATTTAGGAAGGTAAACTGTGGAGAGGTAAGGAACTCAGACTCACTCTAACCAAAGTATCATTACTTTCTTTCTTTCTTTTTTTTTTAATCTTAATTTAAGCATTTGATCTATGGAGCCTGGAATATCTATTAAAATTTACTCAAGAAGAGACATACTTTTGAGCTGAGGTCCTATTTTCCAGTTTCTTTTTCTTTCATTTTGAGTCTGGCAGGAGGTTTTTATATTGCCTCCCAGGTGCGGAGACCAGCCACTATATAGTGCTTGTAAAGAATGAAATGAGTTTGGAAAAAAAGTTAAACGAAATTCCTTTCCAAGATGCCATTAGTTTCAAAAGTCCTACTCGGAGTATCAGCTAGCGTGACTTTTAGACACTCAGTTCAAGGTCATGAAATTCCTCTCCCCGCTCCTCTCTGCTTTTCAGCCTTTCGGCTACCCCAGCTCCCACCCACTTCTTTCACTGCCTTCTGGGACTGTCTTGGCTCCTCTTTTCCTGCCTTTCTCTGTGTTCTCTCACACACTGTAACACTTGCCAGCACCAGACAATTATTACACGGTGTTGATACATAAGAGCCCAAGGTGCTGGCATGAGCGACAGAGCCGGGCTCAATGAGGACATTCACTGCCAACTATCACCCGCAAGAAGATGGAGAGCATGGCAATGGATCCAGGACAGCCAGAAAACAAAGGCTTGCCAAACAGCCCCCAAAGAAGCCGAGATGCCATAAAGGACACATTTGACTACAAAAAATATTTAAAATTTCCGAATGACAAAAGATACCATAAACTCAGAAAGCAAAGGGCAGAATGGGGGGGAAATATTTTTAACACAAGTAGCAGACAAAAGGTAAATGTCCTTCCTATACAAAGTGTTCTACAATTTAATAAGAAAAATAGAAACGGCCCAATAGATCGTGGGTTAAGGTTTTTTAGTTCTTTTTGTTTCTTTTTCTTGGCTGTACTGCAGCATGAAGGATCTTAGTTCCCCTACTAGGGATGGAACCCATGTCCCCTGCAGTGGAAATGGGGAGTTGTAACCACTGGACCACCACGGAAGTTAGTTCCCTGTTAAGGTCTGAACTGGCAATTCATAGAGGAGAAAATGCAAACTTTCAGAAGACACAAAATGATGCTTGGTCAGAGACAGTCAACCCAAAACAATGAGATGTTCTCTTTTGCCCATCAGATTAGAAAAAACTAAAAAGACAGATAGTACCTAAGGAATGACTGCATTCATATATCATTCATGATATATCAAGTTAAAACACTGACGAGCTACTAGACAACATGATTCAATTTCTGTATTTTAAAAAGCCCTGAAGAAAGAGAGAGTGCTCAATAGGTGGTCCAATTAAACTTGAAGAAAAATAAAGGAGTCACAGCAAACTGTTAACCTAGAAAGTGGAAAGTAGGGTTTTGTGAAGTCTTTGTACAATTCTTTCTTTTTACATACAGATGAGCTGTGGGTGGATTTTACTTTGTGTTTTCACTAATTTTCAACCAAGTTATAAAATATGATGTCAATGATAAAATGTGATATTACAAGGATGCTTGTGATAACGGATTGATCTGTGACATGTCTGCTTTGCTTTAGGCGCTGGGCTAGGATATTTTCGTATCTCACAACCCCCTACGAAAGATACTATTAGAACTATTTTGCAGTTGAAGATGATGGAACGTAGCCAAAGTGACTGGTCCATAGACTCTGGCTGTGGTCATGGCTTATAGGCAATTCAAAGCAAAGGTGTGGTCAACGCAGGTGATACCTAGGTTGTTATAAGGACTGGATTTAGAGCTTTCAATAGGATGAATCCCCTTTAAATCACATGAATAGCCCTTAAAAACTGGGTCTCAGTGTATGCTTCCCCAGCTGAGGTCTAGTCCCCCTCCTTTTGGCTTTTGATAGCCCCAGCTTCATAGAATTGCCATACTCCCAGCAGACCCATAGGAAGGCGAGGGAAGGTAAGGGTTTGAAGTCCCAAGCATTCAAAGGCAACTTTACTTCCCACCCACTTCATCCTGGATTAAGCAATACCAATCAGTAGTCCAGACTGTCTCCATTTTCAACCATACTTCCAGCTCTTGCCATCTCTTTCTCAGTGTAAGTCCCCACCTGGGAAATACCCAGAAGCCCCCTTCCACAAAGCTGGCAGCCGTTTCCCAGACCTTGGCCATGACTCCCAATCTCTGTTGAGTCCAAGTTTGTATATAGGAGAGGGGGTGCTAGTCTTTCATGCTGGGGTAGAGGAAGGAGGAGTCTATTTAGGGCCAAAGCTACGAGGAGAAACTGGAGCCAGGGAAGCCAGCAACATCTGGGAAGGGAGGGAGTAAGGGGAGCGGGAGAGCTAGTAGTTCTGAAATGAGCCTGCAAGGGTCATTCCAAAGGCAGGGGAAGGTGCGGGCTTCTGGGACCGTAACACCACTCTGGGGAATAAGGTAGCCCGACAAGTACAAGAAACAATGAAAGAGACAGCAAGCATCTGATACAGGCCCTCCTTTTGTGCTTAAATGATCCTAGTGTGCATTTATGTGGGGAGGGGAGGGGAGGAGAGTGGAGCCTTCCAAGTTCTATTGACTTGATTCAAATATCAGGGTGGTGGTGGTGCTTAGTCGCCAAGTCATGTCTGACTCGTTGCAACCCCATGGACTGTAGCCTGCCAGGCTCCTCTGTCCGTGAGATTTCCCAGGCAAGAATACAGGAGTGGGTTGCCATTTCCTTCTCCAAAGGATCGTCCCAACCCAGGGATTGAACCCATGTCTCCTGCACTGGCAGGAGGATTCTTTACCAATTGAAACACCAGGGAAGCCCCAAGTATCAGCATCAGTTCAGTTCAGTTCAGTCGCTCAGTCGTGTCTGACTCTTTGCAAACCCATGAATCGCAGCACGCCAGGCCTCCCTGTCCATCACCAACTCCCGGAGTTCAATCAGACTCGTGTCCATCGAGTCAGTGATGCCATCCAGCCATCTCATCCTCTGTCGTCCCCTTCTTCTCCTGCACCCAATCCCTCCCAGCATCAAAGTTTTTTCCAATGAGTCAACTCTTCTCATGAGGTGGCCAAAGTACTGGAGTTTCAGCTTTAGCATCAGTTCTTCCAAAGAAATCCCAGGGCTGATTTCCTTCAGAATGGAATGGTTGGATGTCCTTGCAGTCAAAGGGACTCTCAAGAGTCTTCTCCAACACCACAGTTCAAAAGCATCAATTCTTCGGCGCTCAGCCTTCTTCACAGTCCAACTCTCACATCCATACATGACCACAGGAAAAACCATAGCCTTGACTAGACAGACCTTAGTCGGCAAAGTAATGTCTCTGCTTTTGAATATGCTATCTAGGTTGGTCATAACTTTTCTTCCAAGGAGTAAGCGTCTTTTAATTTCATGGCTGCAGTCACCATCTGCAGTGATTTTGGAGCCCCCAAAAATAAAGTCTGACACTGTTTCCACCGTTTCCCCATCTATTTGCTGTGAAGTGATGGAACCAGATGCCATGATCTTCATTTTCTGAATGTTGAGCTTTAAGCCAACTTTTTCACTCTCCTCTTTCACTTTCATCAAGAGGCTTTTTAGCTCCTCTTTACTTTCTGCCATAAGGGTGGTGTCATCTGCATATTTGAGGTGATTGATATTTCTCCCGGCAATCTTGATTCCAGCTTGTGTTTCTTCCAGTCCAGCGTTTCTCATGATGTACTCTGCATAGAAGTTAAATAAGCAGGGTGACAATATAGAGCCTTGACGTACTCCTTTTCCTATTTGGAACCAGTCTGTTGTTCCATGTCCAGTTCTAAGTGTTGTTTCCTGGCCTGCATACAGATTTCTCATGCCAAAGCCTTTGACTGTGTGGATCACAATAAACTGTGGGAAATTCTGAAAGAGATGGGAATACCAGACCACCTAACCTGCCTCTTGAGTATCAGCATACCCGATCTATATTTTGAATTTCCCCACCTTCCAGCTGAGACTCTTCCCTCCTCTTTGCAAGCCACTGTCCTAGGTTTGCTGGGGGCTGGACAGATGACCCGAGATCAGTCCTACCTACCAAATCAGATCTGCTTTCCTAGGGCAGGCAGACCTCCTCAGCTCAGCTCAGGGACCTTTGGAAAGCTGCTAGGTATTACCAGATCATGGCCTTAAAACTTCTTTTACTGCAACCCTTACCAAGAAATACATGTTGCATCATGACTCATTATGTAGGTGCTCACTAGCATGTACGTGTGTGTGCATACACACGCACAAACTGAAACAGAAGCTTCAACAAACAATACTAAATATTCACCCTAATTATATATGTTGCACTCTTGTTTGCCATTCTGGCTTTTTTTCATGGTTTGAAACATAACTGCTCACAACCACTCAGTTGATTTCAGTACTGATGGGTTAAGACCAGCAGTTTGGAAATGAACTCAATTATATAGACGTTTTGGAGAGAATACTTCAGTTTGCCATAGCCATACATGTATAGGAGAAACCAGGATGAAGGGCAAGCTGTGGCCCAAGGTCATCTCTTGGATCCTTCTCAGTGAGAGATTCTCAGTCACCGTAGGATTGACTCTATTGAGTCATATGATGAAAGGGACCCCTGTCATTCTAGAATAAAAAGTAAGATTAATTATCGAGGGCTTTCTATATGCCAGGTATTGTTCTAAACACTTTACTGCAATTAATGCTTTTAATCCTCATGATACCACCATGCCATACATAGTAATATTAATCCCTGGAGAACAGATGGTTTGAAAACTTAACTCGAGGAAATAGCTAATAAGTATGGATACGAGAATCAAAATCAGCAGACTGGGTCCAGAGCCTCCAGCTCCTAAGTGCCACACCTGCCTCCTCCCTATCCTAGACATTCTTGGACCCTTTGTTACTGGTTCATTTTGTCATCTTTCAGAGAATGCCATCCAGGGATTTCTCTGGTAGTGCAGAGGCTAAGCTTTCAGGCTCCCAAATCCTGCGGGGGGCAGGATTTGATCCCTAGTCAGGAAACTAGATCCCATGTGCCTCAACTAAGACCTGGCATATATATAATTTTTTTTTTTATTTAAAGAGAGAGAATGCCATCCAGTGCGGAGCTCAGTAGGCTCTGGCTGGAATTCCACAGTGGACATAGGCTAGAGCTGGCCTGGTCACCAATCCAAGACCCTTTAGTTCTGGTGGCCTCTGCTGAGCTGTCCTTCAACACATAAGCACCTCAGACTCAGGAGATCAGGGCTAGAAGGCATCTCAGAAACTATTCAGTTGCTCAGGGACTTTCATATGTAGTGAAAAGGGCACGGTCACCCCCTGTCCCAGGACCTCCACTTATCTCTGTTGGAGTTTCTGCATAAGCTCATGCTTGAACATAATAATTTTGCTGTTAAAACAAACTTGTTTATCTGTTTGCTTATGGAGAGGTGCTTAGGGAATTCACTTTCTTTTGGAAACTAATTCATTGAACATTTTATTATTGTGGTAAAATATACACAATGTAAAATGTACTATTAGCAACATTTAGAACCTTCACAGTCTTCTACAGTGTTCACCACTACCTAATCCTGGAACATTTTCATCACCCCAGTGGGAGACCTCAATCCTGTTAAGCAATCACTCTCTGTTAACCTCTCTCCCTAGCCCATGGCAACCACTGAATCTACTTTCTGCATCTGGGGATTTGCCTATCCCTGGTATTTCACATAAATGAAATCATGCAATGTGCCTTTTGTGCCTGGCTTTTTTCACTTAGTACAATATTTTTAAGGTTCATCCGTGATGTAGCATGCATCAGTACTGAATAATATTCCATTGTATGTATATACCACAGGGCTTCCTAGGTGACTCAGTGGTAAAGAGCCCACCTGCCAATGCAGGAGATGTGGGTTTGATATCTGGGTCAGGAAGATCCCCTGGAGAAGGAAATGGCAGCCCACTCCAGTATTCTTGCCTGGGAAATCCCATGGACGGAGGAGCCAGGCAGGCTGCAGTCCGTGAGTAGCAGAGTTGGATACAACCGATATAACTGAGTGACGAAATAACAAAAACAAGGTATATACCACATTTAAAAAACCCATTTATCATTTGAGGGACGTTTGAATTGTTTCCACATTTCATCTGTGAACAATGCTGCTATGATCAGTTTTGTACAGGTTTGTGTTTAAACACCTATTTTCAATCCTTTGGGATATATAATCCAGGACAGGAATAGTTGGGTCACATGTTTAAGTTTCTAAGGAACTGCCAAAGTGTCTTCCATAGTGCCTGCACCACTTTGCATTCACGCCAGCAATGTATGAGTGTCCTGATTTTCCTGTGTCCTTGCCAATACTTGCTACTTTCTACTTTAAAAAGTCATAGCTGTCCTAGCGGGTCTGAAGTGGGATCTTGTGGTTTCGATTTTCATTTCCTTAGTGACTGATGATACTGAGCATTTTTTCCATATTCTTATTGGTCATTGACTATTTTCTTTACAGAAATATCTATTCAAGTCCTTTGCCCATTTTGTAATTGTGTTTTTTGTCTTTTTGTGATGAGCTATAATCACAATAAACTGTGGAAAATTCTTCAAGAGATGGGAATACCAGACCCCCTGACCTGCCTCTTGAGAAACCTATATGCAGGTCAGGAAGCAACAGTTAGAACTGGACATGGAACAACAGACAGGTTCCAAATAGGGAAAGAAGTACATCAAGGCTGTATATTGTCACCCTGCTTATTTAACTTCTGTGCAGAGTACATCATGAGAAACACTGGACTGGACGAAGCACAAGCTGGAATAAAGATTGCCAGGAGAAATCTCAATAACCTCAGATATGCAGATGACACCACCCTTATGGCAGAAAGTGAAGAAGAACTAAAGAGCCTCTTGATGAAAGTGAAAGAAGAGAGTGAAAAAGTTGGTTTAAAGCTCAACATTCAGAAAACTAAGATCATGGCATCTCGTCCCATCATGTCACAGGAAATAGATGGGGAAACAGTGGAAACAGTGTCAGACTTTATTTTTCTGGGCTCCAAAATCACTGCGAAATCACTGCATGGTGATTGTAGCCATGAAATTAAAAGATGCTTACTCCTTGAAAGGAAAGTTATGGCCACCCTAGACACATATTAAAAAGCAGAGACATTACTTTGCCAAAAAAGGTCCATCTAGTCAAGGCTATTGGTTTTTCAGTGGTCATGTATGGATGTGAGAGTTGGACTATAAAGAAAGCTGAGCGCTGAAGAATTGATGCTTTTGCACTGTGGTGTTGAAGAAGACTCTTGAGAGTCCCTTGGACTGCAAGGAGATCCAACCAGTCCATTCTGAAGGAGATCAGTCCTGGATGTTCATTGGAAGGACTGATGCTGAAGCTATAACTCCAATACTTTGGCCACCTGATATGAAGAACTGACTCATTTGAAAAGACCCTGATGCTGGGAAAGATTGAAGGCAGGAGGAGAAGGGGATGACAGAGAATGAGATGGCTAGATGGCATCACTGACTTGATGGACACGAGCCTGAGTGAACTCCGGGAGTTGGTGATGGACAGGGAGGCCTGGCATGCTGTGATTCATGGGGTCGCAAAGAGTCGGACACGACTGAGCGACTGAACTGAACTGTGGGAGTTTTTAATATATTCTGATAAAATAAGTTCCTTGTCACTTATATGAAATGCAAATATTTT
Organism: Capra hircus; assembly: GCF_001704415.2. NCBI lineage: Eukaryota > Metazoa > Chordata > Mammalia > Artiodactyla > Bovidae > Capra > Capra hircus. The sequence continues at coordinate 86,483,169 of NC_030817.1, read as the reverse complement.
GTCTCATTTTGTCAGCTGTCATTGCACTCTCTTAACAGTATTTTATCTTAAATATTTGTTTATTTTTAATTGATGATTGTTTTACAGTATTCGTTTGATTTCTGTCATACATCCACATGAGTTAACCATAGGTGTACATACATCCCTCCCCTCTTGAATCTCCCTGCCCCCGCCCATTCCCACCCCTCTAGGCTGTTACAGAGCCCCAGGTTGAGTTTCCTGAGCCTATAGCAAACTCCCCTCGGCTCTCTGTTTGCATAGTCAGTGTCTTTACCTATGGCAGTGCACATGCATCCGTGCTGCTCTCTCCATTTATCTCACCCTCTCCATCTTCTCCCCTTCCCTTGTCCCTAAGCCTGTTCTCTATGTCTGCGTCTGGATTGCTGCTCTGCAAACAGTACCATCCTTCTAGATTCCATGTGTATGCATTAACATACGATGTTTGTTTTTCTCTTTCTGACTTACTTCTCTCCGTATAATAGGCTCTAGGTTCATCCACCTCATTAGAACTGACTCAAATGCATTCCTTTTTATGGCTGAGTACTATTCCATTGTACATATGTTCCACAGCTTCTTTATCCTTTCATCTTGACAGTGTCTTTTGATACACAAGTTCTAAATGTTGATAAAGTTCAGTTCATCCATTTTTCTCCTTTCATTCCTTATGTTTTTAGTGTCATTTTAAAAAACTACCAAATCTGAGTTCATGGTTTTCTCCCATGTGTTCTCCTAAGAGTTTCATGGTTTTAGATCTTATATTTAAAGCTTTGATTCATTTTGAGTTAATTTTTATTTTTATTTTTTATTTTTTTATTTTTACTTTATTTTACTTTACAATACTGTATTGGTTTTGCCATACATTGACATGAATCCACCACGGGTGTATACAAGCTCCGAATCCCGAATCCCCCTCCCACCTCCCACCCCATATCATCTCTCTGGATCATCCCCATGCACCAGCCCCAAGCATCCTGTATCCTGTATCGAACATAGACTGGCGCTTCGTTTCTGACATGACAGTATACATGTTTCAATGCCATTCTCCCAAATCATCCCACCCTCTCCCTCTCCCTCAGAGTCCAAAAGTCTGTTCTATACATCTGTGTCTCTTTTGCTGTCTCGCATACAGGGTCATCATTACCATCTTTCTAAATTCCGTATATATGTGTCAGTATACTGTACTGGTGTTTTTCTTTCTGGCTTACTTCACTCTGTATAATCGGCTCCAGTTTCATCCATCTCATTAGAACTGATTCAAATGTATTCTTTTTAACGGCTGAGTAATACTCCATCATGTATATGTACCACAGCTTTCTTATCCATTCATCTGCTGATGGACATCTAGGTTGTTTCCATGTCCTGGCTATAATAAACAGTGCTGCGATGAACATTGGGGTACATGTGTCTCTTTCAATTCTGGTTTCCTCAGTGTTTATGCCCAGCAGCGGGATTTCTGGGTCATAAGGCAGCTCTATTTGCAATTTTTTAAGGACTCTCCACACTGTTCTCCATAGTGGCTGTACTAGTTTGCATTCCCACCAACAGTGTAAGAGGGTTCCCTTTTCTCCACACCCTCTCCAGCATTTGTTGCTTGTAGACTTTTGGATCACAGCCATTCTGACTGGTGTGAAGCGGTACCTCATTGTAGTCTTGATTTGCATTTCTCTGATAATGAGTGATGTTGAGCATCTTTTCATGTGTTTGTTAGCCATCCGTATGTCTTCTTTGGAGAAATGCCTATTTAGTTCTTTGGCCCATTTTTTGATTGGGTCATTTATTTTTCTGGAGTTGAGCTGCATAAGTTGCTTGTATATTTTTGAGATAAGTTGTTTGTCAGTTGCTTCATTTGCTATTTTTCTCCCATTCTGAAGGCTGTCTTTTCACCTTACTTATAGTTTCCTTTGTTGTGCAGAAGCTTTTAATTTTAATTAGATCCCATTTGTTTATTTTTGCTTTTATTTCCAGAATTCTGGGAGGTGGATCATAGAGGATCCTGCTGTGATTTATGTCAGAGAGTGTTTTGCCTATGTTCTCCTCTAGGAGTTTTATAGTTTCTGGTCTTACGTTTAGATCTTTAATCCATTTTGAGTTTATTTGAGTTAATTTTTAATATGGGATGAGGTAGGATTCAAATTTCATTCAGTTTTCCTACCACAATTTGTTGAAGAGATTCTTTCCCCTTTGAATGGTCATCACACCTTTGAAAAATCATTGCCTGTAGATGTCTGGGTTTATTCCTGGACTCTCAATCCTATTTCATTGATCTATATTTCTATTCTCAAGCCAGTCCCATACTGTTTTGATTATTGTACTTCATAGTAAGTTTTGAAATCAAGAAGAATGAGTCCTCCAACTTAGTTCTTTTCCTAGACCTGCTTTGGCTGTTTGCAGCCCTTTGCAATTCCATGTGAATTTTAGAACTATCTTGTCTATTTATGCAAAAAGGCCTTTCAGATTTTGATAGAGATGACAGTGAATCTATAGATTGCTTTGCACAGTATCACCATTTGAACGATATTAAATCTTTGAATCCATGAGCCCAGAATGTTTTTCCATTTATTTAGATCTTATTTTCTTTCAGCGATATTTTCAATGTAAGTCCTGGTTAAATTTATTCCTAAATATTTTATTACTTAAAAAAATTAATGGACTTTGGGGGGACATTTAAGTTTACAGAAAAAAATGAGCAGAAAGTAAGGAGAGTTCTGATAGACTCTCATTTTTTTTGATGCTATTATAAATTAGATTGTTTTCTTCATTGCCTTTTCTGGCTATTAACTGCTCATTCATGAAAATATAATGTTTCTGTATTGATCTTGTATTCTGCAACTTTGCTACATCTGTTTATTAGCTCTTGTTGTTTAGCTGCTAAGTCATCTCCAAGTCTTTCGGACCCCATAGGCTGTAGCCCACCAGGCTCCCTCCCCTCTCCATGGGATTTCCCAGGCAAGAACACTGGAGCAGGTTGCCATTTCCTTCTCCAGGGGATCTTCCTGACCCAGGGATGGAATCCATGTCTCCCGACTCATCTGCATTGCAAACGAATTCTTTACCACTGAGCCAGCAGGGAAGCCCCCTTATTAGCTCTAATTGCTATTGATGTGCGAACTTTTAAAAAAACATTTATCTATTTGGCTGCAGCAGGTCTTAGTGGCAGGTTTTAGTTGCAGCACACAGGATCTTTGATCTTTGCTATGATATGCGGGATCTTTAGTTGCAGCATGCGGTATCTTTCAGTTGGGGCACGTGGGACCTAGTTCCCTAACCAGGGATGGAATGCAGACCCTTGCATTGGGAGCAGGGAGTCTTAGCCACTGGACCAGCAGGAAAGTCCTCCACACACCTTCTTTCATCTCTGTTTAATTTTGAAGAACCTGAGTAGCTGGGACTTGCCCACCTTATACTGCCTCTTATGGCTGAGCTCCGCTTACCCAGCTTAGCATTGCAGCTCACCTCCCCCTGAATTGAACCTGGAACTTTTCAGTGTAATATGCAGACACAAATTCCAGCGAGGTCCCTAAACAAAATTCCTATCCATCCCTTCCAAGCCCCCAGTCTCTACCTCCTGTTTACCTTCTTTAAACCATTATCACGAGTCCAGCTGGACTCCCCCCCAGACTCTGGCACTCAGCTCAGTCTTCTGGTTGCCAAGATAATTCTCAAAAAAAGAAACCCTAGAACTCTTTACCCACAGCCTCCCACCTGCAACAGAGGACTGCAGAGGGCACCCACTGTCTCTGTCCCCCACCCCCAAACTCCACCCTAGTCCCTGGTGACTGGGGTCTCAGGCATCCCAGAGCTCTGCACTCACTGCCCTGGTGAGGTCAGACAGACCCCTTGCCTGCAACACACGTTCCAGGAAAGCAGGCAAATCCGGGATGCAAGCCAGAATTATTTTAGGGGCAAGCCTCCACCTCCCACCCTGCTTGAAATCTGGGTTTCATGCTCACAAAAAGGCAGCCCTAAATGTGAGACTTGCATCTCCAGACCCAGACAAGTTGTGGACAGACAGAGGGGTGGGAATGCAGCCTGGAGTTTGAGTGATCGTGGAGGGGGGAAGAGGAGGACTGCAGGCCCACCAACCAGTGCCCTGCTTGGTTGCCTCGGTGACAGAGGAAGGGGAGCGGAATGAGAAGTGGCTGAGTGGGTTGAGTTGATCTGAGCTTCTCAGATCTTAGCACCATCTAGTAGCACCCATCTCCACTCTTCTCCCAGTAGCCCAGTGCTATAGGGAATTGGAGTCTACTGTGTTCTTTTCACCCTGGTACCCAGCATTCTGTGGTTGGTGTAGAAATAGAATGTCAGCTCTAGAAAAAGCTCTGCAGAGTCTCCCGGCTCAGTAGTTTTCAAGTAGTTTTGTATTAGTAGCTACAGATCCTTATTTCAAAGGAAATCTTGCCCAGAATCCAGTATGCAAACCAAACACAGTAGGCACTGCTCATTCTATCCACCCTCCCCAGGAATCCAGGGTGGCAACACGCAGAACGTGAAAATCTCTGGTCTGTGCCCAAACCCTCATAATACAGATGAGAAAACTGAGGTCCCCACATAGTCATTGACTGGATCAAGGGTACCCAGTAAAAGAGTTTGTGACAGAACCAGGATGGGACATCGCATCCCTAGGACCATGACAGAGCCAGCAGAGAAAAGCAGAACCCTTTAGGTAACAGGGGAGAAAACAAAGATCATAGCTGTCCTGGAGCCTGGGATTTCCGCATCTGCTAGGGCAACACAAGTCCCTTGTTTTACAGAGGAGGAAACTGAGGCCCAGTGACAGGGCAGTGGCTTGTTAGCAGAGTGATCCTAAGAGGGAGTAATATTCCCTTAGAAAGAAGAAAAATTTGAACATTTGGCTCTGGCTAGCTCTACCAGTCTTTGATGAAACTCCGAGGTGCCAGATGGCGCAGGGGGAGGAGCACTGGCCTGAGAGTTTCAACCCCCTCTGTAACAGACAAGCCCTGTGACCTTGGGAGATTTATTTTAAAGAGCCAACAGGATCATCCCCTGGTTTATAAGAGGTGCAGAAGCGTAATAGGATTAAATGATGCTTCAGAGTGTTTCATGTTTTCTCTAAATGTCAGGCCCTCCTTTAGGGGAAAGAGGAGTAAACACACTACTCTTTAAAGACTGAATTTGATGGTTTTTTAAAAAAGGTTCTTTATTTTTATTTTATATTTCTCATGGCTAATTATAAAATAACACATGGCTATTCCAGAAAATGTGTAAAGTACAGGAAAAAAAAAGAAAAGAAAACAAAATCACCCATAAACATATCACCCAGCACAGCCATTGTTCAACACTGTTGTATATTTCCTTTCAGTCTTTTTTCTATATTTTTTCTCCATGTATAGAGTGTATTATATTGTAATTTTAAAAATAATCTTATTTAACGATTAACAAAGTGGTTCCTTTCACCTGGTACAGCATTGTACCTAGTCTGACTATAAAGAAAAAATTATAAGACATACCAAAGGCAAAAGACAAAAACAGCAACAACAACAAACAATTTGAAAAGACAGAGAAAGCATCAGAACCAGACATGGCAGAGATTTTGGAATGATCAGACTGGGAATTTAAAATAACTCTGATTAATATGCTAAGGGCTCTAATGGATGAAAGTAGATAGCCTGTAAGAACAGATGGGCAATATAAGCAGAGAGATGGAAATCCTAAGTAAGAACCAGAAAGAAATTCTAGAGATTAAAAAAAAAGAAAACACTGGAACAGAAAGGAAGAATGCCTTTGATGGGCTCATTAGTAGACTGGACACAGCTTAGGAAAGAATTTTTGAGCTTGAGAATATCTCAATAGAATCCTTTTAACCCAAAACAAGTAGAACAAGATTAAAAAAAATAATTAACAGAATATCTGAGGTGTGTGGAGCAACAACATAAAGTATGACGTCTGTGTAATGGGAATACCTCAAGAAAGAGACAAGGGCAGAAGAAATAGAACAATAATGACAGGATTTTCTCACATTAATGGCAGATTCAGGAAGCTTAGAGAACACCAAGCAAAATAAACATTTAAAAACCAATGTCTTGGCACATTGCTTTCAAATTACAGAATATTAAAGAGAAAGAAAAAAGTGAAAGAAACCAAAAGGGAAACACAACTTATCTATAGTGGGAAAAAAATATAAGAATTAGATCCAGCTTCTCCTCGGAAACCATGCATGTGAGAAGAGAGTAAAGTGAAATATTTAGTGTTGAGAGGAAAAGAATCCAGCCACTTAGAATTCTGTACCCTGCAAAATTAGCCTTCAAAAGTGAAGGAGAACTAAAAATGTTTTTTCTCAGATGAACAAAAACTGAGGGAACTTGTTGCTGGTGGACCTGCATTGCAAGAAATTTTAAAAGTTCTTTAGAGAGAAGAAAAATAATATATAGTTGTCCCTTGGTATCTGCAGGGGACTGATTCCAGGACCTCCCATGGATACCAAAATCTGTGGATGCTCAAGTCCCTCATGCACATCTTCACATATGCTTTAAATCATCTCTAGATTGCTTTAATACCTAATACAATTTAAATGCTATGTAAAGGTCTGGCAAGTTCAAATTTTGCTTTTTGAAACTTTCTGGAATTTTTTCCCCCAAAATTTAAGGTTGATTGATTCCACAGACATGGAATTCATGGATATGGAGGGCCAACTATAAGTCAAAACCTCAGACCTCCATTAAAAAAAAAAGCATCGAAGAAGGAATAAGCAAAGGCAAGATGAAACTCATTTTTCTTATTCTTGACTTAAGAGATAATAGTTTGCCCAAAATAATAATATTGACTATGTATTCAATTATTTTGCATGCATATATATATATATAATAAATAATAACAGCAATGATGCAAGGGACAGGATTAGGAATATAAGGAATTCGATATAAGAAATTAGGATATTTTGTTATTATAAGGTACTCACACTATCTGGTTTAGTATTACTTCAAAGTGGACTTAGAGTAGTTGCAAACATATAATTGCAAATTTTAGGGAAACCACTAAAAAATATAACTGATTTGTTAGAAAGGAAAAAAATGAAATCATATAAAATGTTTAATTAAAACCACAAGAGGCAGAAAGAGTGGAAGACAAAAAGATGAACAAATGACGAAGGCAACAAGTAGAAAACCAGTAGCAAATATGGTAGATGTTAATCCAACTATATCAATAATCATTTTGAATGCCATTGTTCTAAATGCACCAATTAAAATACAGATATTGTCCAAGTATATCAAGAAACATGATTCAACTATGTATTGTCTATAAGAAACCACTTTAAATATAAAGATATACAGATTAAAAGTAAATGGAAAAAAATATACGATGCTGACATTAACCAAAAGAAAGCAAGAACAGCTATATTAATTTTAGACAATTAGCTTCAATATAAGTGTTATCAGGGATAAAGAACAGCAATACATAATAACAAAGGGGTCGCAAAGAGTTGGACAGGACTGAGCGACTTCACCTCACCTCAGTTCTCCAAGAAGATACAATAGTTTTTGATACCTATGCACCTAACAACAAAGTGAGAAACTATATGAGGCAAAAACTGATGGAACTGAAAGAAGAAATAGATGAATCACTATCATAGTTACAGATTTCAACACTCCTCTGTCAGTAATGGACAGATTCCTTGGGCAGAAAATCAGTGAGGACATAGTTGAACTCAACAACACCATCAATCAACCAGGTATTAATGTTACTGATGTCTGTAGACTACTTCATCCAACAACAGAATAAACGTTTTTCTCAGGCTCACAATGGAAAATTTACCTAGAAAATAAGATGAGTAGCTTTTCCTCTTTTTTCTTCTCTGAAAGAGTTTATATAAGACAGGAATTATGGGTCCCCTTGTGGTTTAATAAGGAGGCTTCCCAGGTGATGCTAGTGATAAAGAATTCGCCTGCCAATGCAGGAGACACAAGAGACACAGGCCATCCCTGGGTTGGGAAGATCCTCTGGAGGAGGAAATGGCAACCCACTCAGGTACTCTTGCCTGAAAAATCCCAGGGATATAGGAGTCTGGTGGGCTACAGTCCAGGGCGTCACAAAGAGTCAGACATGAATGAGTGAGCATAAGCATGAGCACAACCATTTGATAACAGTCTCCCATAGAACCACATGGACCGGTATCTTTTAGTGGATGGATCTTTAACCATACTTTCAATTTCTTTTGTGGCTGATAATTTATGTTTTCCTGTTTCTGTTTCATCTGGGTTTCATTTTTGCATAATGTTATTTAGTAGTCTTTTAAAACTTTAAAATCTCTTCTGAGTCAGTAGTTTGTAGTTTGACCATTTTGTCAATGCATGTAATGTTAGGCAGCTCATCTGCTAAAGAATGCATCTGCAATGCAGGAGACCCCAGTTCAATTCCTGGATCAGGAAGATCCCCTGGAGAAGGGATAGGCTACCCGTTCCAGTATTCTTGAGCTTCCCTGGTGGCCCAGACGGTAAAGAATCCACCTGCAATATAGGAGACCTGGGTTCGATTCCTGGGTTGGGAAGAACCCCTGGAGGAGGGCATGGCAGCCCACTCCAGTACTCTTGCCTGGAGAATCCCCATGGACCGAGGAGCCTGGCATGCTACAGTCCATGAGGTTGCAAAGAGTTGGACATGACTGAGCAACTAAGCGCACACAGCACATATCATGTTAATTTGCCCTCCTTTTGGTTTACTCAATCAAGTTCTTCAAGTCTTTTTAAAAAATCACTATTAATTAACCTTTTCTTATTAATCAGTTACTACTATGGTCTTTACTATTTTCCTTTATCTGCTTTCTTTATATTTCATAAGGTTTTTCCCAATTTATTATTTTTTTATTGGAAGCCCTACTGGGTTGAATGATGTCTCCCAAAATTGATGTCCATCTAGAACCTATAAATGTGATTTTATTTGGAAATAAGGTCTTAGCACATGTACCCAAGTTAAGATGAGATCTTACTGGGTTAGATCCTAACCATTAGGATGAGTTCTAAATCCAATATGACTGGTATCCCTATAAGAAAAGAAGTCTTTCTCTGGGCCCAAAGACAGACACACAGGGAGAACACTATGTGATGATGGAGGGAGAGAGTAGAGTGGTGTCTCTAAAGCCAAAAAGTGCCAAGGATTGCATGCAGTCACCAAAAGCTAACAAGAAACAAGGAAGTATCCTCCCATTGAGTGTTCAGAGAGAGTATAGCTTCTAGAACTATGAAACAATAAACTTCTGTTGTTTTCAGTCACTTAATTTGTGATAACCTGTCATGGCAGCTCTAATACAAAAGCTAAGTTCATCCATCATTGGTCTTTCTGATTTTATAATAAGTGCCTTATAATAGGTGCCTATAAATCTGTATATTTCCCTGAAAACTACTTTGCATCCCAAAGCAGTACTTCATTCAATTCTAATTTTCTTATGATTTTTTGTTCAACCCATTAATTATTTAGAACTGTGTTTTTAAATTTCCAGGTGTATACAATTTTCTGGTCATCTTTATACTGTTGTTGACACCTCATTTTATTTGTGTTGTCAATAGATTATTACATCAATCAAAACATTTTTGGAGACTTACCAGGCAACCTAATAATCAATTTTTTAAAATATTCCATTTGTCTTTTAAAAGAATGTGCATTTTCTGTTGGGTTCAGAGTTCTGCACATATCCATTAGGTTCATAGGTTGTTAATTACCATGTTAAAGACTGGCTAGCTGACAGACAAACCTGTTTCCGCCTTCCTCCTGGGCACACAACATTTTCATGGCCTCTCTAGCAATTTGATGTGGCCGTATGAGTTTTGGGTATTGGAACTTGAGTAAAATTTATAATGTGTCAGTTCTAGGACTGGTTCACAGTTGATTCTCCACTTTCTCTCTACCTTTTTTCCAATAATTTTACTTTTATTCATTTTTGGTTGTGCTGGGTCTTCGTTGCTGTGTGAGCTTTTTCTCTAGTTGTGGCAAGCAGGGGCTACTCTCTAGTTGCTGTGTGCAGGCTTCTCACTGCAGAGGCTTTTCTTGACTTGCAGCGTGGGCTCTATGGTGTGTGGACTTCAGTCGTTGCAGCTCCCTGGGTCTAGAGCACAGGCTCAGTAGTTGTGGCACACAGGCTTGGTTTTTCCTTGGCATGTAGGATCCTCCCGGATCAGGGATCGAATCCATGTCTCCTGCATTGATGGGCAGATTCTTTACCACTGAGCCACTGGGGAAGCCCCCACAGTTTCTCTTTTACCACAGCTATCTGCTAGGTCTCAACACTTAGGTGACCACTGAAGCCATATTTTGAAGCTTGCACAGTATGTATCAGCTTGAATCCCTGAATGACTCTTTGGAGCAGAGACCCTTCCTCAGTACCTAGTGATCTAAGATTGTATTTTACATGAAAGAGAAATAAACTTATATTGTTTAACATTTAAATTCCTGATATTTAAGGGAGGGTTGTTTTTTATTTAAAGATGTTAATGTGACCTAAACTGATAAACATTTTTGCTCTCAGGTACTCAATGCCTTTACATTTTTTGTCTTACTTCTTAGTCAGATCTGAAGTGTGTGTGTTAGAATCTCTCAATAGAAATGCTGATTTATAAATTTCTCAGTAATTCTATAAAATCTTAAAAAAAATTTACTGGCTGCACCATGTCTTAGTTGCAGTGTGCAGGCTTTCAATGGCAATGTGTGGGATCTAGTTCTCTAGCCAGGAAGCAAACTTGGGCCCCTTGGGATGGGGAAATCTTAGCCACTGGACCATCAGAGAAGTCCCATAATTCTACAGAATCTTGCTGTGTATTTCATAGCTATGCTGTTAGGTGCACAAAATCTCACAAGTATTCTAAGTTCTTAGCTAATTATCCCTTTTGTCAATCTGGAAAGTATTTCTCTAATTATTTGCCAAATGTTCTTTTTCAGCTTTCCTCTGTAATTTTTAAAAGTACATTTTCTATATAATAAAATATAACTACATTCTTTTAATGGATTTTAAAATTAACCATATTTTAATAATTATTGATATACTTATTTTTTTAATAAACTTTTTATTTTGGAATAATTTTATATTTACAGAAAAGTTGCAGAGATAGTACTGATACACTAATAAATATAAATAGTACAGAATTTTCTAAATACTGCACATCCAGTTTCATTTCCTGTGATGTTATCCTCTTACAGTATAGTGGTACATTTGTCAAAGCCAAAAAACTGAGTATTAGTAGGTTTCTGTTAACTAAAGCCCAGATTTTTTTTTTTTTTCAGTTTCATCAGTTTTTCTACCAATATCTATTTTCTGTTCCAGGACTGAATCCAGGATATCACATTTCTTGCACTTATTCTTGATCATCTTATTCGTATTTCCATTTCTAGGTTTTTACCAACTTTTTCTGCCCCCCACCCACACACTCTCCTAGATTTTCTTGAAATCATGGAATCATTAGATTTTGTTTATTCAGTTTTTTCATCTACTGATTTGAAACTTGCATATTCTATTTGAGACTTCTAGTGGTTAACAATCATTTTTTATTGGGGTAGAATGTGCATGAAGTGAAGTTTACTATTTTAACCATTTTTAAATGTACCGTTTTGGGATATTAAGTCCAGTCACATTGTTGTGTAACCATCACTACCATTCACCTCCAAAACTTCTTCATCTTCTCATCTGAAACTCTGACTCCCTATTCACCCCTGCTCCAATCCCTGCTACCCACCACCCTACTTTCTGTCTATGAATTTGACTACTCTAGATATCACATGGAAGTGGAATCATACAGTGCTGGTTCTCTTATGGCTTGACTGATTTCACTTAGCATAATGTCTTCAAAGTTCAGTCATGCCATAACATCTTTCAGAATGCTCTTCTGTCTTTTAGTCTGAATAATATTACATTCTGACATAAATCCATTTTTAATATGTATTTATTTATTTGACAGCACAGGGTCTTAGTTGCAACATGTAGAATCTAGTTTCCTGATCAGGAATTGAACCCCGGGCCATGAGCATTGGTAGTGTAGACTCTTAGCCACTGGACCACTAGGGAAGTTCTCTGACACTAATTTTTTAAATAACAATTTTATTGAGATATAATGGACTTCCCTCATAGCTCATTTGGTAAAGAAATCACCTGCAATGTAGGAGACCACAGTCTGATTCTTGGGTCGGGAAGATCCCCTAGAGAAGGGGTAGGCTACCTACTCCAGTATTCTTGGGCTTCCTTTGTGGCTCAGCTAGAAAAGAATCTGCCTGCAATGGGGAAGCCTGGGTTTGACCTCTGGCTTGGGAAGATCCTCTGGAGAAGGGAAAGGCTACCCACTTCCAGTATTCTGGCCTGGAGAATTTCGTGGACTGTATAGTCCATGGGGTTGCAAAGAGTCGGACACAACTGAGCGACTTTCACTTCACTCACATACAATAACATTTACCTTTGCCAAATGTACACCTGAGTATTTTGGGTGTAGTTTTATAGAGTTGTCCAACCATCATCACTCTCTAATTTCAGAACATTTTCATCACCCTTCTGAAAAAGCATTCCAAACAATTATCACTCCCCATTCTTCCTTCCCATTAGGCCCTAGCGATCTTTAATCTACTTTTTCTTTGTGTGGTTTTGTTTTTTCTGGACATTTCTTAGAAACAAAATCATACAATATTTATCCTTTTGTATATGATTTTTTTCATTCACCATAATGGTTTCAAGGTTTATTTACATTGTAGCATGTGTTCGTACTTCATTTCTTTATTTTTTTCTGACACATCCTATAATCAAATAATTTTAATCTAATCATTGATAGTATCAACCATGATGTTTTGGTTTTTATTGATTTTTATTAGAGTATAATTGATTTGCAATGTTGTGCTAGTTTCTTCTGTACTGCAAAGTGAATCAGTTATACATATATTCACTCTTTTTTAGATTCTATTCCCATACATAATTACACAGTATAGAGTAGAGTTCCCTGTGCTATACAGTAGGTTCTTATTAGTTATCTATTTTATATATAGCAATGTGTATGTTTCAGTCCCAGTCTCCCAATTTATCCCTTCTCCTCAGCACTTCATTTCTTTTTTTGATTGAATGATATTCCACTGTGTGAGTATACCACATTTTGTTTATTCATCCATCAGTTGATGGATATTTGAGTTGTTTCCATCCTAGCTAATATGAATAATGCTTCTATGACCATGTATTTACAGTTTTAAAAGTTTTTTTAGTTTTTAAATTATGAAAGTATGACAACACATTTATGGGAGACTTAGAAAATACAGAACAAGTTTACATATAGTTCTACTATATATTACAATTATTTTTTAAGTGGATAAATTAAGATTTTTAGATGGAGTTCCAATATCAAACTCTCAAAAGTTGATAGAATGAATATACAGAGAAGTAGAAGGATACAGTAGACCTGAAAAGCATTACAAATCAATTCAACATAATTAAAATTTATACGATTTTCACACAACAATAGGATACAATTTCTATTCAAGTTCCTATGACGGTAAACTAGGAGACACTGGAAAATATCCAGGGACATAAAACAAGGTGCAAAAATTTCATGGTCTAAAGGTATTGAAATTTCATGGTCTAAAGGTATTGAAATTTCATGGTCTAAGGGTCTGTTCTCTTATCACTATGGAATTATGTTAGAAATCAGTATCAAAAGATATTTGAAAATTACTCATATATTTCAAGTGCAGTATGACATTTACCAAGGAGATCTTCAACTTAGCCATTGAAAGCATCAATAAAGTTAGACTGAAAAAAACAAGATGGTGATTGCAGAGAAGAAAGCATTTAAACGAGAAATTAGTATCAAAATGAGAAATTGTGGCCTGAAAAAAAGATGCAATAGCAACAAAGCATTTTTGACAAATGGCCAGCATAATAATTTCTTGGACTGTTGCTCATGAGATAATATACTGTGTAATACATAATAATAAAATCATGTAATGATTTATTAAACATATGATTTATCTTAAACATAAAAAAATGAGAAATTAATACTAAAGATCCTCTAAACAAAATCCCATGTATTTGGAAATTAACTGTCCACTTTTAAATGATAGGTGTATCTAAGAAGCCATAACAGAAAATTGGAAAATATTTGTAATAAAATAAAAACAAAAAGAGAGTTTACCAGAATTTGTTGCATGCAACTAAAGCTGCTCAATGCAATTAAATACAATGTGGTGTCTTGAATAAGGTATGAAAGCAAATAATGGGCACTGGCATAAAATCAGCAATACGTGAACCGTGAACTTCCAGATGTTCAAGATGGTTTTAGAAAAGGCAGAGGAACCAGAGATCAAATTGCCAACATCTGCTGGATCATGGAAAAAGCAAGAAATAGTTTTCCAGCAAGAGTACTATAGTTCCAGAAATACATCTATTTCTGCTTTATTGACTATGCCGAAGCCTTGACTGTGTGGATTGCAATAAACTGTGGAAAATTCTGAAAGAGATGGGAATACCAGACCACCTGACCTGCCTCTTGAGAAACCTATATGCAGGTCAGGAAGCAACAGTTAGAACTGGACATGGAACAACAGACGGGTTCCAAATAGGAAAAGGAGTACGTCAAGGCTGTATATTGTCACCCTGCTTATTTAACTTCTATGCAGTGTACATCATGAGAAACGCTGGGCTGGAAGAAGCACAAGCTGGAATCAAGATTGCTGGGAGAAATATCAATAACCTCAGATATGCAGATGACACCACCCTTATGGCAGAAAGTGAGGAAGAACTAAAAAGCCTCTTGATGAAAGTGAAAGAGGAGAGTGAAAAAGTTGGCTTAAAGCTCAACATTCAGGGACTTCCCTGGTGGTCCAGTGGTTAAGACTTCACCTTCCGATGCAAGGGGTGCAGGTTCAATCCCTGGCCAGGGAGCTAGGATCCCATATCCCTTGCGGCCAGAAAACCAAAACATAAAACAGAAACAATATTCTAACAAATTCAATAAAGACTTTAAAAATGTTCCACATCAAAAAAAATATTAAAAAAAAAAAAAAGCTCAACATTCAGAAAACTAACATCATGGCATCTGGGCCCATCACTTCATGGGAAATAGATGGGGAAACAGTGTCAGACTTTATTTTGGGGGGCTCCAAAATCACTGCAGATGGTGATTGCAGCCATGAAATTAAAAGACGCTTACTCCTCGTAAGGAAAGTTATGACCAACCTAGATAACATATTCAAAAGCAGAGACATTACTTTGCCAACAAAGGTCTGTCTAGTCAAGGCTATGGTTTTTCCAGTAGTCATGTATGGATGTGAGAGTTGGACTGTGAAGAAAGCTAAATGCCGAAGAATGATGCTTTTGAACTGCGGTGTTGGAGAAGACTCTTGAGAGTCCCTTGGACTGCAAGGAGATCCAACTAGTCCATTCTAAAGGAGATCAGTCCTGGGTATTCATTGGAAGGACTGATGCTAAAGTTGAAACTCCAGTACTTTGGCCACCTCATGCGAAGAGTTGACTCATTGGAAAAGACTCTGATGCTGGGAGGGATTGGGGGCAGGAGGAGAAGGGGACGACAGAGGATGAGATGGCTGGATGACATCACTGACTCGATGGACATGAGTCTGAATGAACTTCAGGAGTTGGTGATGGACAGGGAGGCCTGGCGTGCTGCGGTTCATGGGGTCACAAAGAGTCGGACATGACTGAGCGACTGAATTGAACTGAAATGATATATATATGTATATGAAAGCTTTTATAGTATGCTTGATAAAGGCTTGAGAAAGAACAACAAAATAGACAGGGAAATTGGAAAACATAAACTGAAATGGGAGCATGTGTGCATACGTACTAAGTCGCTTCAGTCATGTCCAACTCTTTGCCACCCTATGGCCAGTAGCCTACCACACTCCTCTGTCCATGGGATTCTCCAGGTAAGAACGCTGGAATGGATTGCCATGCTCGCCTCCAAGGGATCTTCCCAACCCAAGAATCAAACCCGCACTGACTATGAAATAGAAAAAGTGAAACAAACTAGATAAAAGTAAAAGATCATATAATCCAGTTGTTTTTAAACATGGCTGTTCATTAGAAACACATCTGTTTACAGGCTTTTGTGTGGACATATGCTGTTAATTCTCTTGGGTATTTTCCAGGATTAGAATTGGTGGATTATATAGAAAATTCTTATATAACATTTTGAAGAACTGCCAAACTGTTTTCTAAAGTGGCTGTACCATTTTAGAGTCCCATCAGCAATATATGAGGGTTCCAATTTCACCTCATCCTCTCCGATACTTGTTATCTTTTTCATTATAGTCATCCTAATGAGTGTGAAATGGTATCTTGTGATTTTGATTTGCAATTTCCTAATGACTAATAATGTTGAATACGTTTTCCTGTGCTTGTTAACATATTTTAAAACATTTTATTGAAGTATTATTGATTTGCAATGTTGTATTCATTACCGCTGTGTAGCAAAGTGTCTCAGTTATACATATATTTATACATTCTTTTTCATATTCTTTTCCTTTACGGTTTATCACAGGATAATGAATATAGCTCCCTGTGCTGTACAGTAGGACCTTGTTGTTTATCCATCCTATATATAATAATTTGCATATACTTATCCCAAGTTCCCATCCCCCATTTCTCCTCCCCCTTGGCAACTGCAAGTCTGGTTTCCATGTCTGTGAGCCTGTTTCTGTTTCATAGATAAGTACATTTGTGTCATATTTTAGATTCCACGTATAAGTGAAAAGCATAGGGCATTTGTCTTTCTCTGCTTGACTTACTTCATTTAGTATAATAGTCTCTAGGTCCTTCCGTGTTGCTGCAAATGGCATTATTTCATTTTTTTTGTGTGTGACTGAGTGGAATTCTATTGCACGTACATACCACATCTTCTTTATCCATTCCTCTGTCAATGGATATTTATGTCATCTCCATGTCTAGGCTATTGTGAATAGTGCTGCTATGAACATAGGGGTGCATGCATTGTTTTGAATTATAGTTTTGTCTGGATATACGCTCAAAAGTGGGATTGCTGGATTATATGGAAACTCTGTTTTCAACCTTTTGAAGAAACTTTTACACTGTTTTTGGTAGCTACACCAACTTACATTCCCACCAACAGTGTAAGAAGCTTCCCTTTTTTCTATACCCTCTCCATCGTTTATTATTTGTAGACTTTTTAATGATGGCCATTCTGACTGGTGTGAGGTAGAACCTCACTGTAGTTTTGATTTTAATGTTAACACTTAGTGATAATGAGCATATTTTTCACTTGCCTATTGGCCATCTGTATGTCTTCTTTGGAGAAATGTCTGTTTAGGTCTTCTGCCCATTTTTTGATTGAACTGTTTCTTTGTTATTGAGCTGTATGAGCTGTTCATATATTTTGGAAATCAAGCCCTTGCTGGTCATATCAATTGCAAATATTTTTTCCCCGTCTGTAGGTTGTCTTTTTCTTTTGTTTATGGTTTCCTTTGCTGTGCAAAAGCTTTTAAACTTGAGTAGGTCCCATTTGTTTATTTTTTATTTCAATTGCCTTGGGAGACTGACCTAATAAAACATTGGTATGATTTATAATGGAATATTTTGCCTGTGTGCTCTTCTAGGAGTTTTATGGCATCTTATCTTATATTTAAGTCTTTAAGCCATTTTGAGTTAATTTTTGTGTATGGTGTGAAGGTGTGCTCTAACTTCATTGATTTACATACTTTCCCAGTACCACTTGCTGAGTATACCACTTGTATATTCTTGCCTCCTTTGATGAAGATTAATTGTCCATAAGTTTGTGGGTTTGTTTCTGGGCGCTCTATTCTGTTCCATTAATCCTTGTATCATTTTGTGCTAGGGCCACACTGTTTTGATTACTGTAGGTTTGTAGCATTGTCTGAAGTTTGGAGGGTTGTGCCTCCTGCTTTGCTCTTTCTTCTCAGCATTGCTTTGTCAATTCTGGATCTCTTATGGTTCCCTATAAATTTTAGGATTATTCATTGTTCTAGTTTTGTGAAAAATATCATGGGTAATTTGATAGAAATTGCATTAAATCTGTAGATTGCTTTCAGCAATATGGCCATTTAAAAAGTATTAATTCTTCCAATCCAAAGGCAGGGGATATCTTTCCATTTCTTTAAATCATCTTCAATTTCTTTTATTAATGTTTTTTAGTTCTCAACATATAAATTTTTTACCTTCTTGGTGAGGTTTATCCCTAAGGATTTTTTGGATATGATTTTAAAAGAGATTATTTATTTACATTCCCCTTCTGACATCTCATTGTTAGTATAAAGAAATACAACTCATTTCTATATTAGTATTCATTTTTTAATGCACATATACAAATACATTTTTAAAGAATTCATTAGGATCTATGTTCTCACTCAAACAAGGTAAAAATTCTAATAATAAACTTTTTTATTTTCCTTCACTTTTTGTTCAATATTTCTATACGTGCTGACTTTGTTGATACCTGAAATTTTAGTTCCAGGTGGTTATTTTATAACTTTTCCAGGAAATTCTTACTATGATTTCTTAAACTCTTTGTTCTCCTTTGGTCTTTGCATGACAGTTTCCTCTTGGATTTACTTTTTTTTCCCCCTTAACTGGAGCACAACATCTAATTGGCTATTGTTTAATTTTGTCTTGTTTTCAGAAGGGATCTGGAGAGAAGAGGTGAGTAAATTTTATGAGTACTTTTATATCTGAAAATGCCTCTCTTTTATCCTCACATTTAAGTAATAATTTGGCTATTAAATAATGAGTACAAATGCCCCCACAGTTGGCATTTTGAAGACATCGAAGTGATGTTGCCAAAAAGAAATGTGATTTCATTCTTTTGCGGTTGATAAATCTGATTTTTTAAAATGAGCTTTTAAATTGTAATTTCTTCTTTAGCCTTCATCTTCTGAAATTTCACTTTGATGAATCCAAAGGTGGCTTGAACATTTTTATTGGCACATGGTGGACCATTTAAATCTGAAGACTTTTTAAAAGAATATCTCTGGATAGTATTTCTTTAAATATTGCATCCTTTCTAGTGTCTCTGCCCTATATCTCTGAAACTCTTTTTAGATAAGTATTAATACTTCTGAATCTAGCCCTTCTATCCTCAAGTGTTCTTTTTACCATCCATCTCTATTATTTGTGCTGCATTCCAGAATTCCTAGATCTTATCATTCAGTTCCCTGATTCACTCTTTAACTGTGTTCATTCAGCTATTAGCCCATTTATTTTTAAATTTCAGTAATTATATTTTTCTTACAAAATCTCTAATTGTTACTTTTTTACAACCAGTTCTTTCTGCTTCTTAAATGAAACACTCTTCCTTGTCGCTCTGAGGATTTATCATCACATTTATTTTAAAGTCTAGTTCTGGTTAACTTTCTTTCCTCAAATGTACCTTTATCTGTTAGACCTCTGATGCCTTTTTTTTAAATAATATTGCACACCTCAAGCAATTGGCAATTGTTGACTGTCTATGCATTTTTGCAGTTGCAGTTTCTGATTAGGCTGACAGCTGTCTCTTGTTGAGCAGTTTGCTTATAGAGAGGGGCAAAACAGTTGCTAGGACTTGTACTCCATGATACTTTGATGGGCAGGACCTGCTGCCCATGGAACCTCAGCAGCTGGTCTTCTGGGCATGGATGTTTTTCATTCCTTCCAGACTTTGACAGCCACTCAGTACATGGCCCTTTCTCATTAATCCAAGTACTTACCCTCAAGCTCTTACATACAAGGTGCATGGAGAAATGCAAGGTCAATGGGCCCATCTGTTCCTACTACAGTTCCCCAAAATTCCCCCATCAATTTCCCCAGGGGCACTAATTTTTTCTCCCATTGCCTCTGGACATGGGACACCCTTGGTATTCTTCCTTCCTTTGGAGTGGCCCACTCCAGCTGTTGCTGCTACTGATTTCCTCTCTAATCCAATCTTGCCTGCTTTCAGTCTCATGGAAATCCTTCACACTCCTGGACAATGACAAAAACTCGACTTATTTTTGAATGTATATCTTGTTCCCCTATATTTTCTAAGGCTGGGTGTGGGTTCAGTCTGCTGTATATACATGTAATTCTGTATTTTTCCACTTAATATTTTGTTAAAAGCATGTTTTCAGATATGCAAGTATAAATATGCATTTGTGTGTGTTTCTGTGTGTGTGTGTGTGTGTGTGTGTGTGTGTTTCCTAGCTGTGTCTGCTGACAGGGCCCAGAGGCAATGAAACGTTAGTTGTAAAGAGTACACTTATTGTCCAAATCTTGGTTTCTCAATACTATTATCCACTAAAAGTAAACAAGGCTTCTTTGGAGAAATAATAGATGCTAGGACTGAGGCATGGACAGTACAGGACAAACCTGGAATATCTTGGTGCATCAGACAGTTTAAAAGTGTCAGAAGAAAAGATGAGTTTCTGTCAGAAGAACATAGGAGTCAGTTGAAAGGATCCCCAGTGGACAAATCTGGGGCAACTTGAGCATCAAAATAATTAATAATAAATAATAACCCTTAAAATAAATATAAATAAGAATCCATGCTGATAAAAAGATGAATGAATCTGTAAATGAGGGAGAAGGGAAAGTTTTTCCTTAAGGTAGAAGTCCAACTGAAAGAAAGTTTGATGGAATCAGAAAACCACCTTTTGGCAACCACTATGGGAAGAATTGGGCTTCCCTGATGGCTCGGATAGTAAAGAATCTCCTGCAATGCAGGAGACCCAGGTTCTATCCCTGGGTTGGGAAGATCCCCTCTAGAAGGGAAAGGCTACCTGCTCCAGTATTCTTGCCTGGAGAATTCCAAGGACAGAGAAGCCTGGCAGGCTACAGTCCATGGGGTTGCAAAGAGTTGGACATGACTGAAAGACTAATGCTTTCACTTTACAGTAAAACATTTAGCATCAATAGTTGCTAAAATTGGTGGGTAAAAATTTAACAGGAAACAGGATATTTGCATAGTCTCAGAGTATATTTCCATGAGAAGCTCATTAATTACAAAGGGAAGAGTAGTATGTTTAAAGTGGAGAAACTTGAGAGGAGCAAGGTCGTGAGGCAAGAAGCGGTAGGTTTGCAGCCGCCATTTCTTCCGCCTCCGGTCTCTGGATCTTTTGTAGAGCGTCCAAGAGCGCTATGTTGGGACAGAGCATACGGAGGTTCACAACCTCTGTGATTCGTCGGAGCCACTATGAGGAGGGTCCAGGGAAGAATATACCATTTTCAGTGGAAAACAAGTGGAGGTTACTAGCTATGATGACTTTGTTCTTTGGGTCTGGATTTGCTGCACCTTTCTTTATAGTAAGACACCAACTGCTTAAAAAGTAATCCATGAGAAAGATAGGAAGAGGAGCATATTAAGAGGTGCAGTCTCTTAAAAGGATCAGTCCCTTGAACTCAGCATCCTAAATATGTTTGTAAATAAACTTATGGCATAAAAAAAAAAAATAAAGTGGAGAAACTTGACAGTCAACACCTTAACTGAGTGATTGTTGTTTACTCTCTAAGTTGTGTCCGACTCTAGCGACCCTATGGACTCTCACCCACCAGGCTCCTCTGTCCATGGGATTTCCCAGGCAAGAATACTGGAGTGTGTTGCCATTTCCTTCTCCTGGGGATCTTCCTGACCCAGGGATCAAACCTGCGTCTCCTGCATTGGCAGGTGGGTTCTTTACCACTGAGCCATAGGGAAGCAACTAAATGACTGTTGTTGTTGAGTCACTAAGTTGTGTCTGACTCTCTGCAACCCCATGAGCTACAGTATGCCAGGCTTTCCTGTCCTTCACCACCTCCTAGAGTTTGCTGAAACTCAGGTCCGTTGAGTTGATGCCATCCAACTATCTCATCGTCTGTTGCCCACTTCTCACTACTAATGTGGCAGGCAGGCACCGTGTGCCTCTTTATTGATAAGGACATACCATTACCTCGGTCATGTTTCTGATGAAAATGCATAATCAGCATCTAAGTATGAGGAGTATAAGCTTTCCACATTTTATTATGATCTACACAGTCAAAGACTTTGGCATAGTCAATGAAACAGAGGTAGATGTTTTTCTGGAATTTCCTTTCTCTGTGATCCAGTGAATGTTGGCAATTTGATCTCTGGTTCCTTTTCTTTTTCAAAACCCAGCTTGGACGTCTGGAAGTTCTTGGTTTGCATAATGCGGAAGCCTAGCCTGCTAGATTTCAAGCATGACCTTACTAGCATGGGCGATGAGTGCAACTGTCCCACGGCTCAGTTCAGGTTAGCACATTCTTCAATACTACTCTTTTTGGTGGGAACTGGGATGAGGATTGACCTTTTCCAGTCCTGTGACCACTGCTGGGTCTTCCAGATTTGCTGCCATATTGAATGAAACACCTTGATGGCACCACCCTTTGTGGTTCTGAATAGTTCTACTGGAATTCTGTCACATCCCGACCCTGTGCTTCCTGAGGCCCACTTGACTTCGCTCTCCAGAATGTCTGGCTCTGGATGGCTGACCACATCATTGTAATCCAGTTCATTCTAAATATATGCATGCATGTATAATCTATAGAGTGTGTGTGTGTATATATATATATATACACACATATAAAACGTTGTTTACTTGCTAAGTCAAGTCCAACTTTGGTAACCCCATGGATCATAGCCTGCCAAGCCCCTCTGTCCATGGGATTTCTCAGGCAAGAATACTGGAGTGGGTTGCCACTTCCTTCTCCAGGGGATCTTTCTGACCCAGGGATTGAACCCATGTGTCCTGCTTGGCAGGCAGATTCTTTGCCATTGTACCACCTGGGAAGCCCCATATATAGAGAGAATATATTGTATGCATTATAATGTTACATACTATCATTATCGATATAATATAATCCAATAGTTTGGCCACCTGATGCAAAGAGCCAACTCATTGGAAAAGACCCTGATGCTGGGAAAAATTGAGGGCAGGAGGAGAAGGGGGAGACAGAGGATGAAATGGGAGCAAACTCCAGGAGATAGTGAAGGACAGGGAAGCCTGGGATGCTGTAGTCCATGAGGCTGCAAAGAGTCAGACACGATTGAGTGACTGAACAACAGCAGCAACAAATAATAATATAATCCATGATAATGTAATGTATGCATGACTTTGCCAGGCATCAGGAAGGCTCAGAGAGGTGAGGTCAGCTCTGTCTTTTTTGGGGGCACACACTGTACTGAAGGCAACAAGATATGTGCCTCATGACTTTAACTCAAGGAGGCTAAACCTGGTGCCCACGTCCTTCACAAGCCTCTTCATTGTCCCCCAACCTGTGCTCTGCCTTTTCTCTAAAACCTCTGCTTTTCTTCCTGGGAACCTTGCTGTACCTGGAGTTCCCTTCATTCACTTCCCCTCGACTAACCTAATCATCCTTCAGAGTTTCGCTCAGATGGTACCTCTTCAAAAAGCTGTCTGACTTGGATGTGATGGTGTCTGGGCTGTTTGCACTCTCCACCTCTTGCACGGCACTCAGCACTTTAGACTTGGCTGCTGCTGTCACTTCAGTCGTGTCTGACTCTGTGCAACCCCAGAGACGGCAGCCCACCAGGCTCCCCCGTCCCTGGGATTCTCCAGGCAAGAACACTGGAGTGGGTTGCCATTTCCTTCTCCAGTGCATGAAAGTGAAGTCACTCAGTCATGTCCAACTATTTGCAACCCCATGGACTGCAGCCTACCAGGTTCCTCAATCCATGGGCTTTTCTAGGCAAGAGTGCTGGAGTGGGGTGCCATCGCCTTCTCCATGAGACTCGGCACTGCAGCTCTTAATGCACTTGTCATGTCGTCAAGCAGTGAGCTCCTAAAGGGCAGGACCTGGTCTGATGTATCCTTGGACCTCTATGTCACCTGTCATAGGTCCTGGCATAGAGAAGACAAGGAACATAAGGATAAGGATCCCCGAACATAAGGATAAGCGAATGAGTGAGCACATCCATACAACATCCCTCAATATCACAGTTTTCCCATATCCTCTACAATGTGCACAACATGTGTACAAGTTGACTGAATGTTATCATCTCTGAGTGATTGCACACAGGTTGGTCTGTGGGCAAGTTTCCAAAGGGAAAGCAGCAACTGTGCGTGTGAGCATGGAAAGGATACTGGACCAGGAATCAGGAAGCCTGGGTTTCTGCCCCAGCCCTGCCATTGCCCAATTGTGTGACCTTGGAAGTTGATTTCTTCCTCCCTGGGTCTTGATATACCCGTCTATAGAACGGGCATTGGGAGTGTCAAGGATCTTTCATTCTGATACATTCTTCCTTTAGGCACGAAGTGTGCCCACTGCTTTGGCAGCCCATGAAAGCCCTCAGTACTCAGAGATTAACCCAGGAAAGAGAAAGTACCTGGAAGCTGTTGGAGGAATGTGAGCTCTCTATTTTCTTAAAAGCTGTGGAGTTTCTAGAGATATTTCCCCTGTGATACCTTTTCTCTCTTAGGTTTCATAAATTATTTCACTTATGTACACTTACATACACATGGGGTGTCTTAAAAAGTAATCATGAATATGAAGTGCAACCCTAGGCACAGCTCAGAAGACTAACTGTCCAAATGCAAAGAAGAGTTTATTTTCTATGAGAGTGTGTATATTCCTATAGGAAAGGGCTAAGAAGTTTACATCAAACTGACAGTAATGGTTTCCTCTGGGGAGGCAGAAAGGGTAATGGAGTCAGGGACTCCAAAAAGACTTTAGCCTTATCAGCGATGTTTAAGTTTTTACAGAGAGAATGTATCTGTGTATTATTCATATAATTAAAAAGTAAATAATAATCAGTAATAAATTGGACTTCCCTGCTGGTCCACTGGTTAAGAATCTGGTGACATGGGTTCAATCCCTGGTCTGAGAAGATTCCACATGCTGTGGGGCAACTCAGCCCAGGCACTGCAACTAACAAGCCTGCACAGCCTAGAGCCAGCGCTCTGCAGCAAGCACTGAGAAACCCAAGAAAGGGACTGGAGAGTGGCCCCTGCCCTCCGCTAAAGAAAGCCTGCACAGAGCAACGAGGACCCAGGGCAGCCGAGAATAAATAAGTGCATGTTTAAATCATAATAAGTGAAAATGTTCAGGCAGTATTTAGTGCTGCACTGCCATGATTTGGGGCTTTGACATCTATGTGAGTATGTCTCTTTATTTTTATTTCTGTATCTCTATCTTCTGTCTAAACATGAGGATAGAAATTCATTAAGTTTCTAGCAACAAGGGGTTGGTTAAACAAAGGTGCTTGCATTCTCAAGAACATTCTGCAAGCATTAAAACTACTATCTCATAAAAGTATAAATTTTCATGGAAAAGAAGCAGATTAAGTGGGCGGGGAAAAAAAGGAACTAACAATCAGAGCTTTACAACAAAGGACAGATTTCAAGAGCAATAACACAGAGAACGAAGTTCAGGAAGAGGAGATGGCAGAGATAATCACAAAAGGGGACACATTTTTGCCGGGACTGGGCATCAAACTTGCTTCGGAGCTTCCTGGCAGCCAGGGAGAAAAAAGGAAATTGCAATTCCTTCCATAATTATTCAAAAAAAAAAAAAGGATGTATATCAGTTAGGCAGAGAAAAGAAGACTTGCTATGAAATTCTAAACATAATTTAATCTAAGTATAATTATTATTATCATGAGCAAACTGAGGCTTAGAATGATTTAGTAACTTGGCTAATATCCCATAACGAGTAAGTGGTATGGCAGGACATTCAACTGATGTTCTGCCATGCATTGCCTTGTTGAATCCTTACAAAGACAGTAAACAATAAGTATTACTGTTCCTGTTTAAGAGATAAGGAAATGGTGACTCATAAAGGTTGATGTGAAGGAAAAGGCAAAACTAGAATTCAGACGCCTGTCTTAGTACTCTAGCTCCAGGAAGCCACCAAGGGCCTCTGAAACACCCATCTCTCATCATCATACCATCCCCTCCTCTCCAAGGGGTGTCTAAATACCCCACTGCTTGCCTTCTGCAGACATAGTTCTTTTCACTTAATTCCCCATTAATAGCATCTCTTCCACCATTGCCCTTGTAGGAAAATTCTTTTTATTCTTCAACATCTATATCAATCCTCACCTTCTTTGTTCTCCCTGGTATTTGAAATCATGATTTCTTTTGAATACTTACCAGGATGTCTGTAATTTTATATTTTCAAATCTATTGTCTTCTCCAGGCTTTGAGTTTTATGAGAATCTGGACTTTATCTTAATCATCTTTATGCCCAGAGCCGAACACTGAGCCTGGCACATAGTTGCTGTTGTTCAGTCACTCAGTCATGTCCGACTCTTTGTGACCCCATGGACTGCAGCATACCTGGCTTCCCTGTCCTTCACCATCTCAAGGAGCTTGCTCAAATTCATGTTCATTGAGTCAATAATGCCATCCAACCATCTCGTCCTTGGTTGTCCCTTTCTCCTCCTGCCTTCAGCCTTTCCCAATCAGGGTCTTTTCTAATGAGTCAGCTCTTGGCATCAGGTGGCCAAAGTATTGGAGCTTCAGCTTCAGCATCAGTCCTTCCAATAAATATTCAGGATTGATTTCCTTTAGGATTGACTGGTTTGATCTCCTTGCAGTCCAAGGGACTCTCGAGAGCCTTCTCCAACACCTCAATTCAAACGCATCAATTCTTTGATGTTCAGCCTTCTTTATGATCCAATTCTCACATCCTTACATGATAACTGGAAAAACCATAGCTTTGACTATATGGACTTTTGTCAGCAAAGTAATGTCTCTGCTTTTTAATATGCTACCTAGGTATGTCATAGTTTTTCTTCTGAGGAGCAAGTGTCTTAATTTCATAGCTGCAGTCACCATCTGCAATGATTTTGGAGCCCAAGAAAATAAAGTCTTTCACTGTTTCCATATCTATTTGCCATGAAGTGATTGTGACGGGACTGTTTTCCATGATCTTAGTTTTTGGAATGTTGAGTTTTAAGTCAGCTTTTTCACTCTCCTTTTCACCTTATTCAAGAGGCTCTTTAGTTCCTCTTTGCTTTCTGCCATAAGGGTGGCGGCATCTGCATATCTGAGGTTATTGATATTTTTCCTGGCAGTGTTGATTCCAGCTTGTGCTTCATCCAGCCCAGCATTTCTCATGATGTACTCTGCATAGAAGTTAAATAAGTAGGATGACAATATACACCCTTAACGTAGTCCTTTCCCAATTTGGAACCAGTGTGTTGTTCCATGTCCAGTTCTAACTGTTGCTTCTTGACCTGCAAACAGGTTTCTCAGGAGGCAGATAAGGTCGTCTGGAATTCCCATCTCTTTAAGAAAAATATTGGCTAAATGGATGTGTAATATCTATGAGCCTGCCCTTATTCTGGGTGGCAAAGGGCATACAATGGTAAATGATGGTGTGCCTATCCCAGAATGATTTTTTAAAAATTGAAATGTAGTTGATTTACAATGTGGTGTTAGTTTCAGTTGTACAGCAAAGTGATTCAGTTTTATACATATATTCTTTTTTAAATTCTTTTCCCTTATAGGTTATTATAAAATATTGCATTTAGTTCCTTATGTTATGCAGTAGGTCCTTATTGTTTATCTGTTTTATATATAGTAGTGTGTATAGGTTAATCCCATGGAGAAGGCAATGACTCCCCACTCCAGTACTCTTGCCTGGAAAATCCCATGGACGGAGGAGCCTGGTGGGCTGCAGTCTATGGGGTCGCTAAGAGTCGGACACGACTAAGCGACTTCCCTTTCACTTTTCACTTTCACTCACTGGAGAAGGAAATGGCAACCCACTCCAGTGTTCTTGCCTGGAAAATCCCAGGGACGGGGGAACCAGTGGGCTGCCGTCTATGGGGTCGCACAGAGTCGGACACGACTGAAGTGACTTAGCAGCAGCAGCATAGGTTAATCCCAAACTCCTCCTTCATCCCCCACCCTTTCCCCTTTGGTAACTGTAAGTTTGTTTTCTATGTCTAGAATGATTCATAATTTCACTGAAAATACAAGAAACAATACACATGAAGCAAGTAGAGAACAAAATATATGCAGATGGCAAACTGTGTGGTTTAAATTCTGAGTGTTGATGAGGAAAGGAGAGGCGAGCTTTTTATGGCCAAGTGTGATAGAGGAGGATTTAGGAACTTGAAGCAGACATGGGTGCAGGGTAAAGCCCTCCTCTTAGTGGACTCCACATCCTTTTTATGCAGCAGTGTTAGGTGATCAAATAAGTTGAAAAAAGTGTGATCGGAATGAATACATTGATGGAAACAAGGAATCTCCATGGGATCATGGAATCTTAGACTTTCTATTGTTCTGCCAAACAGGAGAGGAAAGGAAGGTCCAGCGAAATTAACTTCTATTCATTTCAACAGATGTTCTTTTTGTAAAATTTAATTTGTTAGAAGCTCAGTGTATTTTTAAATGTTTAAAGTACCTTAATGAATGATTAGAATTTTAATAATTAATAACTAATATCTCATGATTGAGAGTTAAAATTTGAAAAGCTATTTAATTTCTAAATCTGATATCTCT
Source organism: Capra hircus (assembly GCF_001704415.2). Taxonomy (NCBI): domain Eukaryota; kingdom Metazoa; phylum Chordata; class Mammalia; order Artiodactyla; family Bovidae; genus Capra; species Capra hircus. Next base: position 86,454,792 of record NC_030817.1, on the reverse strand, counting down.
GTTTTCTGATAAAGTGAAATGGGATTACTTTCAGGACAGGCACGCCCTCCTTGGTGAGTCATTGAGAAGGTCACTGATGGTCATAACTGTCTCCTCCTTAATGTGCCATTGTCCAGCTGAGACATTTCTCAAAACACTTTATTCCTTTTTTTTGGGCTGCATCATACAGCTTGCAGGATTTTAGTTCTTCAACCAGGGATGGAAACCATGCCCCCTGCAGTGGAAGCACATAGTCCTAACCACTGGACTGCCAGAAAAGTCCCTTGAAACACTTTATTCTTGTCCAGGGTTTCTAAATCTCTCCATATCAATTGCTTTCGCTTTTATACTAGCACATGTTGTCACGTGAAAACATAAGGCCTTTTTTTGTGGGAAGATATGGGAAACTATTATGGACCCCTACCAAGGTGTGGAGAATCAGGGCACACTCTGTAATGATCAGGGTCAGAGCAAGAAGTAGGATTTACCCCCAGATGGCTCAAATGAAGACACTTGATAGAGGGAGATACAGAGACATGAGCAGAATTCGGGAAGCAAACAAGGGATATTGAGGCTACTCAGAGACCAGCCTTAGGTCTGAAGGACTGAGAGGAGGAGTATCACTGGGGCCTGCTGAACCTGGGACAAGGGACTGCCCGTTAGGAGCTCAAGCCACGGAGGGAAGCAGACAAAGACAAGGCAGGACAGCATGGAGACAGAGGGAAAGAAAAAGGTCTGACCCCAAATCCGTTCCTGTCCCGCATCTCTTGCCAACCAGAAGTAAGCTGGCAAGTGGGGCTGGGGGTGCATCTACAGAGGCAGACCTGGGGCACAGAATAGAACAGAGACTAGATCTGGGGAAAGTGTGAGTATGTTGCCAACGAGCAGGGGATGGTTAGCCAGTACACTCTCAAAGAGCCAAACTAGAAAACGCATACATGTTGGATGGCATTAGCCACTCTAAAGCAACCCTTAGCAGGTGACCAAAATCGTTGAGTGCACCCCGGAGATTGCTGGGAAGCAGAACTGCAATGGGATTTCAGTTATGGCACTTGAGTCAAAATTGATTGCACTGTATCCAATCTGGAAGCTGTATGGACTCTGAGTAGGAATATGGACAGTTGGGGTGAGGACTCAGAGAATAAAATTTGGCCACGTGTCTCAACGCTTTATCAGGGGAGAAGGTGGGTTCACTATCAGCACCCCCTGTGAGCCTGCCTCCAAAGAGTGACGGATGTATCAGACTGTCATAGCTTAGTGACACCTGCCTTGAAACCACCTGCTCCCTCCAATGGCTCTGAACCAGACTCCCCACGCAGCCTGTGTTTAGCATTTGACTTCCCGTATAGGTTTTCTTTTGTATGTCCTTATCAGCCCACTAAGGGTTCTGTTTCTCTTGACAGTTATATCTCAAGCTAAATTAATAAATTTGCCTCTGGGGTATCTGATGAACTTGGGAATTCAGAATCAGGGCCCAACCACCTTTTACTTCCATTTCCCAAATTCAGTCACATCCATATTTGATAACCGAGTGTCTGAAGCTCCAAGAAGACCAGCTTCTGGAGAGTGGACCTGCAGCAAGGCCTTGCCTCTCTGGACAAGCAGCCAGCCTCACCAGAACATACCTGTACTTCACTTTTCCAGGCGGGGTGGGCCACTGACTCTACCTGCCTTTGCAATCCTTGTTTTTATGACACTTAACCCAAAGCTGGCAGGGGGGTGTAAGACCAAGCATCCCAATCTTTTTTTCAGAGAAGAAGGAAATCTCAGAAAGAGGGAATGACTTTTCCAGGGTCTTAGCACATGTTGGTGGCTCACTTCAAATCTTTTTCGTACTGGGAAGAAGTGTGATGAATGGCTAGATGGGTGTATGGACAGATCCCTAGATGCTTAAATGAATGGATGATGCACGAATGCTGTGTGGATGGATGGATGGAGGTATGGCCATGAGTTCTGCTTAACACACTCTCTGTTGTGTTTGTGGCAGAGGCTTTGGGCCACCACTGAGGCCATGAGAGATATTTCCAAGCGCATTGACAGCGTCCCACCTCAGGTATTTTATCCCCTTTTCCCACCTCAGGTATTTTATCCCCTTTTCTGCCTCAGCTCTTTTTTTTTTTTTTTTAAGAAAATTGAAGTATAGTTGATTTACAATGTTGCATTAATTTCTGCTGTATGTGTATATGTACGGTCTTCTTAATATTCTTTTCCATTGTGGTTTATCACAGGATATATATAGGAAATTCCCTGTGCTGTACAGTAGGACCTTGTTTACCTGCCCTGTATATAAGCGTTTGCATCTGCTAACCCCCAAATCCCACTCCATCCTCGTTGGCCCCTCCTCCCTCTCAGCAACTGCAAGCCTGCTCTCTGTGTCTATGAGTCTGTTTCCGTTTTGTCGATAAGTTCGTTTGTGTCCTATTTTAGATTCCATTTATAAGTGATATCACATGGTGTTTGTCTTTCTCTTTCTTCCGACTTACTTCACTTAGTATGATAATCCCTAGATCCATCCATGTTGCTGCAAATGGCATTATTTTGCTCTTTTTATGGCTGAGTACCCCCACTCCAGTACTCTTGCCTGGAAAATCCCATGGACAGAGGAGCCTGGTAGGCTGCAGTCCATGGGGTTGCTAAGAGTCGGACACGACTGAGCAACTTCACTTTCACTTTTCACTTTCATGCAATGGAGAAGGAAATGGCAACCCACTGCAGTGTTTTCGCCTGGGGAATCCCAGGGACGGGGGAGCCTGGTGGGCTGCCATCTATGGGGTCACACAGAGTCGGACACGACTGAAGCGACTTAGCAGCAGCAGCAGCAGCAGCCCATTGTGTATACATGAACCACATCTTCTTTATCCATTTATCCGTCAGTGGACATTTAGGTTTTTACCATGTCTTACCTATTGTGAATAGTGGTACTATGAGCATAAGAGTGCATGTATATTTTTGAATTATAGTTTTGTCTAGATATATACCCAGGAGTGGGATTGCTGGATCATATGGCATCTCTGTTTTTAGTTTTTTGAGGAACCTCAGTACTATTCCCCTTAGTGGCTGTAGCAATGTATATTCCCCCCAATAGTTCAGGAGGGTTCCCTTTTTTCACACCTTCTTCAGTTATTTGTAGACTTTTTGATGATGGCCATTGTGACTGGTTAAGTGAGGTGGTATCTCATTGTAGCTGTGATTTGCATTTCTCTTAACAATTAGCAATAGTGAGTATCTTTTTATGTCCTGCCTCAAATCTTTTTCCAAAGCTGCAGAGGTTCACTCAGCCTAAGTGCAGGGCAGCCTGAAAGTGCAGAGGAGTCAACATCCCCAGGGATAATCCTCTGCTATGGAGGATTAAAATCAATGCTCAAATGTCCCAACCTCTCATCTTTCAAAGGAACAATTGTGAGATGTGTTCTAGATTATTCTTAAGAGATTTACCAGCAGGATTCAGGCCCACCTGCCCACAGCAGTAACCAACTCACATACTTCACTGATTTTTCACCCTTTCTGTCTCACTACCCCAATTTCCATCACTCTTGCATCCTCGGATCATCTCCCCAAACCTACCTGTACTTAAGTTCTTGTCTCAGGCTCAGCTTTTAGACACAAATGAAGATTCTGGACTTCCCTGGTGGCTCAGTGAGTAAGAATCCACATGTCGACGCAGGAGACGTGGGTTTGATCCCTGGGTTGTGAAGATCCCCTGGAAAAGGAAATAGCACCCACTCCAGTATTCTTGACTGGATAATCCCAGGAACAGAGGAGCCTGGCGGGCTCCAATCCACGGGGTCACAAAAGTCAGACATGATTTAGTGACTAAACAACAACAAGGAAGATGCTGCTCAATCTAGTCTATTTCTGTTCCCCTAGAAGGAAGATGCGGATACCTATTGAGGCATGTATGCATGTCCTCTTTCCAAATGAGAAATCCAAGGTTCGGAGGGGTTAAGAAACCTTCTCAATTCACCAGACAATAAGTAACTTTGCTGTGCTGGGTGGGGAACAACTCAGAGGACACTTGTTAACCATGGACTTACAGAATCTCATAGCTGGAAGGACTCTTAGAAATATGTAGTGCAGTGTTCTCAGCCTATTATTACCTTTCCAAGGGTGTTTTTACATTTTTTTTTTAACCCTATCCACTGCTTCCATGAAATTTCAATACCGCAGATATATATCCATTTATGCACTGTGCATGCACGCATGCTTAGCTAGATATTCTTTCAGATATAGTTGACATTTCTCCTTTTCAGCACTTGACATAAGTATTGACGGATTGAATAACTTAGCAGAATGAAATATAGTAAAATACAACTTTTTATTTCATTATGAAAGCCCAAGTCACACACATAGTCACTGAGAAATAAACATAAACAACATCCAGGAGGCAGTGAATAGGAGCCAATAGGCACCCATGAAACATCTCTTATGACAGGACTTTGTGATGGACTGAAGGATGAAGAGAAAGTCTTCAGTCCATCCCCTGTAGTTTTGCAGTACTGATCCTGCATGCGTTTTGTGTATCTTCTGTGACTCTAATGTCAATACCAAAGAAAACCTGATGAGAGAGAACAAGTAAGCTCTAAGAAAGAAGATTTTGCCAGATAGGGTTGAGCTTTGGAGGGCCACCAGCCATTGCAATATCTAAGACTGTTTCACCTCCAGAACCAGTGTTCACCTTTTTGAGTGTGATGAGAATGCATGAGTTAGTCCAACACCATCATTTTACCAATTACAGGGATACCAAGTGCTGGAGGAGGAGTCATACAAGGTGATCAGACAGAGCGGGAATGAAAACCTGCTCTTCAGACTCGGAGCCCAGAGCTCATTTTATGCCACCTAAGAACCTGGCTCACTAGTCCATGTGAACTGGGCCCAGGATCAGCCAGTCTTGGTGCTCTTTTTAAAAAATCTATGTATTTACTCACCTGCTGTGTTGGATCTTAGCTGCCGCACACAGCATCTTCACTGTGGCATACAGGGTCTTTCACTGTGGTCCCTTCGTTGTGGCATGGGCTTCTTTCTCCAGTTGCAGCTCACAGGCTCAGTAGTTGTGGTGTGTGGGCTTAGTTGCCTCATGGCACTTGTGATCTTCCCCGACCAGGGATCGAACCCAGGTCCCCTGTATTGGAAGGTGAATTCTTAACCACTGGGCCACCAGGGAAGTCCCTGTTGGTGCTCTTTGGGAGAAAAAAAAGTCTTCATTTTGCTGTTGGAATGTACCATGATTATTAAGCTGTGTTACAGTTGCTCCCCAACCCAACTTCCGCTGGGGCATATAAAAGCAGAGAGCTAATTATATGATAGTAATTACCTGGAAATTATATGTTTATTGGTTTTCCACTAGCAGATACTACTATTTTTGAACTTTGCATTGTTCTGCTTAGTGACAGGAGTCACACTGTCTCTCCCAAGCGTGCCCTCCAATCTCATGATTAGCAGACTTTTAAAAAGGAGCCACTGCCAGCAGCACGGAAAGCCTCCTGGGTAGGAAAGGGAGCATGTCGACTCCGTCCACGCAGGAGGCACCCGAAAGTCTCCATCCCCCACATCCACATGCACCTCACTCCTTGATAGAAGCCTTTAATAATAAAGTGCTCAGCATCCTCTGGTCTAAATGAAGCACATTCCTATCTTTGCCCTTGGATACTGGGAATAGTATCCAATAGGAAGGGGCCTCATTGCCACCGGATATATTTATCTACCCTTCAATTATGTGCCTTGGTTAATTGTCCCTTTTCTACCAGCCCTTCTTACGACAGAGATCCTGAGCCTCGCCCGTAATTATAGTGAGGAAATATTTCTATGAGCTTTTAAAGGGAAGCCTAAACTGGGTCAAAACACTGAAGGTGGGACGGTCAGGAAGCATGGGTCAGTGTCAGCTTTACCTTGATGAGTTGGTTTCCAGGGGTTTTCTCCCACTTTAGGGCCCTTGCCTAAAATCTATCATCAGTATCTTGTTCAATTGTTATTATCCCAGTTAAGATTTATGGACAACTTCCATGGAGGATTTCACAGTTTACAAAGTGCCTTTTACATGGGGCACCTCACTTACCTTCAGGAATGCTGAAAGCAGTTAGGTGATTTGGTTATACTTAGTCATTGAAATGTATTTCCTTGCCTGTGTGGAAGGGCCAGAGGGCAAGCTGGATTCAGTCCTATTGTTGCTTCACTATGGGTAAGGTTGAAGAAGGAAATGGCAACCTACGCCAGTATTCTTGCTTGAAAAATCCCATGGCCAGAGAAGCCCAGGCTGGCTACAGTCCGTGGGGTTGCAAAGAGTCGGATGTGACTGAGCGACTGAACACGTACAACTATGGGTAAGGAGGCAGCCTACAGCACCAGTCACTCTGTGTATGCCTTCTGTTCACCGCAGGACCTCAGCACCTAGCACGACACCCAACACATGGTAGGATGGAGGAAAGGTTTATTGAGTGAGCGATTGCATATATCTAGCACAGGGATTCATGAGATCATTGCTAATTATGGGCTGTCTCCTTGTTCAGTACATTCTTACCTCCACGCCATTGCTGATTATGCCTGCTTGGAAGCCCCTCCTGTCTGTAAATGTGGCCATCAGCTTTGCTGAATTCTCCTAAGTTAGAGACCCACTCAGGGCCACTCACCCACTGGGATCCTTTCCTCTTCTGCAGTCTTCCAGCCCTCCTCACCTAAATCATCATCCCACTCACTTAGCCTTGACATGAGGTTGCAAGTCAGTCAATCAACTGCCCAACCACTTCATTTATCAGATGAAGAAACAGGTCTGCAGAGGTAAGCAGCCTTGCCCAAGCCCCAGATATCCCAGTGAGTCAATGGCAGGGTTGACAGCACAGTCCTGGTCTTTTGGTTAGCCATCCAGCTCAATCAAGAGGTAGGAAGTAGGTTTCATCACAATTGTCGGCTTTGCTCAGGCTGTGCCGGCTGCCCAGAGTGAGGGATGGGTAGACTCATGAGGCCTGGTGGGAAACAGTGCTGAGACTGTTTAATCATGTCTGCCAGACTGTGGGAATGAGTGTGTGGGATGGAGAGTAGCTCATGTGGCAACATTTGGGACCTCCAGTTAACCTGACCTGAATCTGATGCTCTCAGCTGCTGCTTTCCTCTCCCAAGTCTTAGTCAGTTGATTCCGGGCAACTCCTCTTTCTCATGCTGAAAAGAGCACTGCAGTTGAAGGCCAGTCCGAGAGGCAGGTCAGGACCTCTCTCCTGCTTGGCTTGTGATAGGGCTAGGTTGTTGCCTACTCTTCCCCACCATCCTGCTCCAACGCCAGAGAGTTTCAAAACTTCCAACATGTGTTTGTATAATTAGAAGAGCAACATTTAAGGGACAAGCAGCTCAGCATGTGGGATCTTAGTTCCCTGACTATGGATGGAACCTGTGCCTCCTGCATCAGAAGGCAGAGCCTGAACCACTGGACCACCAGGGAAGTCCCCAGTAATGGAATTTTAAAATGCCAGCAGAGCCAAGAAAGTTTGTTTTTGTTTGTTTTTTGAAGGATAATTGCTCTACAATATTGTGTTGGTTTCTGTCAAACATCAACATGAATCAGCCATAGGTATACTTATGTTCCCTCCGTCTTGAACCTCTCTCACAATGCCCAAGAAAGCTTGTTTGAAAGGTAGAAGGGAGTTTAAGGAAAAGATTAAGCATAATGTGGTAATAATATGCAGTACCAGCTCCACTGAAGGTGAAGCAGGTTTGCAAACTCAGGGACAATTAGGAAAATGTTTCTCTTCCTTGTGGGTTTGGAACAATAGTAGCAAATACAGACACATATAGGGGCAACACAGATAATGCATAGGAGTGAATCAGTCTGTGTGTAGGGTACTGGAGAACAGTGGGGACTGTGGCTAATTGAGGAGGCATGCCCTACTTTGAGGAGTTCAAATTTTCAAACATTTTTGAAAACATAGCACTCACTAACTAGATATTTGCAGACTATTTAGCTTTAGGGATTTAGACTGAAAACTCTGTCCATTAGAGATGAGTGTGTATCTTATCTAAAGTTCAGTTCAGTTGCTCAGTTGTGTCCGACTCTCTGTGACCCCATGAATTGCAGCACGCCAGGCCTCCCTGTGCATCACCATCTCCCGGAGTTCACTCAAACTCACGTCCATCGAGTTGGTGATGCCATCCAGCCATCTCATCCTCTGTCGTCCCCTTCTCCTCCTGCTCCCAATCCCTCCCAGCATCAGAGTCTTTTCCAGTGAGTCAACTCTTTGCATGAGGTGGCCAAAGTACTGGAGTTTCAGCTTTAGCATCATTCCCTCCAAAGAAATCCCAGGGCTGGTCTCTTTCAGAATGGACTGGTTGGATCTCCTTGTAGTCCAAGGGACTCTCAAGAGTCTTCTCCAACACCACAGTTCAAAAGCATCAATTCTTCGGTGCTCAGCTTTCTTCACAGTCCAACTCTCACATCCATACATGACCATACTGGAAAAACCATAGCCTTGACTAGACGGACCTTTGTTGGCAAAGTAATGTCTCTGCTTTTGAATATGCTATCTAGGTTGGTCATTTTTCTTCCAAGGAGTAAGCGTCTTTTAATTTCATGGCTGCAGTCACCATCTGCAGTGATTTTGGAGCCCAAAAATAAAGTCTGCCACTGTTTCCACTGTTTCCCCATCTATTTCCCATGAAGTGATGGGCCCAGATGCCATGATCTTGGTTTTCTGAATGTTGAGCTTTAAGCCAACTTTTTCACTCTCCTCTTTCACTTCCATCAAGAGGCTCTTTACTTCTTCACTTTCTGCCATAAGGGGGGTGAATGAGAAAAATAAAAAAGCCTACATGACTCTCACAGGGTGGTGATAGTCGGGATTTGAGGGGACAGATTCTAGAGGAACCTGGCAAGGCCCTCCCCAGCCTCTGACGATTTTATGGAACAGAGTGCCACTACTCTCTGTGGTCTGTCCCACAGCCCTTCTGGGGTTTTTCCAGACTGAATAACTCATACTTAAGCAATGATACTGCTGGGGTAGGGAATGCTTTATAGTGAGATCAAGTCCTGGGGTTTAAAGTTGGGGTTTCCTAAAAGTGGGAGCAGATTTGTGAGGCAGAGTAGAGAGGTTTGCAGGTCAGATCTGCAAGGCAGAAGTGAAAAGGAAGAAGCTTTCTCAGAGAAGTGTGAGGCTCGGGCACAGGATTAGGGACTGGCAAAGCCCCGGGTAGGACTGAGCTGTGCATTGTGGCAGCCCTGGGGGCTTGTGGTACTCACAGACATACCTGGGATGACTTCTTGGCCCCAAACCTCTTGGTTTCAATTCTTGGCACTCGCTCTCAATCTATGGGGGGGAAAATCATATTTAGCATGCATGCTTAAAATTTTTTCCATTGCTACATTGAGATTGTCCCTAGTTACCCTCCCCTCCCCACTAGTTTAGCCTGATGATGTCTTGGAGAATAAAGGGAGGGGGCAAGAGGGTCAGAGTGGCCTACCCCTCCCATTTGGAGCAAGGAGCTTGCTCTCAAGGGGACCGTGAAAATCTCCCAGGAGGAGGCCTCAACAAGCAGAGAGGAGTGCCTGGCACTAGAGGGTCCCTGCCGCTCAATGCCTTCTTTTCTAATACACTCTGGAGCACTTGTAGCCCCAGGAAAGGGGAGCCATTGAAATCTGGAGCAGCCTGCCTGATCTCTGCCCCAGCCCTCAGAAGGAGCCATAACAACTGCTCCAGCTCCCTCACAGGAGAGCTGGGTGACTCAGTGCAGTGGAAAGTGTAAAATACTTGGGAAAACAGAGTCCTAGAAATGCAAAATATTATTTTGAACCCTCCCTTCCCACACTTTTCACCTTCATTAGATGTTGTCTTTCAGGCCCAGTGAGAATAATTTGAGTTATAAGAGTATTCATTTCAGTTCAGTTCAGTTCAGTTGCTCAGTTGTGTCTGACTCTCTGCGACCCCATGAATCGCAGCATGCCAGGCCTCCCTGTGCATCACCAACCCCCGGAGTTCACCCCAACTCATGTTCATCGAGTCGGTGATGCAATCTAGCCATCTCATCCTCTGTCATCCCCTTCTCTTCCTGCCCCCAATCCCTCCCAGCATCAGGGTCTTTTCCAATGAGTCAACTCTTCGCATGAGGTGGCCAAAGTACTGGAGTTTCAGCTTTAGCATCAGTCCTTCCAAAGAACACCCAGGACTGATCTCCTTTAGAATGGACTGGTTGGATCTCCTTGCAGTCCAAGGAACTCTCAAGAGTCTTCTCCAGCACCACAGTTCAAAAGCATCAATTCTGTGCTCAGTTTTCTTCACAGTCCAACTCTCACATCCATACATGACCACTGGAAAAACCATAGCTTTGACTAGACGAAACTTTGTTGGCAAAGTAATGTCTCTGCTTTTGAATATGCTATCTAGGTTGGTCATAACTTTTCTTCCAAGGAGTAAGCGTCTTTTAATTTCATGGCTGCAATCACCAGCAGTGATTTTGGAGCCCCAGAAAATAAGGTCTGACACTGTTCCCCATATATTTCCCATGAGTGATGGGACCAGATGCCATGATCTTAGTTTTTTGAACGTTGAGCTTTAAGCCAACTTTTTCACTCTCCTCTTTCACTTTCATCAAGAGGCTTTTTAGTTCCTTAGAACTGGACATGGAATAACAGACTGGTTCCAAATAGGAAAAGGAGTGCGTCAAGGCTGTATATTGTCACCCTGCTTATTTAACTTCTATGCAGAGTACATCATGAGAAACGCTGGACTGGAAGAAACATTGGAATCAAGATTGCCGGGAGAAATATCAATAACCTCAGATATGCAGATGACACCACCCTTATGGCAGAAAGTGAAGAGGAACTAAAAAGAAGATGAGATGGCTGGATGGCATCACTGACTCGATGGACGTGAGTCTGGGTGAACTCCAGGAGTTGGTGTTGGACAGGGAGGCCTGGCGTGCTGCAATTCATGGGGTCGCAAAGAGTTGGACATGACTGAGCGACTGAACTGAACTGAACTGAACTTTCTGCCAATAGGGTGGTGTCATCTGCATATCTGAGGTTATTGATATTTCTCCCGGCAATCTCAATTCCAGCTTGTGCTTCTTCCAGCCCAGCAGTTCTCATGATGTGCTCTGCATAAAAGTTAAATAAGCAGGGTGACAATATACAGCCTTGACGTACTGCTTTTCCTATTTGGAACCAGTCTGTTGTTCCATGTCCAGTTCTAACTGTTGCTTCCTGACCTGCATATAGGTTTCTCAAGAGGCAGGTCAGGTGGTCTGGTATTCCCATCTCTTGAAGAATTTTCCACAGTTTATTGTGAGCTACACAGTCAAAGGCTTTGGCATAGGCAATAAAGCAGAAATAGATGTTTTTTCTGGAACTTTCTTGCTTTTTTGATGATCCAGCTGATGTTGGCAATTTGATCTCTAGTTCCTCTGCCTTTTCTAAAACCAGCTTGAACATCTGGAAGTTCACGGTTCACGTATTGCTGATGCTTGGGTTGGAGAAATTTGAGCATTACTTTACTAGCGTGTGAGATGAGTGCAATATAAGAGTATTAAATTCAAATCACACTGACAAATCTCAGGCCCTTGGAAATAGCAGCCCTCACTCTGGCCTTGCCTTTCTTCCCTGGGAGAGACAGAGTGTGAGCCAGTGAAAAGAGCATTGGCTGGGGCTTCTGGCAAGTCTGGGTTTGAATCTCAACTTCACAAACTGTGACACTTACCCTGTCTGAGCATCAGTCCCCATACCCACCCCCAGCCATAGCAAGCTGCCATGAAGTTGGTTGACACGGTCCCTCTGAGTCCCTGAAACTTTGAGCAACCTGAAGTGGGGCTACAGGTAAATTTTTACATAGGTGGAAAGGAAAGAATGTCTGTCGGATTCTCAGATGACATTTATACTTTCTGTACAATTCTGCTATTGCCCAAAGGCACAGACCAGGGACAGATGAGCTGTGTCCCTAGTAAGTAACATTCTTTCATTATAGAATATGTATTATTTGCCACCAAAAGTGAAAGTGAAAGTGAAAATGAAGTTGCTCAGTTGTGTCTGACTCTTTGAGACCCCATGGACTGTAGCCCACCAGGCTTCTCCATCCATGGCATTCTCCAGGCAAGAATACTGGAGTGGGTAGCCATTTGCTTCTCCAAAGTCCTGTGCAAACTTACCTCTTGGATCTGTAAAAACAGACTGTCCAGCCCCTGGGAGCCTGAGAGGCCAAAGATTGAGGTCCAGGGAAATGGCTGTGTCCCAGCACTTGGGAAAGGGGCACTGCTCACCTCCTGAGGCCCCCTGGGTGTGGTCACCCGGTAGAGCTGATGTCTGCACACCTCTGGGTCCTAGCTCGAGCACCCTCCCCTGTGACTGAGACACCTGCAGCCTTAGCAGCAGAGGCAGTGGCCGAGTAGCACACAGCTTACGCCTGTTTCCCAGTGGCTTGTTCTCCGGGACACAGAAAATGGCGTGGTGACAGCCAGTGTTCAGACCCATCTAGTAAGGCAGTGAGAGCTCCTGGGTCCAGAGTCACCTCTTTTTCATTGAAGAGAAGGTCTTCTCTTTGGCTGGAGGATAAAGTCTAAGCCCCGAAGCCTGTGCCCAAGGCTTCCCAACATGGCTCACTTCCACCGGCACATGCTCATTGGTACCCATGGCCCCCGGAGCCCAGAACCCAGCTCCTCACATGCTTCCTGCTTTTGCCCACACACTCACTCACTTCCCATTTCCATCAGCTCAACACCTGCCTACTATCAACATGTCTGAGAAAACTTCTCCTTTTCGCCTCCAAAAAGCAAGATACTCCTTTCATTGAATCTTAAACCATCAAACTGGGCTGATCCACCTGCATATCACTCCCCTGACAAGTAAGTGAAAGTTATCAAAATAGAAAAAGGCCTAGCATGCAGCTCCATCATGGGGGCCCCTGGTGGGTCATTTGAACCCATTGGTTTCTGGACCTTGGGGAGGTCCCATGGAAGGGATGGGGAACTTTGGAGCAGCAGCGGGTGGGGGTGGGGGGTGCCAATACCTGCCAGTTGTGGTCAGTCTGGCCTCTCTGCTTCTCCAGATCTTGAGCTCTGTGCTCCAGGACTGAGCCCTTTGCCTTGTCCACCCCAGGACTTTTATTTCGACTTGGGACTTTGGCTTGCTGCATGGACTCTGGACTTGGTTCAACCCTCTGGTTTTGGTGGCACAACAACCCATGATGGGGACTTCCCTGCCCCAGCCTCAGGTTCTCAGCTCCTACTCCTGTTTCCGTCCCAAGGGAGGAGTCAGACTACTCCTTCCTCTGTGTGTGCCACTTTTTTCTAATCTGTAATTTATCATCTCATCTTGTATCATTTCGTTTCACTACGACTGAGCCCGTCCCTGGACTGTGAGGGATTTGAAGGCAGAAATACGATAGGGTAGATGTCGAAACATATTTTTTTCCCTTCAGAGTTTTTTTTTTAGTGAGGTATGGTTGATTTACAATATTATATAAGTTTCAGCTGCACAACATAGTGATTCACCAATTTTAAAGTTTATGCTCCGTTTATAGTAATTATAAAATATTGGGCTATATTCCTTGTGTTGTACAATATATCCTTATGCCTATTTATTTTATATATATAGTTTGTACCTCTTAATCTCCTTCCTCTCTTTTGCCCCTCCTCCTTCTCTTTCTCCACTGGTAGTCACTAGTTTGTTCCCTGTATCTGAGAGTCTGTTTCTTTTTTGTTATATTTACTATTTTGTTTTATTTTTCAGATTCCACATATCCATGATATCGTACAGTATTTGTCTTTCTTTGACTTATTTCCCTAAGCAGAATACCCTCCAGGTCCATTCATATTGTTGCAAATGGCATAATTTCATTCTTCTTTTCTGGCTGAGTACCTGTATATATATATATGTATATATGCCATCTATACATATATGTGTATGTGTATATATATATATGCCTGGCAGGCTACAGTCCATGGGGTTGCAAAGAGTCAGACACAACTGAGTGACTAAGCACAGCACAGACACACACACACACACACACACACACACACACACACACACATATATATATATAACTCCCACATCTTCTTTATCCATTCATCTGTTCATGGGCACTTAGGTGGCTTCCATATCTCAGCTATTGTAAAATCGCTGCTATGAACATTAGGATGCATGCATCTTTTGAGACATTTTTTAAATGAACACATGAATAAATTATACCCAGTCTCTTATAAACTACAAATGATATCTGAGCACCATGAACTACATAGAAAATGATCTTTTCTCATCCCTGACTTCCATTTCAAGCCTCCTGAGAGAGAGGAAACAGAATCTCTACCTGTCTGGCCCCACTTGGAGTCAAAGGAGTATTTTAGTTATTTTCCTTGTAGTTTTCTAATGCCACTACTTTCTTTGGGGCTTGTCCACCTTACTACCTACTGCTTGAATTTAGATTAAGTCTGTTGCTTGGTTATGTATTTTGAACTTCATCCTAAATTGGTCATGGCTCATTGCTATTTCTTCACATTTCACACATTTCATCTGTTGTGTTTCCTTTTTTATTACTTCTATAGGTTTTGAGTTAGGATAATAAAGTCAAGATAAAATCACCCCCAAGCCATTTGCAGTTCTGGGAAGCTGGCAAGGGCTGTCAGAAGCTGGCTGGGTGCCATTAAGAGAAGGAAATGTTCTTCCATATTGCCAGCCTTATCAGGGCTCCTAACAGCTTCTTGCCAAAATTTTAGGAAAATGATCATATACACCCTGGAGCTATCCTGTATGTTTCTATAGGTGGGGAGTCTTTCAACAAGTATTTTGACTATAAATGCCTGTCATGTTTTTTCACTGAATTAAGTTTGTAACTTGAGCTCCATATTGTGAAACACTAACATAGAGAATTAATCACTGTTCCAAGCTGAGGTATCCTTGTCATCATCACCAGCCACTCACACTAATTTAGTGTATGGATCCCATTCAGAATATGCTCATGAAAGAATAATTGGAGACTTTTTTTTTTTAACCACAAAAACGTTCTTTTGGTGGAGGGAGATGAGAAGCAGGGAGAATGGCAAGAGCTTATGAAAAGCTGGTAGATAATCACACTTCTAGGCTTCTAAATACCTACTCTGCATTTCTTCTGTATCTCTATGATGCTAATTCAGATAAGAACTCCATTCAGATCATTCAGTTTATTACATGTGTGGGGTTTTTCTTTCTTGGTGGAGGGTCAAGTCTCAAATTTCTTGTGCAAGTGTGGAGAGGATGAAGCAATAAGCATGTCTTTCCCCACCAATTAATTGATCACCAATCAGCCTACTGAGCACTGACTACATGCCCAGACCTCTGTTAGGAAGGATACACAGAGAAATAGGGTACATGTTTCTCCCTTCTCTTTATGAGTTTATGGTCTAGTCAGATAGTCCTGGGTTCAAAGCCTACAACTTAGTAGCAAAGTGGAACTTTAGCACGTTATGTAATAATTCTGATCTGTTTCCGTCAACATGGAGATAACGATTACACCTATCTCACAGGGCTGCTGTAGCAAGTGAGGGAAAGAGTGGGTGTCTGGTGCATCTATAGATGTTGGCTTCCTTCCCCTCCCCTTAGCGTTTGGTCTGGCAAGATCCAGCAGAAAAGGTCCCAGGACCCTGTGTGAAGGTTCTGTTCTCAAGGCCAAGAGCATTACCTCCGAGGTCATTTGAAAGCAGGACTTGGGTGGCTGGCCTGAGCAAAGGCTGCACACTGAATGCCGGCAGGCCAAAGCAAACCTTAGGCATTTCTAATTTGTCCTCTGGGATAGGAAAAAAATTTGAATCTGTTACCAATGTTTAAATATCAGAAGATATCCATAAAAATCTGGAATTCGGGGAGTCTCTAGAAAATCAGAAGATTCTGGCCTTTGACACTCAGATGGAGCTGACCAGAAGCCACCTTCTTTGAATGGGTCACGTTTTCTCATGGTTGCTTGTGACTTCCCACAGGGAAGTCCAGTAGCTAAGACCCTGCGCTCCCAATGCAGGAGCCCCAGGTTCGATCCCTGGTCAGGGAACTAGATACCACAGGCCACAAGTAAGAGTTCCTGTGGCATAACTAAAACCCAGCACAGCCAAAAGAAAAAAAACTTAAGGGAAAGAACCAAGCCAAGAGTGACAAGCTAGGGTAGCAGAAGCCCTAAGAAGATCCGCCAGAAAAGTAAAGGCTTAATTCATTCATTCAACAAATATTATTAGTGAACACCTTGGTGTACAAGTTTCTGTATTTGCCACAAGAGAAAGATTTATTGAGAAGCTACTATGTGTCAGACTCTAACATGCTCTGGACAGCCCTCAACAACAAAAAATTATCCAGTCCAACCTATCAACAGTGTCAAGGTTGAGAAACTGAATTATATGCATTGATGTGGATGAATCTCCTAAATATAATGTTGAGTGCAGAAAACATGTTGCAGAAGAATATGTACAGAATAATACTGTTTTTCTTAAAATTCAAAGGCAAGAAAACAAACAGAAAGCACTGTATAGGAATTCACACATATACAGTATAATCATACTGAAAACAAGAGAAATAACAACAAAATCAGTTTCCCTGGGGTTGGGGGACAGCACTGGGGGATGGGCTTGGGAAGGTATATACAAGAAAATGCAATGCTATTGGAATATTATAATTCTTAACAGGGGAGATGGGTTCATGGTTATTAGTTTTATCCTTCATAACTTACATATACATGTTCTTTTAAAAGTAAATTTTAGTTTATTTTTGGAAGAATATACACTATTCTGGTTATAGTGATATGTCTAGCGACCAAGTTTACAGGTAACTTTCATTTCTAAATTGTTTTTATCTTTTGTGATGCATCTGCAGATGTTTGTGTTGGGAAGAAAACAATAAGGATAGAAACAAGGGACAAATACATTAGAGTTTCTTCATTCACATGGGCTATGTTTCAAAACCTCAGACATACCTAAATGCAAATACTACCATCATAGGTCATCAAACCGAATATACCTCAATTATAAGATACACCCATCATTTTATGTATCACTAAGAATGAACACAAAGCGCTGTCAAACTGTGACACAGTACTTTCGTATCACTTAAATTGTTAATTTTATTTTATTTTGCTGAAGTATAGTTACTTTACAATGTTAATTTCTACTATATACAAAGTGATTCAGTTGTGTACATATATACATTCTTTTTCACATTGTTTTCCATTATGGTTTATCACAGGATATTGAATAGTATCTCCCTGGGCCGCATAGTATGACCTTGCTGTTTATCAGTCCTGTATATAATAGTTTGCATCTACTAGTCGCAAACTCCCGATCCATCCTTCCTCCCACTCCTTAGCAACCACTTATCTGTTTTCCATATCTGTGAGTCTGTTTCTGTTCCAGAGATAAGTTCATTTGTATCATATTTTAGATTCCACATACAAGTGATATCATATGGTATTTGTCTTTCTCTCTCTGACTTACTTTACTAAAGTAAAGGGCAGAGGATTGCAAGTCACAGCCCTTCAGGGTTTTTTAAAAACAGGCATGTAGGGACTTCCCTGATGGTCCAGTGGTTAAGATTCTGTACTTCCAGTGCAGGGGGCAGGTTCAGTCCCTGTTCATGAAACTAAGGTCCTGCAGTGCATGGCCAAAAAAATCCACCCCTGCCCCCAACGGGAGTGTGACAAGAACTAGTGTCGGGAGCAGCCCTCCCCAGGTACGAGCAGCAAAAGGGGGGGCTCTCCCTAGAGAACATAAGAGCAAAGATAACCAAAGCTTTAGTTATAAAATCTGCCAGTCCCGGGGGCCTTATCCAGAGACACTGTCTTCAAAATTCCTTGCAGTTTCCCAAATCCCTCCTCTAGGCCATGAACCTTTGAATTATGACACGGCTTTCTGAATTTCTAGCCCAACCATTACAGAGTGTGGTTTGTGGACCCTTGTTGATCCTCAAGACCATTCCAGAAGCTCTGTCAAGACTACTTTCATAGTAATAACAAGAGATTATTGGCTTTTCCCACAGGTGAACATCTGCACTGACGGTGCGGAAGCAATGATGCAAAAGCAGTGATGGGCGCAGTTGCTGGCGCTTTCGCGTGAATTGAGGCAGCGGCACCAAAGTGTACTGGCAGATGTGGCATTTTTAATCAGTCTGGACTCTCAAGTTTGAAAAAAGGCCAGATTCACTTAACAGTGACCTTAACGAAGCTGTGAAAGTATTTCTTATACTATATCTTGACCTCTGAGTACCTGTATTTTAATACTATCCTGGCTCAGTGGTAAAGAATCTGCCTGCCAATGCAGGAGACACAGGGGACGCGGGTTGGATCCCTGGGTCAGGAAGATCCCCTGGAATAGGAAGTGGCAGTGCACTCCAGGATTCTTGCCTGGAGAATCCCATGAACAGAGGAGCTTGGCCTGTGGGGTCCATGGGGTCGCAAAGAGTTGGACATGACTGAACATGCGTGCATGTGGAAAAGTACAAGTAAAGCATTTCTACTAAATACTGAAAAACCATGGTTGTCTTAAGAAGTGTGATTGCTCTGAAATGAAAATTGAATCCCCTGCTTTTTTTTTTTCTCCCTGAAATAGTGTTTTTACTTGAAAGAAGATTGACAAAGATGTTTATTAAGATAATTATTTAGTAGACAGTCTCTTAAATATTAATATAAACAAAATAAGCCAGTCACTTTAAGGTAAACAACTGATAGCATTTGTTGCCAATGATAAAATTCAGGTTTTGAACTGAAAACTAGAGGTTTGGAAAACCTATATTTGCCATTGAGAACTTGACAGCTTACCAATACTTAAAGACTTTTCTGATGGGATTAGTAACAATATTAACAAATGTTATTTTTTGATATTATATACTGAACTATGTCAACATGTGGAAGTTCTGTATAACTCAGTGAGCCAATATTTTCCAAATGAGCAAAACATAATGTTACAAAATCACACATGAGTAAAATGATCCAAAGTACATGGATTTTAATATAATAGAGTGGGAAATGTTTGTTATGTGGTTTCATAATCCACATTGCAGCTAACCTTTAAGGAACTTATTTGATTTAATAAAGTTAAATTTCATGAGTTTTAGAGTGGTAGCAAAAAGGAATATTCACAATTTTCTGAAAAGGCTTTTAAAGTACTCCTCCCTTCTCCATCTGCATAGCTGTGTGAGACTAGAGTTTCTACATGTACTTCAACCAAAACAACATATCACATATTGAAAGCTGAAGCAGATATGAGAACCCAGCTGTCTTCTGTTAGCCAGACATCAAAGGTATTTGCAAATGCCACCCTTCTCACCATGTTTTTGTGTAGAAAATACAGCTATTTTTCACAGATGGTATTATTCATGTTAACATGTAACATGTTATATCACAATGTAACAATAACATGCTTGTTATTGTTATTTTTCAAAGAATAAAACAATATCTAAAATGTTCTTGGTTTTCATTTTTAAAACTGTGCATAGCGACAGATGTAGCCCACATAAAAGTTCTTAGGATCCTTGATAATTTTTAAGAGCGTAAAGCAATCCTAAAATCAAATGATTTGAGAGCAGTTGCTCTAGTCTAAAACGGACCTGTATCGTTGATCTCTTGCCCATTTTGGTCTCTGGAAGAGTTCCATTTATTGAGTGCCTACTATGGGCATGGGCAAACACTCTTTTATAAGCAGGATGAAAGAGTTATGAAATTCACAGGACTTGGGACTTCCCTAGTAGCACAATGGATAAGAACCCACCTGCCAATGAAGGGGATAGGTTCAATCCCTGGCCCAGGAAGATTCCACATGCTGTGGGGCATCTAAGCCCGTGCAGCGCAGCTACTAAGCCTACGCTCTAGAGCCCTCAAGCTGCGACTACTGAAGCCTAGGCGCCTAGAGCCCGCACTCCACAACCAGAGAAGCCGCTGCAGTGGGGAGCCCGTGTACCACCACAAAGAGTAGCCCGCCTCCTCCACCGCCCCGCTCACCACCACCGCTAGAGAAAGCCCACACAAAGCAGCGAGGACCTAGCATGACCAAAAATTAATCAGTGTTTTAAAAATTCTCAAGACTTGGCATCTCATCCTTTGACTCATGGTCTTTACTTTTAGCAAAATATTTACAAAGATTTTCTCCAAGTTATTTTCTTCCTCCTCCTTTCTTTGTACTCACCCATTCATTTAGTAAACATTATAGAATACCTTTTAATAACAAATAGAATTAACTAGTTGTTATCACACCCTTACCCAACCCAGACCCTATGCTTCATATAGTTATCTCATTTAGTCCCTTGACAACCTTATGTTTTACAGGTATTTCCCATTTTACAGGTAAAAAAATTGAGTGTTAAATGAATGAAGTGAATTGCTCAAGGGTGTGCAGGAAGTAAATGCAGAGACAAGATGTAACCCCAGGTCTAATGAGCTGCAGACCTGGTGGATTTAGCCTCTATCTTACTAAAATTTGCTCAGGAGGGATATGCATACATTGGTAAAACATAGTCTCTGTTGTATAGAAGCTTACAGACTAGCAGTGAAGATTAAACAGTTTTGCAAACATTTGGTATGTTAAAATTTATCCTATCTTGTTCAAGAAAAAGAATTTTTTAAAGAGTTCTGGTGGTTTATATTCATTTACTGCCTGATTCTCCCAAGTGTTTCAGAACATTAATAACCCCTCACTGATGAGGACTTGCCTGATGGTCCAGGGGTTAAGAATCCATCTGCCAGTGCAGGGGGTTGGGAAACTAAGATCTCACCTGCCACAGGGCAACTAAACCCACAGGGCAAAACTACTGAGCCCCTTATCTCTGCTTCCTGTGTGCCACAACTCCTCTAAGCCACAGCAAAGATCCTGCACCCTGCAACTAAGACATGATGCAGTCTAATAAATTAATAATAATAATAATCCCTCACTGAGGATTGACCATGTCCTGAGCAGAGCATTGGAGAAAGAGAGAAAAAAAGGGTAAAAATGGGCCTCTCATTCCAAGAGCTCACTGATAAGTGTGTATTGTGGGGATGGGGGTGGTGGTGGAAAGGCTCACAAAAAGCTACAATACTGGGGAGAAGCAGACAATTTCAATAAGAGAGGTACACATCTTTCAATAAAAGATGGTCTAAGGTGGTGACAGATTACTGAATGGTGGGAGTATGTCTGATTGGGGCAACTAGGCAAGGCTTCTGAGAAGAGATGACATCCGAAGAGTAGGGCAAATTGAGGCAGGAAGAGATGGTAGGAAATGGGCAATCTAGATGGACAGAAAGATTGTTCAACTGTTGAAGCTTGGTTCCCCTGGAAGCAAACACTGAGAGTGCAACATCCATGGAAGGCTGGAATGGGACACAGGAAGGATGGGGAAGAAGTAGAATTGCAATGCCAGCTTGACAAAGCCTCAGCCACTTGGGTGGGAAATTCTGCCAGGAGTAGTGCCTGGCAGTGCTGTCCCAGGTCAGGTTGCGATACCCAGGCCTGTAGACCCCTACTTCATTTGGCTTCACTGTCGGGCAGCTATAGACCACTGTGGGCTGTGACCACAGGTGAGGTAACGTTGCAGCTGAGGTCAAGTTGCTAAGTGAAAGTGACTTACTCAGAGGTCTCCTTTGGGAAGGATAGCCCTGTGACAATATGGCCAGGCAGAGTCAGGGACAAAGGCGTAAATTCATCATTGGATTGCTTGTCCAGGTCCTCTTCTCTGGGAATGGCCATGCCCCTTCTTCATGGCAATGGTGCTTGATCATGAACAGTCTATGTCACAGTTGGACGAGGTCCCCAGAACACAGCTAAGTGGTCCCAAGGCAGAGGCCTGCCCCAGGAGTCCCTTGCATGGAGATTTGGTATTGAGTCTAAGACATTCTCATTCCTGTCTGAAGTGGTCTCTTGGAAGCAGATGGAAAACCTCAGTTGTGGGTCCACTGATATGATTTCCCTGACGAGGTCTGAGGAAAAGGAGAGAGAGGCATAGACGAAAATTACCACGAAGTACAGTGAAAGAGGCAGCGAACGAGCCTTGGTGCTTTTCTTGTCCCTGTGGAGCCAAAGCAAATGAGACGGCAGGATGGCATCACTGACTCGATGGACGCGAGCCTGAGTGAACTCCGGGAGTTGGCGATGGACAGGGAGGCCTGGCGTGCTGCGATTCGTGGGGTCGCAAAGAGTCGGACACAACTGAGTGACTGAACTGAACTGAACTGCCTTTTTTATTTTCTATTTTTAAAAAATCAGTCCATTTTCAATGTCGGCTCCATGCCACAAAAAGTCCTAATTGGGAGACCAGGGAACTATTAGAACCAGGAGGGTCTTAATAAAGAGGCCAGTGATCAGAACAGAAGAAGGGTTGATTTGAGAAACATATATCTTGGCAGCAAACTGAAGGTTGAGGGGACAAAAAAGAGAGAACATAGGAAGAGTTTCATGTTCAGGAGGATGGCAGTCTCAGAAGAGGGATGTCAAGAAGGAGAGTTGGGGACTTCCCTGGTGGTTCAATGGCTAAGACTCCACGCTCCTGATGCAGGAGACCCACGTTCAATCCCTGCTCAGGCGACTATGTCCCCCAGGCTGCAACCTGCAACTAAGACCTGGCAATAGCCAAACACATAAATAAATATTTTTTAAAAAAGAAGAAGGAGTTGTACCCTGAAGTGGACCAAGACATGGGGATGCCAGTCTGGCTTCTGTTGGCTGGCATCCTATAACTGCCTCACTTCACTCTGACCTTCCTCCTGTCTAAACACAACACTTGCAAACAACTTTCCGACCTGCCCTTTACTCCACCCACTCCCCCAGTTTTCATAATTCCATTTTAGTGTAGGTAATCATCCAGCCCTAGGAAAGATTCTATG
The DNA here is from genome assembly GCF_001704415.2 of Capra hircus. NCBI lineage: Eukaryota > Metazoa > Chordata > Mammalia > Artiodactyla > Bovidae > Capra > Capra hircus. Next base: position 86,432,053 of record NC_030817.1, on the reverse strand, counting down.
GCCCTTGCCATCCGACTCTTCAGTCCTATTTCTTCATTTGATTATTTATGCCTATAGCATTCAACAATAATGTGTAGAATAACCCACATGTGCTGGATACCAGGACACAAAGATAATGAAAGACGTGTCCTTGGATCACAGTCTAACAGTTTAAATAAACCTGCCAAGATAAGAGTAACACACAAAGACAGACACATAGGCAAATCATGAATGAGTGAACACATCCATGTAACCAAGAACTCAAATCAGGACACAGAACCACATCAGCAGCCCAGAAGCTCCTTTTGGCCACCACCCCTTCCCAAGGACACAAATGTATTTGCAAAATTCCTCTCTAGCAGCAGCTTAAAAGCTGGGTCCAAGGGGTTGAAACTGAAGACAGAGACATTTGTCAGAGGGAAACAGCAATGGTGGTTGTTGTTCAGTTGCTCAGTTGTATCTGACTCTTTGCCACCCCGTGGACTGCAGCACGCCAGGCTTCCCAGTCCTTCACCATCTCTTGGAACTTGCTCAAACTCATGTTCATTGAGTGAGTGATACCATCCAACCATCTTGTCCTCTGTCATCCCCTTCTCCTCCTACCTTCAGTCTTTCCCAACATCAGGGTCTTTTCTAATGAGTCAGTCCTCGGCATCAAGTGGCCAAAGTATTGGAGCTTCAGCATCAGTCCTTCCAATGAATATTCAGGACTGATTTCCTTTAGGATGGACTAGTTGGATCTCCTTGCAGTCCAAGGGACTCTCAAGAGTCTTCTCCAACACCACAGTTCAAAAGCATCAATTCTTCGGTGCTCAGCCTTCTTTATGGTCCAACTCTCACATCCATACATGACAACTGGAAAAACCATAGCTTTGACTGTATGGACCTTTGTCAGCAAAGTAATGTCCCTGATTTTTAATAGGCTGTCAAGGTTTGGCATAGCTTTTCTTCCAAGGAGCAAGTGTCTTTTAATTTCATGAGTGCAGTTATCATCTGCAGTGATTTTGGAGCCCAAGAAAATAAAGTCTTTCACTGTTTCCATTGTTTATCCATCTATTTGATATGAAGTGATGGGACCAGATGCCATGATCTTAGTTTTCAGAATGTTGAGTGTTAAGCCAACTTTTTCACTCTCCACTTTCACTTTCATCAAGAGGCTCTTTAGTTCCTCTTCACTTTCTGCCATTAGTGTGGTATCATCTGCATATCTGAGGTTATTGATATTTCTCCCAGCAATATTGTTTCCAACCTGTACTTCATCCAGCCCAGCATTTCTCATGACATGCTCTGCATATACGTTAAATAAGCAGGGTGACAATATACAGCCTTGATGTACTCCTTTCCCAGTTTGGAACCAGTCTGGTGTTACATGTCCAGTTCTAACTGTTGCTTCTTGATCTGCAGACAGGTTTCTCAGGAGGCACATAAGGTGGTCTGGTGTTTCCATCTCTTTCAGAATTTTCCAGTTTGTTGTGATCCACACAATCAAAGGCTTTGCCATAGTCAATGAAGCAGAAGTAGATGTTTTTCTGGAATTTTCTTGCTTTTTCAGTGATCCAGGAGATAATGACAATTTGATCTCTGGTTCCTCTGCCTTTTCTAAATCCAGCTTGAACATCTGGAAGTTCTCGGTTCACATACTGTTGAAGCCTAGCTTGGAGAATTTTGAGCATTACTTTGCTAGCATGTGAGATGAGTGCAATTGTGCGGTAGTTTGAACATTCTTTGACATTGCCTTTCTTTGGGATTGAAATGAAAAGTGACCTTTTCCAGTTCTGTGACCACTGCTGAGTTTTCCATATTTGCTGGCATATTGAATGCAGCCCTTTAACAGCATTATCTTTCAGGATTTGAAATAGCCTAGGGGCTTCCCTGGTGACTCAGTGGTGACGAATCCACCTGCCAATGGAAGAGACATGGGTTCAATCCCTGGTCTAGGAAAATCCCACATGCTGAGGAGCAACTAAGCCTGTGTGCCACAACTATTGAGCCTGTGCCCTAGAGCCCAGGAACTGCAACTGTTGAGCCCACATGCCTCAGCTACTGAAGCCAGAGTGCCCTAGAAGATGTGCTCCACAACAAGCTTCCACATCAAGAAGCCCATATGTGGCAATGAAGAGTAGTCCTCGGTTGCTGCAACTAGAGAAAAGATCCATACAGCAACAATGACCCAGCACAGCCAAAAATAAATAAAAAGTAAATTATATATATATGTATATAAAGCAATGATACATGCAAGAGATGGTGAGACCTGTCTTAGGGTGGTGACTGTGGAAAGGAGACAAAAGTTCTGATTTAAAGGGCTGTGAATCTGATGGCATTGATGATATCCTTTCTGTGGGAATTCACGGTATGCATTTCTCCTAAGGCAATTGTGATCTGACCCTGAGAATTTCCAATGACTTCCCTTGTCATTTAAAAGTACCCAAGGCCTGCTTAAGAATAAGCAAATGCCTCTACCCTCAACGTTGCATCTCAAAGCTCTGTGGCTTTTAGAGGGAGGGAGTGCTTTAGTCTACTTCCTGGAAAATGTAAAAACAATAACAAAAACCAAACTAGATCTTGTCATGTAGACTATAGATACTTCCTGAGTATCTTCAGCCTGTAAGAGTATTTTTGCAGGTTGGAACTGCTCACTGAAGCACACTGGCAGAGCTATATGGCATGGACTCAAGCCTGTTAATTTTACAAACACCCACACAATATTATAGGGGAAAATTTTTTAAGTAAAAAAAAAAAAAAAAACCCAGATAATTGCTATACATGTTTCTGCAATCCTGCCATAGTAATAACTTGCCTGTAAACACCTTCCTTGAAAAATTGGCTAATAGTATGCCTAAGATATGGCAAAGGAAATCGTTTACCCCACAAAGGCTTTAAAAATGGGTCATTGATTATTCTTGTCAGGCTGTGATGATTCTAGAAGATTGGAGAGAGTAAAAGCAACAATGTTCTAAGGATATAGGGTAAAGTAGATTTTTATGAAATAGTAATGTTCCCTGACCACGATTATCTCATCAATAAAATGAAGGCACTGAGCAAGGCCTGAGAATTTTCAATTTTTGACCTGTGGAGGTGGGTCCATAGGCTTCTCTCTTGGTACCAGCATTTCGTCTGCTTTAGCTCGAGCTTCTCTGTTCTCACCTATCTAAATATCATTTCCATGTAAGATTCTGTTTGAAGAGGGATTGCAGAACTAGAGTTTGAAAACCACTGGATTAGATGATCTCCAAGTTTCCTTTGTTGTTCAGTTGCTAAATCATGTCCAACTCTTTGAGACCCCACGAACTGCAGCACGCCAGGCTTCCTTGTCCTTCATTGTCTCCCAGACTTTGGCTCAGACTCATGTCCATTGAATCGGTCATGCCATCCAAAAGGTTCCTTTATAGCTCTAAAACTCTAGGAATTTAGAATCCATGTAACATATGCCTGACTTGTGAAAGGTGCTAAAGGAAAACACAGTTTCTATCCATAAGATATTCACTATCATAGGAAGTAACACGTGTAGAGTTCTTTTTTTTTTTTTTTTTTTGCTGTGCTGGATCTTAGTTGCAGCATGTGGGATCTAGTTCCCTGACCAGGGATCGAACCCAAGCCCCCCTGCATTGGGAGAATGGCATCTTAGCCACTGGCCCACCAGGGAAGTCCCAGCATGTATAGTATTAATGATAGTAATGTGATGGGGCCTAAGATGAAGGTATATCTCAAGTGTTTGTGAGATGCTTTTGCAAGAGTTTCAGAGAAGATGACATTGAAGTGTTAGGAGAAACTCTGACTGAAATTGCACACCCTGGCCAGGCAAGATAGTAGTCACTTGCATGAGTTATCTAAACAGTAGAAGTTCCTGGTAAGAAACATGGAACCAATAACTAATTAGTTATCAACTAATAAAAAAGCTATCACTAATTGGAAGAATTCGGGAAAGGTCAAAAGGAGAGAGGAGATACCAGTCCACACATCCTGCCAACTCCTCAGAATCCTTCTTGCTGGAATCCATCTTGGCTGAGCCACGTGTGCGCCACCAGGAAGGACCAAGTCAGAGTGACTGGCCAGAGAGAACCTGGAAACTAACCCCATCACCATAAAACCCAAGACTGCAAGCCATGTGCCAGAGCAGTTCTCCTGGATTTCCTTATGCTTCCGCTCTCCACCAGAGCACACTTTCCCAAAAGAGTCTCTTGCTTTGTCAGCATGTGTGCCTCCTCAGACAACCCATTTCTGAGTGTTAGACAAGAGCCTACTCTTGGGTCCCCCTTCCTGCAACAGAAGTGAGTGTTACAGAGTAGGAGTTCACCAGGATAGAAAAGAAGGGGGAGGTGTTAGAGACGAGACCGGCATAAGCAAACTTACGGAAGCCGCAAGAGCTACCTGGTTGGTGAACTACAGGTAATTCACTATGTTCCCTGCATACCCAGGGAGAGTGACTAGAAGTGGCCAAGAAGATGCTGAGGGACCAGCTGAACAGAGGCATGCTTCTCAAACTCCCAGATCCCATGAACTCTTTTTGGGCTGATGCTAGATTCTGTAAGAATGTGACCAACAATAGGTTGATTAGTCATTGATGAATCACTCCTTCCTTCTATTATTTTGCAACTCCATAGGGTTAAGCAAAAGAGGAATGTGTTGATAAGACAGTGGGTGAGTCCGCAACAAAAGCCTAGAAAAGGAAGACTCCTAACTATCTGTGCTGGTGATGTTGGCCCCACACTATTTCTGGGCCCGGGGATATGACCTGCTTAGACCAGGCCAGGGCCAGGATTCTCCTCTATGCCAAGTGGAGGCAGGAGGCCACGTGCCCTTCAGAAAACAGGACTTTGTGTTGAACTTTGAACCTTGTTCCTCTAGGACAAGGAAGTCTTCCAGGGTTGAGGAGGCAAGGAAGGGACTGAGTGTTCTGGGATAGAGGGTTCGTGGGTGATAAACTCTAGAGCAACCACTGGTACCCAGTGCCCCAGACTGAGGCTGGCCCAGGGAGGCCAGGGGCTTCCCTGGTAACTCAGCTGGTAAAGAATCTGCCTACAGTGGAGGAGACCCCAGTTTGATTTTTGGGTCAGGAAGATCCCCTGGAGAAGGGATAGGCTACCCACTCCAGTATTCTTAGGCTTCCCTGGTTGCTCAGACAGTAAAGAATCTGCTTGCAATGTGGGACACCTGGATTCAATCACTGGGTTGGGAAGATCCCCTGGAGGAGGGCATGGCAACCCACTCCAGTATTCTTCCTGGGGAATCCCCATGGACAGAGGCGCCTGGAGGGCTATAGTCCATGGGGTTGCAAAGAGTCGGAAATGACTGAGCGACCTAGCACAGCACTAGGAGGCCAGATCCTATAAACTGGGGCCTGGAAGTCTGGATGAAAGATCTTTGTGACCTGCTTGGCTCAAAGAGGATGGACTTGGTTTATAAATTGGGTAAATAGCACCTCAGCAGCGAGTGACCAGGATGTACCTTCATGGCCTTTCCTCGTATTTTCTGGCTTGTTAGGGCCTCCTGGGATTCTTGTATAATTCTAGGAAAGAAGATCCTCAATAATAAGCCGCTCTTCTGGAAAATGGATGCTCAAAGTCAGTTTAATTTGATTGAGAGAGATAATGAGACTCAATATTTCTTGCATCCAAATATTGTTGTGCAAATGCTTGCCACTATAATGGATTTCCAGTGGGTGTTAAGACAGGACCAGACCTGTGTTTGGGAAAGATCACTCTGATAAGTCCAAGAGGATGTTTGAGAGGAGGAGGGACTGACTGTGGGGAGATGGGTCAAGAAGCAATTATGGTAGTCCAGGTGAGGGAATGAAGGGGTAAGAAGAGTAAAAATGAAGATTTGCAATGGGATTAAGAGACATTTTGGAGACAGAATTGACTGGTTTTTGCAGCCAATTTAATAAATTCTAGGAGAGAGTAGGTAAGGATGACGATAAAGCAGTGGTTTACAACTTGGCTGAACATCAGAATCACCTGGGAATCTTTTAAGCCTCTCCTCCCACAATGCCCAGGCCACACCTCAGACCAATTAAGTCTGAATCCCTGCCCATGGGACTCAGGTACAGGTATTTTTGAATAGCCTAGGTTGGGAGACACTGCATTCAGGGTTCCACCTTGGTAAACAGAGAGAATTTGAGATATTAAATGAGATAGGGAACAAATAGTTCTTTGTCGTTAGGTTAAATAGGTGAAGAGTGGGGAGGAAGAGCAAGTTCAGGCAGAAAATAATGAGTTCAGGTTTGGATGCGCTGACTGCAATTAATAACCTGATGTCCCTGGGGAGATGGCTTGCAGCTTAAGCTTAGGGGTGGGGGATAAGGGCTTGGAAAGGGTAGGGCATCATTTATTTAGAAAGAAGGATGGGTAAACAATTAGCACAGCTTTCAGGGGAAATGAGAAAGTTCTTACTTAGAAACAATAAAACAATATATGTGTCATGTCAAGCCATAGGAATGTAAGGATTAGGTGAGATTACTCTGTATCAGTTATTATGTTGCAGGAAGGTGGACCCCTTCCAGGACCTAACAGTGGGTTCTTGTCTAACAGAAATGAATGGATTGAGGAGACACACGTGCTGACAAGGCAAGAGACTTTATTGGGAAAGGACACACAGGTGGTAGAGAAGGCTGAGAACCAAAGAACTGACGCTCTTGAACTGTGGTGTTGGAGAAGACTCTTAAGAGTCCCTTGGACTGCAAGGAGATCTAACCAGTCAATCCTAAAGGAAATCAACCCTGAATATTCATTGGAAGGACGGGTGCTGAAGCTCCAATGCATTGGCCACCTGATGCGAAGAGCCAATTCATTAGAAAAGACCCTGATGCTGGGAAAGATAAGGCAGGAGGAGAAGGGGATGACAGAGGACGAGATAGTTGGATGGCATCACTGATTCAATGGACATGAGTTTGAGCAAGCTCCGGGAGCTGGTGAAGGACAGGGAAGTCTGGCGTGCTGCTATCCATAGGGTTGCAAAGAGTTGGACATGCCTAAGCGACAGCAACAACAACCCTGGTGGGAAGCTGTAGGGTAAGGGAAATGAGGAGAATTGCTCTGACATGTGGCTCACAGTCTCGGGTATTATGGTAATGGGTTTAGCTTCCAGGTTGTCTCAGGCCTGTCATTCTGACTCAGAGTCCTTCCTGATGGCTTGTATGTGGCTCAGCAAGGACATGCTCAGCTTGTACATGCAGCAGCAGACTAGATGGATTCCAGCAAGAAGGATTCTGGCAGATTAGCAGGGCATATGGAGTTTCCTCTCTCCTTTCGACCTTTCCCAGATTCTTCTGATTGTTGGTAACTTGTTAGTTTCAAGTTCCTTACCAGGACCTCCTATTGTAAGATTAACTCCTGCAAGTGGTTACAATCAGGCCAGGCCAGGGTGGGTGGTTTCAGTCGGTGGTTCCCCTAACAATTATATTAGTTCAGTTCAGTCACTCAGTCGTGTCCAGCTCTTTGCGACCCCATGAATCGCAGCACGCCAGGCCTCCCTGTCCATCAGCAACTCTCGGAGTTCACTCAGACTCACGTCCATTGAGTCAGTGATGCCATCCAGCCAACTCATCCTCTGTCGTCCCCTTCTCCTCCTGCCACCAATCCCTCCCAGCGTCAGAGTCTTTTCCAATGAGTCAACTCTTCGCATGAGGTGGCCAAAGTCCTGGAGTTTCAGCTTTAGCATCATTCCTTCCAAAGAAATCCCAGGGCTGATCTCCTTCAGAATGGACTGGTTGGATCTCCTTGCAGTCCAAGGGACTCTCAAGAGTCTTCTCCAACACCACAGTTCAAAAGCATCAATTCTTTGGCACTCAGCCTTCTTCACAGTCCAACTCTCACATCCATACATGACCACTGGAAAAACCATAGCCTTGACTAGATGGACCTTAGTCGGGGTAATAAATCTGTATGAGAATTTGACCAACAAACATTCATCTTAATCAGTGGTGTGCTAGAGTCAGTTTGTACCAGTTTGCAGAAGCAGATGGTCAAATTTATAGGACTTTCAGTTATTAAACAGCCATTATTAAAATTAAATAGCATAAATGTATTGGAATGTATTGGAATGTATTAAGTACATTCTATTTAAAACAAAAGTGACAAATCTTTATTAAATGCTCATCATTTACTAATTATTTTACTACATGTTACTATTAGCAATGCTTTTGAGGTAATTTACATCTCTTGCATGTGTATTGTAGAAATACTATATAATAGTATGCTACTTCTAACTCTGTATGTCCTGACTTCACATTGATATCTTGAGTGTATTTACACCTTGGAAATTGGCAAAAGCTACAAATTAGGGCCTACCCCTCCCACCTACCCACAAACAAAGCCCATTAGTAAGCATTTACCAGGAAATCACTGGTCTCAATTCATTTCACAAGAATTTCTGGACAATGTTCTAGCACCATTGTATTACATGTGCTCAAATTCTTATTGTAGTTTATGTTTACCACAAAATAGTGTATCCGTTTTGAATCTTCTGACTAATATATTAAGCCAAATATAATTGGCAATGACAAATTGGTGATAGAAGAAAATTTGCACCAAGTTAAGCAAAAAGAGATTTATTATGAGGATGCAGAAGAGTCTCATAAAATCCCAATAAGTAACCAAATCTCAGAAAAGAACATGGATTGGTGCCAGAACATTCTCTTTCATTTTGCATCCTCTCCATCTTGCTTTTTCCTGACTGCATTTTGACTTTCTTTGTTCCACAGGCCACGTGGCAGAAGTCATCACTCTCAGATTCTGCGTTTGTAGGTCCTATCTATAAACCAGTCCCACTGAAGATGGAATCTCTTTAATAGTTTTGGTTCTAGATTCCCAGGGAAGACGCTCATTTGCTCTGCTTGCCCGAGATATCCAGCCTTGCATCCCTTGAAGTTTCTTCAAGGCTAAGGGAGATATGGAAGCCAGACAGGAAAAAAACTGCATCTCTATGTCCATTTTTTTCCTTAGGAGTAAATTGCATCATTTGTACTTAGCGTTCATGGGGTGTTGTAAAAGATGACAGCTGTCCTGAGACCTGGTATACAAAACTTATACAGAAGAACCATGCATGCGTGCATGCTAAGTAGCTTCAGTCATACCTGACTCTTTGTGACCCCATGGACTGTAACCCCCCAGGATCTTCTGTTCATGGGATTTCCCAGGCAAGAATACTGGAGTGGATTGCCATTGCCTTTTATGGGGGATCTTCCTGACCCAGGGATGGAACCCACATCTCCTGCATTGGCAGGCGGGTTCTTTACTATTAGCAACACATGGGAAGTCTATTCCAAAACTTAGAGAAGACCTCATTGTTCTCACTCCAAACTAAGATATCACATATATCCATCATCTTTGCAGAGACATAAACAGCTCCAGAGGGCATCAGGCAAACAAAATGTTGTTGTTCAGTCGCTCAGTCATGACTCTTGGCGAGAGGCAAACAAAATATATTAGCCTAAGTGGCAATTCGTAATTTTGATGGCCTAGCTGTTTGCAATGGTATTATGGGAGACAATTTAATCTAGTACTGTTTGCTGTAAGATTGAATCCCCATCTTTCACTGCGAATCACCCCCTCCATCATTCATTGTGAATTGTCCGAGGCTGATCAGTCAGTCTAGTCAATATTTGGGACAGTTGTTGGTTTAGGGCTTGGCAGACTTCTTAGGTCATTAACTTTTCATTGACCAGTTCGGGTATAGAAGACAGAGCACAAATCTGTGGATTTAAGCAGAAGCCAAGGTTAAGATAGGAGTGGTGCACTGTTTATTAAAATCTTCTAGCATTAGACTGTAAACAATTGAAGGCAGGGCTAGAATCTAGACCTTAGATTATCCCAACAATCTCATAGTTCTTGGCATCAGGCATTAGTATACTAGAATTTGATATTTTTTAAGAGGAAAAAGCTTGTTCCCAATTCCCATAATTTATGAAACATAGAACACACTTCAGCTTATGCTAAGCAGTAAGAATTTATGCAGTGAATTCTGTCCTCATACTGGTCAAGGAAGGTTATATAATTGGTGTTGACCAATTACTCAGCAAATGTTTCTTTTTTTAGGCTTAAATACTTTTTAAAATTGAAGTATAGTTGATTTATAATGTTGTGTTCATATCTGCCATACAGCAAAGTGATTCACTTACACACATATATACATTTAAAAAATATTCTTTTCCATCATGATTTAACTCAGGATATTGAATACAGTTCCCTATGTTACACAGTGTGTGAGGGTATGAGTGTGTGTTAGTTGCTCAGTCCTATCTAACACTATATGACCCTATGGACTGTAGTTCACCAGGCTCCTCTGTACATCCCTTGCCCAACCAGTGTCTGCTTCACCTATATCTCACCCGCTAGACTAACCTTCCTATGTACTTGCCGCAGCCACCAGCTAGGAACTGTTCTCATCAATGGGGCAGTAAGGGCTTGCTCCTCTACTGGTTTCTCTGGTGACTAATGAGCCCACCTGGTATCAGTTCCCCTGTAACTGGTGATCTCTCCTTCCCCTTGGGAGCAGAGACCGCCATGTCCTCCCTGCTGTGCTCCACACATGGTGGGGTGTCACTCCAGGACCTTGCTTCAGACGTGTAAACTCCCCCATCCTTTAAACCATTGATGTCTCTGTTACTGACTCCAGGTTCTTTCTTCAGTCTTGAGGTTGAGCAAGCACAGGCCCTGTAGGCCTATGGAGTGCAGCCCAGCAACTCCACGTGTTGTTATTGTTCAGTTGCTAAGTTGTGTCCAACACTTTGAGACCCCATGGACTGCAGCATGCCAGATGGTCCTTCATGATCTCCCAGAGCTTGCTCAAATTCATATCCTTTGAGTCAGTGATGCCATCCAACCAGCTCACCCTCTGTTACCCTCTTCTCCTCCTTCCCCCAGTCTTTCCCAGCATCAGGGTCTTTTCAAGTGAGTCAGTTCTTCGCATCAGATGGCCAAAGTATTGGAGCTTCAGCTTCAGCATCAGTCCTTCCAATGAATATTCAGGATTGATCTCCTTTAGGATGGACTGGTTAGATCTCCTTGCAGTCCAAAGAACTCTCAAGAGTCTTCTCTAAGACCACAGTTCAAAAGCATCAATTTTTTGGTGCTCAGCCTTCTTTATGGTCCAACTCTCACATCCATACGTGATAACTGGAAAAACCATAGCTTTGACTATATAGACCTTTGTTGGCAAAGTGATATCTCTGCTTTTTAATATGCTGTTTAGATTTGTCATAGCTTTTCTTCCAAGGAGCAAGTGTCTTTTAATTTCATGACTGCAGTCATCATCTGCAGTGATTTTGGAGCTCAAGAAAATAAAATCTGTCACGGTTTCCACAGTCTCCCCATCTATTTGCCATGAAGTGATGGGACCAGATGCCCTTTAAGCCAGCTTTTTCACTCTCCTCTTTCACCCTCATCAAGAGGCTCTTTAGTTCCTCTTCACTTTCTGCCATAAGGGTGGTATCATCTGCATATTTGAGGTTGTTGATATTTCTCTTGGCAGTCTTGATTCCAGCTTGTGCTTCATCTAGTCCAGCTTTTCTCATGATGTACTCTGCATAGAAGTTAAATAAGGAAGATGACTAAAGATGGCCTTGACACACTCCTTTCCTAATTTGGAACCAGTTGTTCCATATCTGGTTCTAACTGTGGTTTCTTGATCTGCACACAGGTACCTTAGGAGACAGGTATTCCCATCTCTTTAAGAATTTTCCACAGTTTGTGATCCACATAGTCAAAGGCTTTAGCATAGTCAATGAAGCAGAAGTAGATTTTTTTGGAATTTGCTTGCCTTTTCTATAATGCAACAGATGTTGGCAATTTGATGTGATATCATATGGTATTTGTCCTCTTTCTTATTTACTTTACTTAGTATGATAAGAAAGGCAATGCCAAAAAATGAGCAAACTACTGCACAATTGCCTTCATCTCACACGCTAGTAAAGTAATGCTCAAAATTCTCCAAGCCAGACTTTAACAATACGTGAACCGTGAACATCCAGATGTTCAAGCTGGGTTTAGAAAAGGCAGAGGAACCAGAGATCAAATTGCCAACGTCTGCTGGATCATCAAAAAAGCGAGAGAGTTCCAGAGGAAACATCTATTTCTACTTTATTGCCTACGCCAAAGCCTTTGACTGTGTGGGTCAAATAAACTGTGGAAAATTCTTCAAGAGATGGGAATACCAGACCACCTGACCTGCCTCTTGAGAAATCTGTATGCAGGTCAGGAAGCAACAGTTAGAACTGGACATGGAACAACAGACTGGTTCCAAATAGGAAAAGGAGTACGTCAAGGCTGTATACTGTCACCCTGCTTATTTAACTTTTATGCAGAGTACATCATGAGAAATGCTGGGCTGGAGGAAGCACAAGCTGGAATCAAGATTCCTGGGAGAAATACCAATAACCTCCGATATGCAGATGACACCACCCTTATGGCAGAAAGTGAAGAAGAACTAGAGTCTCTTGATGAAAGTGAAAGGAGTGAAAAACTTGGCTTAAAGCTTAGAATTCCAAAAACTAAGATCATGGCATCCAGTCCCATCACTTCATGACAAATAGATGGGGAAACAGCAGAAACAGTGGCAGACTTTATTTGTGGGGGCTCCAAAATCACTGCAGATGGTGACTGCAGCCATGAAATTAAAAGACGCTTACTCCTTGGAAGGAAAGCTATGACCAAACTAGACAGCATATTACAAAGCAGAGACATTACTTTGCCAACAAAGGTCCATCTAGTCAAGGCTACGGTTTTTCCAGTAGTCATGTATGAATGCGAGAATTGGACTATGAAGAAAGCTGAGCACCGAAGAACTGATGCCTTTGAATTGTGGTGTTGGAGAAGACTCTTGAGAGTCCCTTGGACTGCAAGGAGATCCAACCAGTCAGTTCTAAAGGAAATCAGTCCTGAATATTCACTGGAAGGACTGATGTTGAAGCTGAAACTCCAATACTTTGGCCACCTGATGCGAAGAGCTGACTCATTTGAAAGACACAGATGCTGGGAAAGATTGAAGTCAGGAGGAGAAGGGGACGACAGAGGATGAGACAGTTGGATGGCATCACTGACTCAATGAGTTTGAGTAAACTCTGGGAGTTGGTGATGGACAGAGAGGCGTGGCGTGCTGCAGCCCGTGGGGTTATGAAGAGCTGGACACGGCTGAGCGACTGAACTGAACTGAGTGTGATAATCTCTAGTTGTGTTCATAGTGCTGCAAATGGCATTATTTCATTCTTTTTTATGGCTGAGTATAATTCCATTGTATGTAGGTATGTACCTCCATTGTATGTAGGTATATGTGTGTATATAAAGAAGTTGTGATATGTATACATTACAGTCCTCTGTCAGTGAACAGTTAGGTAATTTCCTCATCTTTGCAACTGTGAATAGTGCTGCTATGAACATAGGGGTGTATGTATCCCTTTGAATTACAGTTGTATCAGTATATATACCCAGGAATGGGATTGCTGGATCCTATGGTAATTCTGTTTTAGTTTTTTGAAGAACTTCCATACTGTTTTCCATAGTGGCTGTACCAAATTATGACACCCTGTCCAGCATTTTCTATCTGTAAACTTTTAATGATGGTCATTCTGAACAGTAGGAGGTGGTATCTCATTGTAGTTTTGATTTACTTTGCATTTCTCTAATAATTAGCAGTATTGAACATCTATTGGCCACCTGTATGTCTTCTTTGGAGAAAAGTCTATTTAAGTCTTTTGCCCATTTTTTGATTGGGTTTTTTGGGGGTTTTTGTTGTTGAATTGTATGAGCTATTTGTATATTTTGGAAATTAAGCCCTTAGTTGCAGGGTTTACAAATATTTTTTCCCATTCCTTAGGTTGTCTTTTCATTTTATGTATGGTTTCCTTTGCTCTGCATAAGCTTGTAAGTTTGATTAGGTTCCATTTGTTTATTTTTGCTTTTATTTCTATTGCCTTGAGAGACTGACCTAAGAAAACATTGGTATGGTTTTTGTCAGAGAATGTTTTCAGTAAAAGTCTCTTGAACTTTCTTAGGCAAGCCAAAAAATTATCAAGCCCTTCAAGGAGCAACTTACGTTGTCCTTATGGGTGGCTGCTAACTAGCTATGTTATGTTTAAACTTTGTTTGTATTACCAATTTTTAGGAAATTCAATTATAGTAAGACATGGTTGGCACTGAAGCCACTGGGGCCACAAATGAATCTCTGTGTTTGATGACTCAGAGGGTATATTTGTACCTTCCTTCAACAGATTTTGAGACCTTGAGCGTCTATTTTGTGTGAGGCCCTGTTCTTTCTCCACCTTAGAAATTCAATAAACAAGACAGCCCCCACTCTCCAGGAATTTGCTAGTTTAGCTGGAGAAGGGAGGCTGCAGTGGAAGAGGAGTAGGCTGATGGGCTGGCAAGTGGGGGAAGTGCAGCACTCAAGGGGCAACGCATGCAGGTAGGGACTGCCCAGAGAAGGGGTGTGTCACTTAGGCTTTTGGGTGGGGTGAGGTTCAGGGACAGCCTTCAGAGGAGGTGACGTTTTACAGTGAGATCAGATCAACAGGAGTTTGCAGACTTCCCTGGTGGTCCAGTGGTTAAGACTCTGAGCTTCCGATGCAGGGGGCGCAGGTTCAATCCCTGGTAGGGAATCTAAGATCCTTTACACCGTGTGGTGCAGCCAAACAATAGAAAAGATAAAATAGAATTATTCACTAAAAAAAAAGGAGTTTGCAAAAGGAGAGTGGGGCAAGGTGTCCAGGAAAGGGAAGCAGGCTCTGCATAAGTTGAGACGCAGGAACAGAACTGGGGAGGGAGGTGGGAGGGAGGGTCAGCATGGGGAACACATGTACACCCATGGCTGATTCATGTGAATGTACGGCAAAACCACCACAATATTATAAAGTAATTAGCCTCCAAATAAAATAAAATAAAATAAAATTTAAAAAAAAACCCACAAAGGTCCAGCAGGCTTTGGAGCATGGTTATTAGGTATGAAAGTACTAGTTATTATTGTTCTTCCTGATATTATTCCTAATAATATCAGACACATGTTATAGTACATTTCCTCTCGTTATCTTATCTCCTGCTCACCAGGAACCCTATGATGCTAATATTGTAGCTCCATCTCACAGATGAACCTGAGGCCAGGCATCGTCACGTGGCTCAGTGAGCCTTAGAGAGTCTGGGGCTGTGCTGGCCTCAGCTCCTTCACCCTCACAGCCCCCTCAGGAGAGAAGTCAGCTGAAAGGGTGTCTGAGGTGCTCTCATGTCTCTGGGGCAAAAGGATATCAGTCACTCCTCAGGAAGCTGATGGAGGTGTAAAGGCGCTGAATTTCTATAATCCTGTAGAGCAGTGGTCCCCAACCTTTCTGGCACCAGGGACCAAAAATTTTGAAGACAAATTTTCCCCATAGACCAGGGTGGGAAGGATGGTTTCAGGACGATTCAAGTACATTGCATTTATTGTGTACTTTATTTCTATGATTATGACATAACTCTACCTCAGATCATCAGGCATTAAATCCTGAAGGTTGGGGACCCCTGCTGTAGAGTAACTGGGAAGGCAAGGCGGGGGGTTGGAGTAAAGCTACCAGACTTGGCCTTAAATATCAGTTCTGCCATGCGTTAGCAGTTGGGCAAGTTACTTAACTGATTCAGTGGGCATCCCACTGAGACTTGAAACTGAGTTCTTCCCTGCTTTGCTAACAGGGCTGGTTTCACACAGCTCCAGAGTCTCCCTCAGTGCCAAGGTGGGGGTGGGTGGCAATGTGCTCCCATCAGACGTGTGGTACCACTGAGACAACCATCGGTCCTACCCACACGGGCCCTTTAGCCCCAGGAATTCTCTGCTATCTTTGTGCCACACTGGGGATTTGGGCATCTTTTGTGAGTCTGATTATAGTCACCCACCCTAGATGCAGCCAGAAGCCACTCCTCCCTGGGTACTGGCTACCTCCCAGGAATCAGAACCAGGCTCCCTGTGGATCAGGGACCTCCCCTACCAAGGAACTCTATTTTTGCCCCTAGATACTATCTATACCTGCAAAAAGACTTCTTCCTTTCTTTCCTTTGCAAACCCTCTAATTTTCTCTCAAACTGCTTGGGTTTTAGGGAAATGAAAGTGAGAAAGCTTTGCCTACTTCTGCCTTCTGCTTTGCATCAGATCTTTCTCAAGCTATCTGAGTTGAGAGCTGACCCTCTGCTTGAATGAGGAATACAGAGGAACAAACTGGGGGGTGGTGTGGGGAAGGGTACTGACAACATTAAAATCTCAAAATATAAAATCTAGTTACATAGTCAAGAGATGACTGAGCTCCCTAAACTATAGAAATAGGGTGGAGAGAGAAGGTGATAAAGTTGAGAGATGGGAAGAAGAATCATTCATTTTTCCAACCAATTTAATGTGGAAGTCATAGAATGCACAGATCAATCAAACAAAGTGATTAGTAGTTGTCATTTTAGGTTGACCTTGAGTTACATACAAGTAAATAAGTTGATTCATCATCTATTGACTGCACTCACTCAGCTGAACACAATAGAAATAAGTATGTGCATTTTAGATAGATGAGGCTGGATGGTGGGTACATGAAGTTTCATCATAAGATTTCTTTTGTGTACATTTAATATTTTGCATTGTTGTTGTTATTTAGTCGCTAAGTCATATCTGACTCTTTTGCGACCCCATGGCAATAATTTCCCAGGCAATAATGTTGGATTGGGTTGCCATTTCCTTCTGAAGGGATCTTCCTGCTCCAGGCATGGAAACCACATCTCCTACATTGGTAGGCAAATTCTTTACCACTCAGCCACCAGGAAAGCCCTAAAACTTTGCATACTACTATTTTAAAAATAAATAAAAAGTAAATCCATTTTAAAAGTAACTTTTTACAATCCATCAACTTTTATATTATGACAAGAAATATTTGAACTAATATTTTAAGCTCACTATGAACACTTTATTCTACCAGTTAGTTGTTCTCCATAACCCTTAGTTCTGACCTAATGAATTTTTAAATCTTAAGAAGGTCTCTTGCGAAAGGATGAAACATGCAGACCAAGAAAGCAAGACATAAGGGGAAAAAAATCTCAAATTGTAATAAGCCATGTCTGTACTTTCTTAGAGGTGAAACTAAAGCCAAAAAGGAAAAGGAGATTATGGAACCTGAGTGTACTTGGCTGTACCCTCAACATCATGGGGTAATGGAGAGAGAAGGGGAGCCAGAGCCAGAAGGCATGGAGCTACAGAGAATGACTCCGCCATCAGACTAGCCCCCAGGGGACTGGCAGCAGTCCAAGACAGTTTCCAAAGGGACATGCCATACTCAGAGTCAGACAGGCGGAAGCACCTTTGTTCTGGGTCATCAGTTGATTCAGAACAAGACGATAGCCAGAAGTTGGGGGTTTAGAGAATACTGGCCAGTTCCTCAAAGGGAGAGGCTGACAAATGTGGGCAGAGTGTCCTGGCCACATGGTCCCAGAGTCAAGGAAGAAAGTGGAGAAACAATAAGGACACCAGGCAGTTACTCAGCTGAGTGTGGTCCTAAGGGTCTTTCCAGTGAGAAGGAAAGGAGACAACTCGGGTTACTTCGAATGATGTTAACAATGTATTGGGAAAGTGATTTGAGCTTTCTGGACTTCTCTCCTTTTGCCTGTAGCTCCTGACTTCTGAATGGTTTTCTGCAAGGACATGGTCATGCCTTTTGCTTACTGTCTCCTGGGAATACATCTAGGCTTCTGTTGCACTGTCAGCTTTCCCTTCTGTCCTAGGATTCCCTAGGAAAAGACTGTGATGGATATTTGTATGCAAGAAGATTATTGGGAAGAACACTTATGATCAAAACCCACGAGAAGGAAGAGACAAGGGAGAAGTGAGACTGATGTAGTCAATACAATGGCCCCAGCCACCCCATGGGGAACTCTGGAGCTGCAAAAGTCTCTCAGAGATGCTTCCCGTTGAGCCCATGGGGCCAGACCTTTGTCCCCTCCCACAGGATATTAGATACTGGCTGCTTCTGGTGAAGGGGTGTAATTTGGCTGAGAGCAAGTCTAGGAGAGGAATGGGTTGTGAATAGCCAATAGTGCCTGCAGTGGGGAAAATGAGGGCCTCATTCCTAAAGGGGGAGTGTGGTGACCTGTCACAGCACCCCTTACATCTTCTCTTTGTCCTCTAGAGAGTACTGCTGGTGGGTCTACTGGTCACTCTCCTAGAGAGAATGTGCTGGTTTGCCAGAGTTCTCATGCCTGGCACCCTCCAGACTTCGCTTGTGTCCAGTCTATAATCATGGCTACCATTGACATGGGCCTTAGCCTCTGTCTAACCAGATGGGGACATAGGTTGCAGAGTTGACTGACTCAGAACAAGACAGGTTTCTCAGAAGGGCCCATAAGAATGGCATCATGTGGTACCAGTGAGACAGGTGTAAGAGCAATGTATAACTGTAGCCCAGAAGCCCCAGCAAGGATGCAGAAGCTCACTTAATCTCAAACCCCCTGCCTGAAGGACTGTAGTGGCTAACGCTCTGTCCATGGTGGTCAGTATTGGCCTGGGACCTGTTGGAGCTGAGGCCACACATTGCAGACTAGATGGTCTCCAGCTGAGAGGGCCTAAGGAGGCCTTCTAACTCTGAAACTTACTAATTTTAATCAAGTCATTGGCCCAGATTTAGTCAGATTAGGCCCAGATTTAGTTTGATTTCAGGCCAAACTATGGTGGAGGTAATGAAGATAACGGTGACCTCCTTGAAAAAGGCCCTTGAACGCACTCAGTGCACCCGACCCTGCAGCAGGCCACCGCCAACCCACACCTTCCCTGGAGACTCCTGGACACTCACGGGCAAGTCTGGGGCAGTCTCTTGTGGGGTCACTGCTTCTTTCTCTTGGGTCCTGATGTGCACGAGGTTTTGTTTGTGCCCTCCAAGAGTCTGTTTCCCCAGTCCTGTGTAAATTCTGGTGGCTCTGTGATGCAGTTAATGGTGACCTCCTGCAAGAGGGCTTATGCCATACCCAGGTATGCTGCACCCAGAGCCCCTGCCCCTGTGGCAGACCACTGTGACCCGTACCTCTGTAGGAGACATTCAAACACTCAAAGGCACATCTGGCTCTGTCTCTGAGGGTTCTCCTGGTATGTATAAGGTTCTGTTTGAGCCCTCTGAGCATCTCTGGTGGGTATGGGGTTTGATTCTAAACACAATTTCAGCCCTCCTACCACCTTGTTGGGGCTTCTCCTTTGCCCTTGGATGTGGGGTATCTTTTTTTGGTGGGATCCAACATTCTTCTGTTGATGGTGGTTCAGCAGTGAGTTGTAATTTTGGAGTTCTCGCAGGAGAAGATGAGTACACGTCCTTCTGCTCCACCATCTTGGATAGTAATGGGTAAATATTTAGTTAGTACCTATGTACCAGGAACTATGCCTAGCATTGGTAGTCTCTCTCCGGGCCTCATGTTCTTCTTTGTAAAATAAGGGTGTTGGAATAGATAATCTAAATGGATTAAAATGGTGGCCACATTTTCAGAAATAAAAATCCAAGATACACTGTCTGACAATGCAGAAAATTTGATATTGAGCATGCCCCAGATAGCGCAGTTGGTAAAGAATCTGCCTGCAAAGCCAGAGACCCGGTTCAATTCCTGGGTTGGGAAGATCCGCTGGACAAGGGAAAGGCTACCCACTCCAGTATTTTGGCCTGGAGAATTACACAGACTGTGTAGTCCATGGGGTCACAAAGAGTCGGACATGACTGAGCAACTTTCACTTCAGAAAATCCAAGAGGCATGACTTCATTGTACACCTACAGATAGACTTCATCTCCCCCACCCCCTGATCTTTATTTATTTTCCCTGAATATTCCAGAGAGAACGTCTTGATCCCCAGAACCAGGAGTGGAGCTATATAGGTTATACAGTTTCCTATCTTGCTTACCTTTAAAGTCATTTAAGTGTTTGCCCTTATATTTTGAATTCCTTAGGAGCTACATAATCTGAATTTAAATAGTCCTGAACATGTTCCTCTAACACTCTTATTTAAACAAAGCCAAGCCATGGTACTTACACAGCCAGGTTATTTGCAAACCCTGAAGACTTTATCATGGTTTTATCTTGGGGACAAGCATCTGTACCTCCTAAGTGTTTTGCTTTTGAATAGCCTTTCCCAGATTGGTGCCAGAGTTGTGCACAGCACCATCCACAGTGGTTCAGGCAGATCTGGTAAGGTAGGGTACACTTTCCCCCTGGTCACAGAGCCACAGGGCTGAATATTGGGAGGTGGAAAAGGATTCAGCTCAGTTCAGTTCAGTCGCCCAGTCGTGTCCGACTCTTTGAGACCCCATAAATCGCAGCACGCCAGGCCTCCCTGTCCATCACTATCTTCTGGAGTTCACTCAAACTCACGTCCATCGAGTCAGTGATGCCATCCAGCCACCTCATCCTCTGTCGTCCCCTTCTCCTCCTGCCCCCAATCCCTCCCAGCATCAGAGTCTTTTCAATGAGTCAACTCTTCACATGAGGTGGCCCAAGTACTGGAGTTTCAGCTTTATCATCATTCCTTCCAAAGAACACCCAGGGCTGATCTCCTTTAGAATGGACTGGTTGGAGCTCCTTGAAGTCCAAGGGACTCTCAAGAGTCTTCTCCAACACCACAGTTCAAAAGCATCAATTCCTTGGTGCTCAGCCCTCTTCACAGTCCAACTCTCACATCCATACATGACCACAGGAAAAAGCATAGCCTTGACTAGACAGACCTTTTGTTGGCAAAGTATATGTCTCAGCTTTTGAATATGCTATCTAGGTTGGTCATAACTTTTCTTCCAAAGAGTAAGCATCTTTTAATTTCATGGCTGCAGTCACCATCTTCAGTGATTTTGGAGCCCCCCAAAATAAAATCTGACACTGTTTCCACTGTTTCCCCATCTATTTCCCATGAAGTGATGGGACCAGATGCCATGATCTTGGTTTTCTGAATGTTGAACTTTAAGCCAACTTTTTCACTCTCCTCTTTCACTTTCATCAAGAAGCTTTTTAGTTCCTCTTCACTTTCTGCCATAAGGGTGGTGTCATCTGCATATCTGAGGTTATTGATATTTCTCCCGGCAATCTTGATCCCAGCTTGTGCTTCCTCCAGCCCAGCATTTCTCATGATGTACTCTGCATAAAAGTTAAATAAGCAGGGTGACAATATACAGCCTTGATGTACTCCTTTTCCTATTTGGAACCAGTCTGTTGTTCCATGTCCAGTTCTAACTGTTGCTTCATGACCTGCATACAGGTTTCTCAAGAGGCAGGTCAGGTGGTCTGGTATTCCCATCTCTTGAAGAATTTTCCACAGTTCATTATGATCCACACAGTCAAAGGCTTTGGCATAAAGAATAAAGCATTTTTCTGGAACTCTCTTGCTTTTTCCGTGATCCAGCGGATGTTGGCAGTTTGATCTCTGGTTCCTCTGGTTTTTCATTAGAGGCCCAGTATTTGCCTTGATAGGTAGGGGTACAGGGATGAGTGGAAAGTCATCAGAATAGTGAGTGCTTAGTATGGTAAGACATTTTTCAAAGTACTGTAAGAGTTATAAAGGGAAGGGAAGGAAATTAAAATCTGTTACAAGTTTGTTTTACATTAGGCCCTTGTATACATGCTTCTAATCAATCAATAGTAATAAAAACAATAAGTGCTTCGACACACTTGCTATGGTCTAGGCACAGCACTCAGTACTTTGTGTGTGTCCTCTGTCCATGAAATTTTCCAGGCAAGAAACTAGAGTGGGTTGCCATTTCCTCCTCCAGTGGATCCTCCCAGTCCAGGGACTGAATCTGCATCTCTTGCATCTCCTGACTTGGCAGGCAGATTCTTTCCCGCTGCACAACCTGGGAAGCCCTACTTAATGCTTTATGGTTTTGCTTATTTATTCAACACACTTGTTTTAGGCGTAAGTGCTGGGAGCCATGAATGTACAAAAATCCCTGCCCTGGAGAAGATTTCATTCTGGTAGGAGCAGCAGGCTCACGGATGTAATAAGCAAACTGAAAATGGAGTGTTTGAAGATGACAGTTACTGTGGAAAAGAATAGAATGGGGAGAGGGTGATCAGGAGTGCCCACTTAGGGAGGTACCTGTATTTAATATTAAATAGGTGGTTCAAGTGGTCTCCCTGAGAAAGTGACATTTGAGTGAGATGGAAGCCATCAGGGTGTTTATAGTCTGTTTTGTTTTGTTATTCTGTGTTTTACATCAGAGATTGGTCAACTTTTTCTGGAAAGGGCCGGTTAGTAAAAATTTTAATTTTTGCCTTTGCTGGCCATGCGATCTCTCTCACAACTACTCAAAAAGCTGCCACTGTACCATGCAGGCGCACTGTGTAAGCAAATGAATGTAGCTGTGATTCAAGAAAACTCTCTTTATGTGTACTCTGTTGGAATTGTGTAAAATTTTCATGTGTCACAAAATATTATTCCTCTTTTGATTTTTTCCCCCCAACAATTGGAGAAGGTGAAAACCGTTCTGAGCTTATGGACTGTATTTGGCCTGTTCAGTTCAGTTCAGTCACTTAGTCGTGTCCAACTCTTTCCGACCCCACGGGCTGCAGCACACCAGGCCTCCCTGTCCATCACCAACTCCTGGAACCTACTCACACTCACGTCCATTGAGTCAGTGATGCCATCCAACTCTCTCATCCTCTGTTGTCCCCTTCTCTTCCCGCCTTCAATCTTCCCCAGCATCAGGGTCTTTTCAAATGAGTCAGCTCTTCGCATCAGGTGGCCAAAGTATTGGAGCTTCAGCTTCAACATCAGTCTTCCAATGAATATTCAGGACTGATTTCCTTTAGAATTGACTGGTTGGGTCTCTTTGCAGTCCAAGGGACTCTCAAGAGTCTTCTTCAACACCACAATTCAAAAGCATCAATTCTTTGGCATTCAGCTTTCTTTATAGTCCAACTCTCACATTCATACATGACTACTGGAAAAACCATAGCCTTGACTAGATGGACCTTTGTTGACAAAGTAATATCTCTGCTTTTTAACATGCTGTTTGCTGCTGTTGCTGCTAAGTTGTTTCAGTCATGTCCGACTCTGTGCGACTCCATGGACGGCAGCCCACCAGGCTCTTCTGTCCCTGGGATTCTCCGGGTAAGAATATTGGAGTGGGTTGCCATTTCCTTCTCCAACGTGCTATCTAGGTTGGTCATAACTTTTCTCCCTAGGAGGAAGCATCTTTTAATTTCATGGCTTTAGTCACCATCTGCAGTATTTTGGGAGCTCCCAAAGATAAAGTCTGCCACTGTTTCCACTGTTTCTCCATCTATTTGCCATGATGTAATGGGACTGGATGACTGGAAAAGGTCAGTTTTCATTCCAATCCCAAAGAAAAGCAATGCCAAAGAATGCTGAAACTACCACACAGTTGCATTCATCTCACACGCTAGTAAAGTAATGCTTAAAATTCTCCAAGCCAGGCTTTAGCAATACGTGAACCGTGAACTTCCAGATGTTCAAGCTGGTTTTAGAAAAGGCAGAGGAACCAGAGATCAAATTGCCAACGTCTGCTGGATCATCAAAAAAGCAAGAGAGTTCCAGAAAAACATCTATTTCTGCTTTATTCATTATGCCAAAGCCTTTGACTGTGTGGATCATAGTGAACTGTGGAAAATTCTTCAAGAGATGGGAATACCAGACCACCTGACCTGCCTCTTGAGAAACCTATATGCAGGTCAGGAAGCAACAGTTAGAACTGGACATGGAACAACAGACTGGTCCAAACAGGAAAGGAGTACATCAAGGCTGTATATTGTACATCAAGGCTGTATATTGTCACCCTGCTTATTTAGCTTATATGCAGAGTACATCATGAGAAACACTGGGCTGGAGGAAGCACAAGCTGGGATCAAGATTGCCAGGAGAAATATCAATAACCTCAGATATGCAGATGACACCACCCTTATGGCAGAAAGTAAAGAAGAAATAAAGAGCTTCTTGATGAAAGTGAAAGAGGAGAGTGAAAAAGTTGGCTTAAAGCTCAACCTTCAGAAAACAAAGATCATGGTATCCAGTCCCATCAGTTCAGTTCAGTTCAGTTGCTCAGTCAAGCATATTGTTGAAGCCTAGCTTGGAGAATTTTGAGCATTACTTTACAAGCGTGTGAGATGAGTGCAATTGTGCAGTAATGCTAGCATTATATGGCATTGCCTTTCTTTGGGATTGGAATGAAAACTGACCTTCTCCAGTCCTGTGGCCACTGCTGAGTTTTCCAAATTTGCTGGCATTTTGAGTGCAGCACTGTCACAGCATCATCTTTCAGGATTTGAAATAGCTCCACTGGAATGCCATCACCTCCACTAGCTTTGTTCGTAGTGATGCTTCCTAAGACCCATTTGACTTTGCATTCCAGGATGTCTGGCTCTAGCTGAGTGATTACACCATCGTGATTATCTGGGTCATGAAGATGTTTTTTGTACAATTCTTCTGTGTATTCTTGCCACCTCTTCTTAATATCTTCTGCTTCTGTTAGGTCCATACCATTTCTGTCCTTTATTGAGCCCATCTTTGCATGAAATGTTCCCTTGGTATCTCTGATTTTCTTGAAGAGATCTCTAGTCTTTCCCATTCTATTGTTTTCTTTTATTTCTTTGCACTGACCACTGAAGAAGACTTTCTTATCTCTCCATGCTATTCGTTGGAACTCTGCATTCAAATGGGTATATTTTTCCTTTTCTCCTTTGCTTTTGGCTTCTCTTCTTTTCACAGCTATTTGTAAGGCCTCCTCAGACAGCCATTTTGCTTTTTTGCATTTCTTTTTCTCAGTGATGGTCTTGATCCCTGCCTTCTGTACAATGTCAAGAACCTCCGTCCATAGTTCATCAAGCACTCTGTCTATCAGATCTAGTAAGCCTTGGTTTTCTGACCCTCACTGACAAGGAAAAATAGAATGTATAATAATTGAGATTCAGTTGGAGCACCCTGGCTGCAGTGTTGAGAAGGGACTGGAGGGAGAAGCATGGAGACCTGAGGAGACCATTGCCATCAGCGAGAGGAAAGGTGATGCTGATTCTTGGACCAGTGAGGTCATAGTGATTACACTCTCATTTATCTTCCACCAACCTCTGACATATGTACTGAAATGATCTATATAGAGGAGGAGATTCAGGCTCAGAGATACAGT
Organism: Capra hircus; assembly: GCF_001704415.2. Lineage (NCBI taxonomy): Eukaryota > Metazoa > Chordata > Mammalia > Artiodactyla > Bovidae > Capra > Capra hircus. The sequence continues at coordinate 86,406,996 of NC_030817.1, read as the reverse complement.
GACTTGCCTAAGGATTCAAAGCATATGAGTGGTAGAGCTTGGATATGAAGCCATGTTCAACTCCAAAGTCCTAGTTCTTAACAATCATACTGCTACAGTCCTCTCACGTGGGCCTTATTATCCCAAATTGCAGATGGGAGTACTGAGACTCCAAGAACTCAAGAAACTTGCTTGAGATCAAGTAGGTCTTAATGATGGAGAAGGCAATGGCACCCCACTCCAGTACTCTTGCCTGGCAAATCCCATGGACAGAGGAGCCTGGTAGGCTGCAGTCCATGGGGTCACTAGGAGTTGGACTCGACTGAGCGACTTCACTTTCAGTTTTCACTTTCATGCATTGGAGAAGGAAATGGCAACCCACTCCAGTATTCTTGCCTGGAGAATCCCAGGAACGGGGGAGCCTGGAGGGCTGCCGTCTATGGGGTCGCACAGAGTCAAACACGACTGAAGCGACTCAGCAGCAGCAGCAGCAGCAGGTCTTAATGACTGCAAAGCTATCACTCAGACTTCCCTGGTGGCATAGTGGATAAGAATCCACCTGCCAGTCCAGGGGACACGGTGTCAATCCCTGGTCTGGGAAGGCTCCACGTGCTGCGGAGCAACTAAATCCTGTGTGCCGCAACTACTGAGCCTGCACTCTAGAGCTTGCGAGCCTCAACTACTGAGCCTGTGTGCGGCAACTACTAAAGCTCATGTGCCTACAGCCTGTGCTCCACAACAAGAGAAGCCACTGCAATGAGAGGCCCTCACACCTCGACAGGGAGTAGCCCCCACTTCCTGCAACTAGAGAAAACCTGAGCAGAAGCAACAAATACTCAGAGCTGCCAAAAGATGGATGAATAAATACAATTTTTAAAAGAGTTAGTACTCTTATTACAAACCAAGACTAATTCTCAACCTAAAATGGGACTCCTGCCCACAGATGCTTCTATTCTGGGTGGGAGGGTTTTTATATGAGAGCCTCTGAACTGTCAATAAAGTGTGTAGGGCATGCAGAGGAGGTGGAGTGACATTTACCTGGAGTCGGGGGAAGAGGGGATTGATGGAAAGGTTGCTGTTTGCCATAGGCTTTGAAAAATAGCTGGCTAAGTCTTGGACAGTTCTTACTGTGGTCAGGACTGCTGTTGGTTCTTCTCAAAGACATAATAGTATCTTGAAAAAAAATATATATATATATTATATAACATGTATGTTATACATAAAACTTTTAAAAGATAGAAGGAAATAAAAATTTAAAGAAATAGTACCCAAAACTCCATGCTTTTATACCAAAAATAGTAATTGAATATCTAACTATCTGAAAAGTACGGTCCTGGGCAGAAGTGAGAAAAATCCTCAATCTTATGTAATTTACATTTTAGTAAGAGAAGACAGACATTTCAAAAAAAGAAATGTAGTAAATAGATAAGTATAGGGCCTTGTAGGCCATTGTGAAGATTTTTATTTTTGCTGTGAGTGAAATGGGGAACCATTGCACTGCCTATTGTATGAGTATGTAATTTATCCAACCAATTCAGGCACTGGTTGGCCATTTAGGTTATTTCCAATATTTTGCTATTATGAAGAACATATTTTTATATATAGATATATAGTAGACACTTTTTTGTTTTTTGGCTGTTTGATGTTTTTGTCATAAAAGTTGTATATTCTAATTGTGATAAGTCAAAGAATATAGAGATATATACAGAAATTTCAATAATCTCCTCACTCTCTTTTCAATTTCACCCTTCTGACATAATTAAACTGAATTAGTCAGAAAACAGAAAAATACATGGGTACTTTAACAGAGAGAGTTTTAATCCAGGATGGAGTTGACATGCTAGGGCCCATAATTCATTCAAGTACAATTGTTGGCCAAATCCCACCCTCTCTATTTTTATAAATAAAGTTTTATTGGAACATAGCCATGCTCATCTGTTTTTCAATCATCTATGGCTGCTTTCCTTCTACAACAGCAGAGTTGAGTAGTTGTTACAGACACAGTATGGCCTGCAGAGCCTAAAATGTTTACTGTCTGGTCCTTTACAGTAAAAGTTTACAAATCCCTGATGCAGGAGATTGGGGTAGTATGAAGAATACTAGCCCCCAATGATGTCCATATCCTAGTGTCCAGAATCTGTCACTATTAGGGAAAGAAAGCCCTTTGAGGAAAGTGCATTACTCCAAGGTTGGGAATCATATGATTCATGTAGGTCATATACAGAACATCAAAACCTGTGTACAGGTGTCCCACTGACCAAAGAGATCCAAGCACATATTTCAATTTTCTAGTGACATTTTCTACTAAATAACTACAGAACTAAATCTATTCCTTTGTGCAAAAAATATGCATAATATGCCTTCTTTGTACTTCACAAAGCAAAGTCCCTGCTGTCACGAAGGTTTGGCTAAGGGGACTTGTGGATAATGATAAGGTTACAGATCTTGAGAAAGGGACATTATCATGGATTACCAGTGTGCATCCAATGTAATTGCAAGGGTCCTTAAAAGGAATCGAGGGAGGCAGGAGAGTCAGAGAGAGAGGTGAAGATGCTATACTGCTGTCTGTGAAGGTGGAGCCATAAGCCAAAGTATACAGGCAGCTTCTAGAATATGGAAAAGGCAGGGCAATAGACTCTTTCCTAACCCCTCTGGAAGGAATGAAGGCTTGCTGATACCTTGATTTCTTATTTATTTTTTAATTGAAGGATAACTGCTCTACAGAATTTTGTTGATGCCTTCATTTTAACCCAGAGAAACCCATTTTGAATTTCTGACCTCCAGAACTGTAAGATAATAAATGTGTATTGATTTAAGCCACTAGGTTTGTGGTAATATACTGGAGCAGCAATAGCAATCCAATACCATTGACTTAAACAGATACTGGAAGACTGAGGAGGCAAAAGGGGGCTTTGAGATAACAGAGAAGTTGTAGGAAATGGCTCCCCACCCCTAGGGCTGGAGAACAAAGGGAATTAGCCAGAGTTGTTTGAACTCAGACACTAGGAGAGCCGGGACCCAGACCTCTTGAGGAGTAGACACTAGGGGACCAGTGCTCCAAAGGGGCATCATGAAGCTCATTCTGGGGTTGTGGAAAGTAGTGAGAACTGGAACCAACTGTTGCTGCCAGTGTGAAAAACTACTGGGCTTACTTTTACAGGAAGCCCTCAGGACGCAAATAGGAAGTCCCTCCTTCAACTTTCCAGTCTCCCTCCTGCACCCCGTATTAACAGAGGGTGACAGTAGCTGGCAACTGTAGTTTGTGGCGTTTTAGGCCTGGCATCGCAAAGCAGAATGAAAGGTTTCTGGACCTGGGACAAGAGTCTAACAACAAGCACACAGTGTTAATGATATTATCTGCATGCTATACACTTTTCTTTGTGCTCATACGAAGATTTATTCACATGTATTATAGGCGTTCCTCTTTTTATTTAGAAAAAAAATGTGATCATATTATACACATTACTTGAAAACTTGGTTGTTTCATCAAACTATCAATATATATTATGCTCATCTTTCCAAATAATCATACTAGAACAATCTCATTTTTTGAAAGCTGCTCAGTAATATCTAGTGGAAATGCCAACATTTATCCAGTCATTCCCAATTCCAGTGATTAGTCCAGGGTTTGGCATGTGACTCAATCCAGTCTGGAGTCCACTGGAGCTGCGGGTGTGGTAGACCTACCCAATCACATGCCTAAGAATGTGAGAGGAGCAGTTCCTCCAAAGGAAAATCTATGTTTTCGACAGAAAGAAAAACTGCTGGAGAAGGAAACAAAAAATGTCCACCTCAACTTCGTCATATCCTTTGCCTGTTGCTTCTGTTGGGTAGTTTTTTAATCAGTTGATTAATGGTCTTTGAAGATAGTGAATATTAATCCTTTTTATATGTATTACAAATGTTTTTTTCTAGCATATGATTTCTTTGTGGCATCTTTTACCACACAAAAGTTAAAATTAGTACATAGACCAATATGGCTTTTTTTTTTTTTTTTTTTTTTTAGTTTCTGGCTGTGGATTTCCTTTCTTGCTTAATGTTTTCCTCCTACAGAGATTAAGCACACTGCTCACTGCATTGGTCAGGATAGATTAGGGGTGCTGTGATAAGAAGGAAAAAAACGATCTAAAATCTCAGTGAAGTAAATCAGTAGAAGTATTGCTGCTTATATTACATGTTAGGTTGGCAGAAAGCTGTATGGATTGTGATCACTCAAGGACCCATGCTAAAGGAGACTGAATCTCAAGATGTGCTTCTATAAACACCAACACAGAGGAAGAAGAGGAAGAGGAAATGATGGGTCAGCACTGGCTCTTAAAGTTTCTGCCCTGAGTTTCCCTGGTGGTCTAGTGCTTAGGACTCCAAACTTCTACTGCAGAGGCACAGGTTTGATCCCTAGTTGGGGAACTAAGATCCCCCATGCTACCAAAACAAAAAAAAAAGCTTCTGCCCCCAAATGCCATCTGTGATTTCCTTTCACATACTATCAGCCAAATTCAATCACATGGTCAGGACTAATTTCCGATTGAAAGAGGAAGTACAATCCTACCATATGCTTAGGAGAAGAAAACCAAAATATTTATAAACAGCCATGAGGATTACTATAATCCACATTTCAGCCACCAAAAGCCTTTCCCACAATCCAAATATTCTCATTCATAGGCTTCCCTGGAGGTCCAGTGGTTAAGAATCTACCTACCAATGCAGGAGACATGGGTTTGATCCTTACTCTGGGAAGATCCCACATGCCGCAAGATAACTAAGCCCCTGCACCACAGCTACTGAAGCCCACGTGTCTAGAGCCCCTGCTCTGCAGCAAGAGAAGCCATCTTTCTGCAATGAGAAGCCTGAGCACCGCAGCTGGCTGGAGAGTAGCCTACACTCACCAGAACTAAGGAAAGCCTGTGCACAGGAGCCAAAAACAAATCAACAACGGGAAAAACTCACAAAACCAAAAATCCAAATAGTCTCACTCACTTTTTCTGAAGGGAATCAACCCCAAAGTCCCATTCTGATTGGACCTTTATTCTCACAGTTTAGTCCTTGGGGAGGTTTTAAATGTGGATATGAGGGCAACAGCCTTGAATAGATTCTTGGTATAACACTGGGTTTTCGTTGTTTGATCTTTTATTTGTGAGTAGAAGCAGTCTTCCAACTCTGCAGATCTCTGAATTCCTGGACTCTTTCTTTTGTCTTTCATTCCTGCTTGCAAACCACTCAGCCCCTCCCTCCCTTTCTCTCTCTCTGTAATAACTTGTCAAAAACTGCCAAAACATACGGTTAACATTATGGTTTTTAATTGCTTCTTCTAGATCTACAGCTTCATTAGGTACATAATTTACCTTCCAAGTAATTTCAGGCAACAGCTTTTACCAAATGTTTCACCATTGGATAACATGACTCATCATCCTTGTCACTGCCAATGACACTTCACAGGTTTTTGTTCTGGCAGCATCTCATATTAGGCATGAGGTCAGGATTAAGCTGTAGTAACAAACTCCAAATCTTGATCACTGAAAACAAGGAAAGTTTATTTCTTGCCCATGCTATATATCTAATGTGGGTCAGCAGGGCCGACTGTTTGGTGAAGTCGCCCAGGAGCCTTAGCTGATGGAGCCTTAGCTGATGGAAGATCCCCTTCAGCATCTGCTTCTACAATCATCACAGCAGGGAGCGGGAATATGGCACCGATCCGTGGCTCTGCCCAGAAGAGACACATCTCCCTCCTCCTAACACTTGGATATTTGCGAACAAACTTAGTGGCTATCACAGGTATTTTTGTTTTGAGGGTTTACTGCAGTGAAACGGACTATAGGCAACAATAACAACCTCTCATTATCCACATCACTGGGTCCCATTTTTCAACTCTAAGAAGGACTACTCTACTTTTATGGTTCTGAGGATGGGCCACCATATTCTGAGCCCACCTTCAAAAAAATGTAATTTTGCTTTAAAGCTAAATAAAAACACCCAATCCTTAAGACTGACTTCCTTCCACTACACCACCCTCACTCAAAATAAGTTATAATTTGGATATCTCCTTATTCTATCCTTCTTCCTTACCTTATATTTCATTCTGCAATTCTGTTAAAGACTGAAACTCCTGGTTAACAATGTGTTTTACAAGAGAGTCAATTCAGAGAAATTTTAAAAGTTCTTATTCAAAACAAAATCCTTATTTTGCTTTTATTCAAAAATTTTAAATGACTTAGTTTAGTTCCCTAAGATGGTGGATATTCATCAGGTTATGATAATCTCCTTTGTGGAATGGAAGAATGTTAGTTAGACAGAAAAGTGAACTATTGTTTAGCAACTAAAAAGTTAACATAAATATCTGGGCATATTCGAGAAGTAGCAACATGAGGCAACTTTCTAATCGTTTATCCTGAAATTAGATCCTTGATCTATCTTGAAGCTAGGCTCCCTTAATGCAGGCTTCTTAATCATTGGATGAAAATGCTTCAACAGAAAATATGTTGAATTAAACATTACAGAGGGGATGGCTGCTGAAAATCCCTTGTCTGTGAAGAAACAGACAATACAGCAGGTAAGTAAGCAAAGGAGGCATTCATTCATTCAGCTAGCACTTACTGAGTTCTTGTTATATGTCACTTCCTATTCAAGCGTAAAAGGTACAGTGCAAAACAAGATAGATACTAACCCTGACTTCCTGAGGCTTACTGTTAGATATGGGTCAACACCAAGTAGACAAATAGATAAAATAATTATACATTGTGATAGCTATAATGAAAAAAACGAATGAGAGAGACACATCAGACAGGATCCTTGATTGTAAGCAAGCAAATCCACTTAGGTTAAAAAAAAGTGGGGGGTGGGGGTAGTTATTAGAAGGTAATTGGAAACTTTGGATCAAAGGGAGTCTGGGTAAGTAGACTTGGAAAGCGAACTAGAACCCTGAGAGGTCCAGAGACAGAATATCAGAAACCACCGAGAAGGTGATGCTGCAGATAGCTGGGGTTGCTAGGTCTCTGCCCTTGTGTCTAGGTCTCAACAGAGAACCAGGAAACCAACAGCAAGCTTTTGTTCTACTGGGTTTGATTCACACTCCTGTCCCACTCCTGTGAAGCTGTTCTCCCTCAGCTCCTGGCTTCCATTGTGGGTGGCTAGCTCTGGACACTTGCTTCCCATAAAAACTCCCACCATGGGGGATTCCCTCTGTGAGGTCTAGTATAATAGAAGTGACTTAGATGTGGGTCAGCCAAAAAATAAGGTAAATGTTGACTATAGGTGAAATAAACACCACCATGTACTGTCTTGGATAAGAAGGCATCTCAGAGGGAGTAACATTTAAGCTGCTGCTGCTGCTGCTAAGTCACTTCAGTCGTGTCCAACTCTGCACAACCCCATAGATAAGTCTATTTCTTCCTTTTCCTAAATTTGCTATACTATGGGTTTAATAAGTGTTTCCTGATGACTGATGAAGTTGAGCATTTTTTTCTGTATCTATTGGCCGTTTAGAATATGCTCTTTAGTGAAGTGCCAATTCAACCCTCTTGTCTATTTGCTCTATTGGGTTGTCTGCTTTTTATTTTGTTGAATTGCTTTGAATAAGTTTTATAAGCTTCTTGTATAATATTATAGAAGATCTCTTTTGTTGGATACATGTATTTTAATATGGTCTCCCACTAGTGGCTTGCCTTTTCTCTCTCTTCTAGGACCCACCTCCTAGAGTAATGGAAATAAAAACAAAAATAAACAAGTGGGACCTAATTAAACTTAACAGCTGTTGCACAGCAAAGGAAACTACAAATAAGGTGATAAGACTACCCTCAGAATGGGAGAAAATAATAGCAAAGGAAACAACTGATAAAGAATTAATTTCCAAAATATACAAGCAGCCCATACAACTCAATACTAGAAAAACAAACAACCCAATCATAAGGTGGGAAAGGGACCTGAAGAGACATTTCTCCAAAGAAGACATACAGATGGCTAACAAGCACATGAAAAGATGCTCAACGTCAGTCATTATTAGAGAAATGCAAATCAAACTACAATGAGACATCACCTCACACCAGTCAGAATGGCCCTCATCAAAAAGTCTACAAACAATAAATGCTGGTGAGGGTGTGGAGAAAACGGAACACTCTTGCATTGCTGGTGGGAATGTAAATTGATACAGCCTCTATGGAAGACGGTATGGAGACTACTTGAAAAGCTAAGAATAAAACCACCATATGACCCAGCAATCCCACTCCTAGGCATATACCCTGAGGAAATCAAAACATGTGAAAAAGACACATGTACCCCAATGTTCACTGCAGCACTATTTACAATAGCTAGGACATGAAAGCAACCTAGATGTCCACCAACAGATGATTAAATAAAGAAGCTGGGTTACATATATACAAGGGAATACTACTCAGCCATAAAAAGGAACACATTTGAATCTGTTCTAATGAGGTGGATGAAACTAGAGCCCATTATACAGAGTGAAGTATGTAAGAAAGAGAAATGTAAGTATCGTATACTGACACATATATATGGTCTCTGAAGAGATGGCACTGATGAATTTATTTTCAGGGCAGCAGTGGAGAAACGGACATGGAGAATAGACCTATGGACACGGTGGGAGGAGAGGAGGGAGAAGGGGAGATGTATGGTGGGAGTAACATAAAAATTTGCAATACTATATGTAAAATAGATACCCAATGGGAATTTGCTGTATGACTCAGAGAACTCAAACAGGGGCTCTGACCGGCTGAAGGGTGGGATGGGGAGGGAGATGGGAGGGAGGTCTGGGAGGGAGAGGACATGGTTGTACCTATAGCTGATTCTTGTTGATCTATGACAGAAAACCACAAAATTCTGTAAAGCAATTATCTTTCAATTAAAAAAAATTTAAATTAATTAGCATACGTATTTTTGGCTGTGCTGGGTGTTTGTTGCTGCGTGTGGGCTTTCTCTAGTTGCGGCCAGCAGGGCCTACTCTTCGTTGTCATGCGTGGGGCTCTCGTTGCAGAGCACTGCCTTGAGGTGCTCAGGCTCAGTAGTTGCAGGAAGCAGGCTCAGTAGTTGTGGCTTGTGTGCTCCCGAGCACAGGCTCAGTTGCTCTGTGGCTTGTGGAATTCTCCCATACTAGGGATTGAATTCACGTCCCCTGCATGGCAGGCAGATTCTTTTCCAGTGTACCACCAGGGAAGTCCATCTCCTCATCGTGTCTTATGACAAAGAGAAGTTTTGATTTTATATACTCCAATTTATTCAAGTTTTCCTTTGTGGTTGGCATTTTTTGTATCTTATTTAAGAAATCTCTTCCTACCTTAGGGCCTTAAAGATATTCTTCTATGTTAATTTACAGAAGATATTATTTTACATTTCACATTTAGATTTATAATTTGTCTGTAAATTGCTTTCAGTGTATGATTTGAGGTAAGGGTCATGAGTCATTTTTTGTTAAATGATATCCAATTGACCTGTAGTCTTTTTCTGAAAAAAGTGTGCTTTTTCCAAGTGTCTCTGAACTATTTCTTCTGTTCCTTGGTCTATTTCTCTCTCCTTGTGCCAGTGTTATAATGATTTAACCACTCTACGTTTATTATATATATTGATATCCGGTAGTGTGAGGCCTCCACTTAGGTTGTTTCCTTCGAGACTGCATTTCCTTTTTCTGAATCATCACATTTCTATAAATATTGGAATCAGTTTATTAGTATCTGTAACAAATCTACTAGGATTTTGATTACAGTTACATTGAATATATCCCAATTAAATACATATCAATATAGGAAGAACTGATATCTTTACAATATTGAGTATTCAAATCTATGAAGAGCATAATCTCTGTTAATTTAGGTCTTTAATTTCATCAAAAGTTTAATAGCTTTCTGTATAGAGGTCTTTTTTTTGTAAGATGTGTTCAAATATATTTTTTGTTATTTTTAAAATGTAATTGACATGTTTTTCTGAATTATATCTTCTATTTATTTATTGCTGACATAGAAATGTAATTGATTTTTGTTAGCTCACATCCCATCCAGTGAAATTCACTTATTAATAAATTCTACTATCCAATAATTTTTGTGAGAATTCTTTGAGATTTTCTCCATGCACCATCATGTTCTCTGTGAATGACAGTTTTATTACTTCTTTTCTAATTCTGATTTTCCCCTTCTATTTATATTATCATCTTGTCTCATTCCAATTATCAAAAGAAATACTTTCACTGTTTTACCATTAATTATGTTTTTTTGTGGGGTTTTGGTAAATACTTATAATGATATAAAGGAGTTTCCTCCTATTACTAGTTTATTGAAGTAGTATCATGAATGAGTATTAAATTTTATTAAATGATTTTCCTATATCTATCAATGTGATCATATCATTTTTTTCTTTTTGCTAATGTGACAAATTTAAATGGTTTGTTTTCAAATATTAAACAGTTTTTTTGTGTTCCTAGAATAAGCTCCCCTTGGTTATATTCCATTACATGTATGTGTGTGTGTATATATATACATATATATATATATATATATATATATATAGAGAGAGAGAGAGAGAGAGAGAGAGAGAGAGAGAGAGTTGGATTAAATTTGCTCATATTTTGCTTAAGATTTTTCACCCCTATGGGAATGAAAGCGAGTGTTCCTTACTTTTCCTGTCTTGTAATATCCTTGTCGGGTTTTGGTTTCATGGTCCTGGCCTTGTAAAGAGTTGAGAATGTTATATCTTTTTCTGTTCTTGAGAAGACTAAGATTGGTTGTTATTTCTTCCTTAATTGTCTAGCAAATTCACTGGTAAAATCATGTGTGTCTGGTGTTTTCTTGGTAAGAAAGTTTTAGATAATAGATTCAACTTTTTAAATGGATGTAGAACTGTTCTCATTTTCTTGGATATAAGTCAGTTTTGGCAAGTTGTAGGTTTTATGGAGTTTGATCATTTTGCTTAAATCATCAGCTGTATTTGAGTCAGACTGTTCACTACATTCATTATCTTTTATAGTGTCTATAGGCTCTGTAGTGGGCGACCCTTAGTTCATTCATGATGATCATAATTTCTAAAAAGGGCTTCTGTCAGTACTGGCACACATAGGCTTGTTTGCCTTTCGTGTGGAATCGACATCGTGATGATGATAATTTCTTTCTTTTTTCTTCTTCTTGATAAGTTTTATTAGGAGAAATTTAATTTTATGTATTATTTTTATTTCATTTCATTATCAATTTCATTAAAATTTTCAAATAGCCAACTTTAGGCTTTGCTGACTTATTTTTATTTTAAATTTTATCTCTGCTCTCATTATTTGCTTACTGCTAGCTTGAGTTTGATTTGTTATTCTCTTAATAGCTGCCTGGGATGGAAACTTATATAACTGATTTTCAACCTTCAAGTTTTTCTTATATTGGCACACATGGCTATGATTTCCTTCCAAGTTTATTTGCTTGGTTAATTTTTTTATGACACAAAAGTTGCCACCTAGGAGTTAAATTCAGTAATGGTATGAAATACAAAATCAACACACAAAAATTAGTTTTTTTTCTGTACACTATGAACAATTTTAAAAGGAAAGTAAGAAAATAATTTCATTTTTAATAATATTAAAATGAATAAAATTCTTAAGAATAAATTTAACCAAGAGATTCACATTGAAGAGCTTAATCATTTATATTTAAAATAATTATTGATTAGAAAGGTCTTTCTTCTGTCATTTAACTATCTTCTGTATGCTTTATACACTTTTCATTCCCGCATTACTGCCCTGACAATTTTTTTGGTTGATTTTTATGTAGGATTATATTCTGATTCCCTTCTTTTCTTTTCTATACATATTTTAGTGATTTTTCAATCTAATCTGAATAGCACCAACGTCTGAGCTTCGTCAGGGATAGTTTTTGTTAATTTTTTTTTTTTTGAATGGGCCATTTTTTCCTGTTTCTTTGTACTTTTTGTGATTTTTTTTGTTGTTGTTGAAAACTGGATATTTGAATATTATAACAGGTTATCTTTGGAAATTAATCTCTCTCCCTTGCCCAGGATTTGCTGGTCTTGATTTTTGAAGCCTCAGCTTACTTTCAGCCAGTGCTTTTACTGAGATTTCCTTGAACACTGAGCACTTAAACAAATACCTTTCCCAATTTTTGCAACTGGCTCTTGCGGGAGTATGCCTTTAACACTTAGCCAGGCCACTTGAAATTCTTCCTCAGCCTGTTACTTCCTGGTTATACTGAGCATATAGATCAGCTAGTGGTAGGATTTTAGGATCTTCCCAGGTCATTCCTGAGCATGCATCTTGTTTAGCTTTCTAAATACCCTAGTGTGCATAAGCACTTTTGAATTTGAGTGCTCTTACTTCCCAGAAAATTTCTCTCTCCAGCTTTTATTTCCAGGCTTTAGAAGGTCTTTTGTGTACCAGCTGTAATCTTTGGCCCCAGGCCATTGCAGGTTATTTATTCACTTTAAAGTGTTTTCAAGCAATGACCACTACTTTGGGTTCCAGCGCTGGCAAGATGAAGACAAGGGCCTTGAATTAGTCCTTCAGCTAGCCCCCAGACAGATTGGAATAGACAAACACAGTGATACCAGATTTCAGGGCTCTTCCCTGGAAATGTGGGCTTCTGTCTGCTGCAGAGTCAGGGAGGGAGTAGGGAAGGGGCAAGTAAAAATGTCATAAAGTTTTCTTACCATTTTTAAGTTGCCTTAAAAAAAAAAATTAAGCATTTGGTTGGTTGCTGTAAATCTTTGACTGTTTTCCAGAATTCTGATAAAGTTGGTGTGATGCCTTCTGTTTGTTTTTTCAGTGATTTGTGGTATGGAATTGGGAGCTATCTACTCTGTATTTTGTTGCTGTTCCTCTCTCCACAAATTTCGATATATATATATTTAAATAAGTTCCCATTCATTTTATTTATTTTTATTTTTGGCTGCACTGGTTCTTCCGTGTGGTACCCAGGGGCTTCTCTCTAGTTACAGCACATGGTCTTCTGTTGCTGTGGAGCTTGAGCTCTAAAGCATGAGGGCATCAGTAGTTACAGCATACGGGCTCTCTAGTTGTGGCACATAGGCTTAGTACCCCCACCGCATGTGGAATCTTAGTTTCCCAAACAGGGACTGAGCCTATGTCCCTGCATTTGAAGGCAGATATATAACCACTGAACCTCCAGGAAGTCTGCAGATTTTTATATGTTAATACAAAAATATATATACACTTTTCAAATATATATATACACACACACTGTTCAAACATATGTATACATATGTATGAAAAAATATATGTACTTTTATTTTGAAGTAGATTAACAGAAGAGTGCAAGGAAACATGCAGGGAAGTTACATACATCCTTTTCCTATTCTCCCCCAAAGTTATTAATAACATCTCATGGAAGTATAGTACAATATCAAAACCAAGAAGCTGACACTTGAAGGAACTATTTTCTCCCTCTATCCCTAATTCCTGGCAACCACTAATCTCTTCTCCTTCTCTGTAATTACTTTATTTCATCACCTGGTAGCTCGATGGTAAAGAATCCACCTGCAACGCAGAAGACCTGGATGTGATCCCTAGGTCCGGAAGAGCCCCTGGAGAAGGGGATGGCTACCCACTCCAGTATTCTTGCCTGGAGATTTCCATGAACAGAAGGAATCTGGTGGGCTACCATCCAGGGGGTCGCAAAATCAGATGCAACTGAGCTATGAGATATTTCATTAATGCTACATAATTGGAATCAAGCAATAATTCATGTAATTCTTTCGGGATTGTTTTTTTCACCCAGCATAATTTCCATGAAGTTTATCTAAGCTGTTGAGTATCAATATATATATTTTTAAATTGCTGAGTAGTATTGAGCCGGGAAGGAAGAGGGGAAGATACAACTTTTTAAAGAATGACATAGATGTTATGGATCAGACAAAAACTGGTTAGAACCTACTAGGCCCAAGATGGTGGAAGATTCAACTTCCAGTAGACCTTGACCCTCACTGTAATACATTAGTGTGCTAAATGACAGGCATACAGTACAGATGCTGTGACAGTTCTGAGGCCAATCATAAAAGGTTGAGGAGTAGGCTGTAGCCCAGTTCCTGGAAATTTCCATCTCTTTTCCCAAATAGCTGGAATAATCCTCCCACTCATTAGCCTATGAAATTACCAAGCCCATAAAAATTAAACATCTCCCATGTTTGGGTCCATTCGCCTTTTGAGACTGACTCCATTTTGACTGTTAAATGTGTATCTCCCAGGGCTTCTCACCTTCTAAGACTGCCCACATTCTAAGGAGATTATCTCTCTAAATAAATCTGCTTTCCCACCCTTGTGGCTCAGATGGTAAAGTGTCTGCCTGCAATGCAGGAGACCCGGGGTTCGATCCCTGGGTTGGGAAGATCCCCTGGAGAAGGAAATGGCAACCCACTCCAGTACTCTTGCCTGGAAAATCCCATGGACAGAAAAGCCTGGTAGGCTACAGTCCATGTAGTCACAAAGAGTCAGACACAACTGAGTGACTTCACTTTCTTTCACCCTTGTCTGCTGGCTTATATCCCTTATAGAAGATTAGAGAAAGAAAGTGAAAGTCTCTCAGTCGTGTCTGACTCTTTGTGATCCCATGGACTATACAGTCCGTGGAATTCTCCAGGCCAGAATACTGGAGTGGGTAGCCTATCTCTTCTCCAGCAGATCTCCCCAACCCAGGAATTGAACTGGGGTCTCCTGCATTGCAGGTGGATTCTTTACCAACTGAGCTATCAGGCAAACCCATATCCCTTATAAGCATCCTATATTAATGTCTACTTTGTTGCCTATCACTTAGCCTCTTGCTAAATTCCTATTTCTCTAAGACATAAAGAACCTGAGCTTCCATAAGTCCTGGCACCAGGTGAGTGCTTTTAATTAAAAGACAGTGGGTTTGAGTCCCAGTCCATGGGTTCAAGACCCAATCTGAACTTTGACTGTGTGCAAATCCCATCTGATGTGTGCAGTTTCAGCATTTCATGGTATGTATGTATCAGTTCATTTGGCCATGTACTCATTAAAGGATATTTGGATAATTTCTAGTTTGGTGCTCTTATACAGCTGCTATGAACATTCTGGTACAACCTCCTGTACAACCTCTGTGAAAACTGCCCAAGGACACAACTGTTGTCTGTAAGCATGTTTTCAGTTTTCAAAGGAACTGCTAAACTATTTTGCAAGCGGAAATGGCAACCCACTCCAGTAATCTTGTCTAGAGAATCCCCATGGACAGAGGAGCCTGGTGGGCTATAGTCCCTGGGGTTGCAAAGAGTCAACACACTGAAGTGACTTAGCATGCATGCATGCATACTATTCCTATTAGCAACCTATGTGTGATCCCTATCTAAGGAAACTATGCCTAACCCAAGGCCATTGAGATTTATTTCAGTTTTCTTCTGACGAGTTTTATAGTTTTAACTCATATTTAGGTCTATGATTTATTTGGGGTTAAGTGTTGAGTGAGACCCACAATAGTTTTAGGGTCTCACAAAAATGTTTTAAATCTTTAAAAACAGAAGAAAAAATAAATATACTCTGGTTGGATTAAGTAGTCTTTATACTAATACAGATGTAAAATATACTTTTAAAGTTTTTTGTGGAAGAAGGGGCCTCTGAGGTTCTTTCTGACACCAAATATGGTGGTGTCTTTCCACATTAATTCTCCAGCACCAACTGGGTATCCAACAATAAATTTTGACATTAAAGACAGGAGTAAGACCCTGATGCTGGGAAAGATTGAAGGCAGAAGGAGAAGGGGACAACAGAGGATAAAATGGTTGGAGGGCATCACCAACTCAATGGACATGAGTTTGAGCAAATGGACATGAATTTGAGTAAACTCTGGGAGATGGTGAAGGACAGGGAAGCCTAGCACGCTGCAGTCCATGGGGTCACAAAGAGTTGGACATGACTGAGCAACTGAGCAACAACAACAGGAGCAAGATCAGACCCCACAGATTAAGTGCTCCGTTCCACAAGACTGCACCTATTTCAGAAGCCAGTTGCCAGTTTCATAGGCCGCTCATACTTCTGACTGACCATATTTGAGGATTCCTGCAATCCCCTCCTCAGTTTTGATAATTCCCTGAAATGACTCCGAACTCAGGAAAACACTTCACTTACATACACCAGTTTATTATGGCTTTTCCTGGTGGCTCAGATGGTAAAGAAAGCGAAACTTGCTCAGTCGTATCCGACACAAATCCCATGGTCATGGACAGTCCATGGAATTCTCCAGGCCAGAATACTAGAGTGGGTAGCCTTTCCCTTCTCCAGGGGATCTTCCCAACCCAGGAATCGAACCCAGGTCTCCCGCACTGTGGGGTGGATTCGATTCTTTACCAACAGAACTATCAGGGAAGCCCCGATTACAAGAATCTATCTGCAATGCAGGAGACTCAGGTTTGATTCTTGGGTCAGGAAGATCCCTTGGAGAAGGGAGTGGCAACCCACTCCAGTATTCTGGCCTGGAGAATCAATCCCATGGAGAAAGGAGCCTGGCAGGCTACAGACCATGGGGTCGCAAAGAGTTAGACATGACTGTGTGACTAACACTCACTTTTCATCATTTCATTATAAAGAAAACAACACAGGAACAGCTAGATGGAAGAGAGGCATAGGGCAAGGTATGAGAGGAGGGGATGCACAGCTTTCATATCTTCTTCAGGCACCCCGCCTCACCTGCCAGGGCCTCCAGGTTTTCACTGTCCTCCCTCTGATCACATTTGATTTTCTAGTGACCAACTCCCATCCTGAAGCTACCCAGGAGCCCCACCCTGAGTCACCTCTGTAACATAAATTCAGGTGTGATGGAAAGGGGCTTGTTATGATTAACAAAAGGCAGTTCTATCACTCAGGAAATGAGGATTTTAGGAGCTGTGTGTCAGGAACCAATGTGTGTTTCAGTGGTGTCCGACTCTTTACGATCCCGACTCTTTGCGATCCTGTGGACTGTAGCCCGTCAGGCTCCTCTGCCCACAGGATTCTCCAGGCAAGAATACTGGAGTGGGTTGCCATTCCCTTCTCCAGAGGATCTTCCTGACCCAGGGATTGAACCCCGGTCTCCCGCATTGGAGGCAGATTCTTTACCTTCTGAGCCACCAGGGAAGCCCTCTAGGAGCCAGGGACAAAATCAAATTTTATCTGTTATTATACCACAGTACCTAGAAGGCAGAAGTCCCTAGGATCAAAAAAGTCTGTGGTCCTATCAGTTGAGTAGCTTTCCAGCAGTCCTTTTGTGAAATTATGGCAGCCTGGAGTAGGGTGACGGAGAAGGCAAAGGCACCCCACTCCAGTACTCTTGCCTGGAAAATCCCATGGATAGAGGAGCCTGGTAGGCTGCTGTCTATGGGTTCGCACAGAGTCGGACACGACTGAGCGACTTCACTTTGACTTTTCACTTTCACGCATTGGAGAAGGAAATGGCAACCCACTCCAGTGTTCTTGCCTGGAGAATCCCAGGGATGGGGAAGCCTGGTGGGCTGACTGAAGTGACTTAGCCGCAGCAGCAGCAGGAGTAGGGTGATAGGGGAGACAGTGAAATGGATGGGCTTGGGATATATTTTAGACATAGGGTCAGCTGGACTGACTGATGGATTGGATGTAAGAGGTAAATGAAGCAGCAAAACCAAGGGTGACTTCCACATTTTTCGCTTGAATGTCTGGGTAGGTGATACTGCCATCCACTAAAACACTGGGAAAAGGCCAGGATTGGGGGTTAGATCAAGGCCTTTTGCTACGGATCTGAGAAGACCACGAGTCATGAGGTGAAAGTATTAACTCGTTATTGATTGACGGATTTTTGCAGAAACTAACAACTATGGCCAGCGATTTTTATTTTGGCTGGTCAATATCAATTCTGTTATATAAATTTATGGGTCATTACACTCAATAGTTACATCTGACACACCTGTAAAGTCTTCTTCAGCTCTGTGAGTTTCACTTTCCATATCAGAATCAATCACTCAGGTTTTTTGTCTTTACGCTGGTCTAATATTCACAGGGCCTGAATCAGAACTATATTCTGAAGAGCTATCCTCTTCTGAGACACTAGTATATATGTCACTTGGACAATCAGAAAAAGTATCTGCATAAAATTTACTGAAAAATTTATCTTTGCTCAAAATTTTGCAATGCATCATTTTTGAAAATGTTATGGTAATAAACCTGCATTTATAATATACACAGGTTGGAACAAAAACCTAATGGAGCAAAATGTGATTGATAACGGCGATCATAAGTTGTATAATGAACACTTGATCAACTTTAAGCTCTAACACTGTGATGTTAATTTTCTCATTTTCTAAAAACATATCGATACAGCTCTGGTCAATAACTTTGGGTAACAAAAGACATATTAATACATCTCTGATCAATCATATTTTAAGTAACCAGTTGAATTTCTGAATCTGGGTTTTGGTGGAGTATCTGGGCTGGAGAGAAATCTGAGTGTCATCACAGATTTAGACTTAAGAGTCAATGAGATCACCTGGGGAGAGTAAAATTAAAGAGAAGAGGATAAGGGCTGAACCCTGGAGCACCACAACATTGAGAATAAGAGGGAAAAAACAACAAATGATTTTGAAAAGGAGGCTCAGGGAGGGAACAGAAAATCAGGAGAATAAGATATTGAGGGGAGTTCAGGTGGAAAAGTGTTTCAAAACAAAGGAAGCTTGTCAACTGTTTGAATCTGCTGGGATATCAATTTAGATAAGAATAGAGAATTGGCAATTGGCTTTGGAAACCTGGAGATCATTAGTAATCTTGATAAGTGATGTTGATGAGGGAAGTCCAAGCTGGATCAGAGTAGGCGGAGAAGAAAATGTGAAGTGAGGAAGTGGGAAAGAGCACTGTAGAGAGCTCTTCAAAAACCTGTGAATTTATGCAGTAAAGAGAACTGAGAAATTGGGCAGTTCTGGAGGAACTTTTGGAGTCAAGGAGGTTTATTTTAGATGGGAGGAGTTTCAGTATGTTTATTTGGTTATAGAAATAATCTAATGGGCGGGGAATTAATGATACTGGAGGGCATGGTAATTGTAGGAGGAACACAGGAGGGGAAAAAAGTCAGTTTCCTGGTAGAGGGACTGGCTTTGATAGGCACAGGAAAACTTACAGTAACCCAAATGTTGCCACACCTATAAGAGTAGTTTTAATGCTGAGAAGACGTATGATATCTTTTCCATCAAGTGTGACACAAAGTTTAGCAGCAACAAGTGGAGTTTAGGAGGAGGATTTTAGTAGAGAGGGAAAGGTGTGAAATAATTCTTTCAACACTTCTTAAATGTCAATTTCATGGAGAAAGCCCTTGCAGGATTAAGTACATCTCCTTCCAACCCCCTTTTCTCTCAATGGACAATTTCTTCATTTTTGGTACTCATCACCATTTGTAATCGTATCTTTATTGGTTCAGTTGTCTGTTTCCCATGTTAGAGAACTACAGAGAGACAGGGACTTTGTTGTATTATATTTAATTTCCCAAAGTATATGTGTATATATATATATACACATATATAGCCCTTATAAGCAGGGCTGGTACGTAGTCGCTAAATAAATATTTGTGAAAATAAATAATGAATGAACGTCCTCAACCTCTTTTAAGTACTAATTTGGGTAAGTCACTTTTGCTATCTGAGCTTTTATGTCTGAACATATACACCACAAAAAACTGTAATCTCTTCCCTGCCTACCTCACTGCTTTATGATGAGGATCTGAGCTAATAAACCTGGAAATGCTTCAAGTGATCCTTTAAATGTAACGGATTGTTATTTGCAGCCCACGTGAAGCCTCGAAGGTAGCAGGTGCTGAAAAGGACTTGCTGATTAGGGGAGAGCGGCATTACTGTTTGCTGTGGCTGCAGGTATAGAAACTTTGCAGAAGGGTTCCCACAGGCCGCGGAGGGGCGGGGCTCAGGCCAGTAGCCCTCCAGCCTCGGCCTTTCCCTGGAGGCGCCAGCGGGGCAAGGACGTGGGGGCGGGGAGAAAGGGGGGGAGTAACTGTCAAACCTCCTCGCTTGGCGCCATTATTTAAATAGTACGTGCCCGTCTCGCAGCTGTACGTGCCCGGGGCGGGGCTGCGAGCGCCCGGAGCGGGGCGGAGGCCCGGGGCGGGCCGGGGAGGTGGAGGGGAGAGAGGGGACGGGCCGGGGCGGGGCCAGGCTGGCTAGAGGGGCGGGCCTAGCGGCGGCCCCCGGCGAGGTTCACTGCGCTTGCGCTGACAGACGCAAGATGGCGGACAGTGCGGAACTAAAGGTAAAGCGCAGCTCGAATTCACTTCTAATATTCGGCCGCGGAGACGGCGCCGCTTGTGCCGGGGGGGATGGGTCCGACCCTGGGGGGCCGCTCGGGCTTGACTCCACATGGGCCTGGAGTTGTAGAGAGGATCGGCGCGCCTGGCCCCAGTTGAGGGGGCCCGGCAGCGGCGGGCCGCGGGCCCCGGGTGCCTCGGGGGCGCTGACGGGTCGTCCCCGGCGTGTTATTGTTGTGGGCGCCTCTGGCGGGGGTGGCGGGGGAAGAGATCGGGAGTCCGGAGGTGGGGGCCGCGGCTGTCTCTGGGGCTCGGCTTCCTCACCTTCCAGGCAGCCTCCCCGCCCCCCGTGAGGAGCGGGGGCAGGGGATGGGTGTTCATGTTGGGGGGATTGGGAAACCTCCCTGCCGCTGCTTCCTCTTCCTCCTTTGCAGTCCCGGGCTGCTGTCAGGCGCTCTCCTCAGACCCCCGGGAACTTGGCTCTGGCCGCCCCGCCCCTCCGTGGCTCCCTGCCGCCCCCGCCCCGGACTCGGCTCTCCCCGGTTACCCGCCTGTCAGGAGGCGCCCAGGGTGCCCGTTTGTGGGCAGCGCGATCCTGGGGCGATGGAGTGGGGATGTAGGGGAGAAGCTCCAGTAAAGTTTAGTGAACCCCAGGCTGGCGTTGAGGTTCGACTGGTGGATAGCGGGGGAGTCTGCCTGGGCGGGACGGTACTCTTTCTCTCTGATTCCGGGCAACCACGGGGAGAAACCCCCTCGAAGGGTGTGTATTTGGAAGCAATGGTAGGTGGTGAGAAGCAGCTACTCTCCCTTCTTTTCCATCTCTTCCTTTTGGCTTGGTGTGGAGGGTGAGAGGAGTCTTAGGGGGTCTCTGCACACACCATGATGGCGATGCTATAGCTGATGGAGGTGAATGGTTCGTGTTTATATCCCCCCGTTGCCTTTTGTTTGTAGGGACATCTTGCTGGCCATGTTGATTTGAACGAAATTGTCCCCTCATCCTACTTCAACCTCCAATTAAATAGAACGTTCCTCCGTTCCTCTCAACTGTACCAATTACTCACGCCTCGCGAAATTGGATGAAAGGGTGCCCCCTTTTCCCCGCTTTTTCTCCCACCCCAATCTTCTTTACCTGATGATGGCTTCTTTACCGAAGCAGATATACCACTACACAAGCAGTTGGGGGAGGGGGGTGGAACCCTTGTGATTGGATTGTGACAAATGGGGCTCCGCTTGAATAATTTTGGTTTAGTAGCAAGCAGTTTTTAACTAACGCGTATTATTTCGAGGCTCTGAACGCGATATTCCCTTCTCTGTGGTTTCCTACGTGTGAACCGAGCAGCTAGCTGGTTGTATCCTTACCCAGAGAACTGACATCGCTGTCAGAGTGGAGATTGGGATATATAGTTATAAATCCTGGGGGGGAGAGTCGTCTTTTCCTAATCAGTAAAAATTATTTAAAGAATTATCTCTGTTACAATGAAACGATAACTCCTAGAACAGGCAAGCGCCAGGTTTGTTTCTGGAGAGTTTTTCAGTGGAAAGCTTCGCCAAGAGATCGTTTTTCCGAATAATTTTTCAGTGTTAACATTACAAAATTTGTATATTTAGAGTCTGCCTTTGAGCGTCATTCTTTTTAATTTACTTCTAATTGCAAATTAAGGGAGAGCAAATCTAGAATGGGTGGTTTCGTTTTTTCTAGTTTCAAACTATTGACTTAAATGAAAAAGCCCCAGGAATTTGAATATTTGGAGGTAGTTAACTCTTAAAATAAGTATACAACTTTAAGGTACATGTTTTCTGTAGTTGTAAAATGTAGTCACTATGTCGCTGTGATCTTTGCATTATAGTATTTATTTTGTTAAGAATCCTTCTGAATGGTAGCTAATCAGTTCTGCTATACGTGGACTACAGAGTAAAGCTGAAAAGCCTGTGCTGGCTATGTTGTCACTCTTGATGCTGTCCAAAGAAACTGGTATGGAAAGCACATGCTGGGAGATTTCCTCCTTTGTTCTTTCTCATTTTAAGAAAGTGCCTTTGGGGATAGATCAGATCCCTGGTGTGAGTCTTGTTAGGTAAAGTTTCTCTTTGCAAAAATGAGCCTGCATCAGATAAATGCTAAACACATGGGGGGAAACATTATTTTTCTAAAACTGGTCTCCTGTTTTGCTCTCTCCAGAATCTACTTGAGTTTTTCTAAAGGAGTTTTCCCTATTATTATGTTCTGTTGTACAGTGTTTTTTCCTTCAAATTGTAATAACTGCTCTTGACATACTGGTCTGTCATTGTGTGTACCAAGTACTTTGAAGAGCTGTGATAAATTGCTTAGTTGGTGATAGCTGTGTTAAATATTTTGTTTATATTTGATTGTGGTTAAATTTGCTGTTTTTTTTTTTAAGGGGAGGAGATGATCTTAGGAACGCCTACAGTAGTTATTTGAGAATGTGTATATATAATTTTCTCTGCAGTAAGCTTTGGAAGATACTTTTGGAAATTTTATTTTCTAAGTGGTTTTGTGTGTGTGGTTTTTGGAGGTAGATAGCATTTATTCCTAATAAGGAATGAAAAGTCAGTAAAAATTAAGAAAAAGTCAGATTTTTTTTTAAGTGTTAGGTGACAACACAGTATTCCAATGGATTTCCAACTGTGAGGCTTAGAGTAAATATAGTGATTTGTTATCTTAATTATGAATACAGTCCATAGCAAAAAGAAATGTGGGTTGTAAATGTTTTTCCTCATGACCCATTTTAGTGAGTCCTTTTAAATCTATAACAAATCTGCAGGATCAGATGGGAAAAATGGATAGATCTGTATCTCCTGCAAGTGGAAGCTGCAACAGTTATAGATACTGCCAATAAAAATTAGGTCGTGAATCATACATATCAAAAAATTCTCTGTACTCATTTGTTTATGGAAGGTTTAATTTTTCATTAGGGGAATACCCATAAATGACATTTGTAAGAATGTAGAGAGTGAGCATTTTATTATCTTTAGGAGCTTAAAAGCAGGAGGGTGTGATGGCCAGATGATCTTTGAAGTTAATCTGACAGCTTCATGTTGCTTCTCTTAAAGTACTTAATGCAAAAAATATTTGTAATTTTTTTTTAAAAGTCAGATTGGGTTATATTGCCATCTTACCTCAGGAGGAGCAGTGGAAAGGAAGAAATTAATTATCATTTAGTGAAGTAAATAATGGAATTCAAGGGGAAGAGAAATCATACTTTAAAAACCATACCTTTAAAAGTAGTATCTATACAAGCCTGTCAGTAAATTACGTTGTTGTATTCTGCCTCTCTGTTTTCAAGAACTAGCCATTTAATTTTGGTCTTTGTGGTGTAATTTGTCTGCTTTTATTTTAGATGGAAGCAAGTAAATCTGACAGTTTATTCATGAGTTTGATTTGAATCTCCATAACTTGCCTTGCTGAAGTGCCACATTTGGATGGTTTTTGTTTTAAATCACCATTTTTATGAACAGCATTTAAAAACAATTTGTAAGACACTCTGGTTTTTAAGTATTTCATATAATAGTTTTGAATATCTCCTATTCCTCTGCTTTTTTCTCCTGGGTGATCGTATTGTCTTTCTCTTCAAAGAGTCTCTTGTAATCCCTGTTGATTGCAGTAGTGCTTAGTGGTGAGTCCATAGCTGATTAACCTTGGGTTTCTCCCGGTGAACTCCATCAACGTGCTACTCCAGGGTTCTTGCAAAGGCTTTTGAGTTCAGGGTAATTTGTACCCTTTCTTGCTTGTAACTAGGGATAAGAAAAGAAAATGGCTTAGAGTTGTAGTAGGGATGGAAAGAATTGTCTAAGCTTCTGAAAAACTGCAGTGTTTATAGTGAGATGTAGTCTTAAAAAACAAAACTGCTGGTCATTACGTCATAGAATTGGTTGTAGTGTATTCTGCTGTGGCATCAAGTACCTTGGTTTTGTTTTGTTTTTTAATATATGTATTTGAATAATACCTTATATGGTACTTTGCAGTTCATAATGTATCACATTATCTGATTTTATTTTTCCATCAGTTCTTTGAGATAGGAAAGGCAGGTAGTATCTCCCTTTTATTGATAAAGTATGCCAAGAAAGGGTAAATGACTAGTCCAAGGTCATACAAATGAAAGTGGCAGGGATTTGAGACATGTCAGTCCTGGAACCCTTGAGGGTGCCTCGCTCACAAAGAATTCTAGTTATGTTGTTGCTAATACTTTCCCTCTTGCTCTGTGCCAAGGTATTTTTGGATATTCCTTGGGCTTTTTGCAGGGAAGAGTTTGGAGTTTGTTAGTTGGAATCATAGGCATTAATTCTTGTAGATATCATTTTACTTGAGAAAACTTCAGAGAATACTGAAAAGTAAGCACAAAAATAAACAGCACCTGTAATCGCAGTACTTAGAAATATCATGGTTAGCATCTGGGTATCCATTTAGACTTTCTCTCTTAGAGCAAATGCATATGTATATTCAACACAAAAGAGAGCTCATACTCTTTATTTGTAATCTGCTGTTTTCATGGGTTGTCTTTCCAGGGTAGTCAGTAGAGGTCTCTCTGATCATTTGAGAGGTAACATTGTCTTTTATTCAGCTGATACCCTATCATTGGACTTCTCTGGTGGCTCAGATGGTAAAGAATCTGCCTGCAGTAAAGGAGACCCGGGTTTGATCCCTGGGTTAGGAATATCTCCTGGAGAAGGAAATGGCAACCCACTCCAGTATTCTTGCCTGGGTAATTCCATAGGTGGTCTACAGTCCATGGGGTCGCAAAGAGTCGGACACGACTAGACGAACACACACACACCCTATCATTGGACAATTGGGTTACTTCCACTTTTTGCTTTTTTAAACAATGACTTGACAAACAGCCTGATACAAAACTTTGCCAGTGTTTTATTCTAACTAAACGTATGTATTCTACAGACCATTTTTTGGTGCTTCAGGAACAGTGCAAATAGTGTTTAGATTAGGTGAAGTGTTCAGTGAAAAGTAATTTTTGATTTGTTCATTGTGTATACCTTTCTTATTTCTGTTCCTGTAAATCTGCCAGATAAGGTTATAAAATGATGGCAGAGATAGATTAAGTCAACATTATATAAATGTTCTGAATCAGAACATTTGATAAAGTATGAAATAGATTATGAAAATAGAAATAGAGTTTGAGAATATTTGCTTTAGCTGTATTTTTAATCTCAAAGCAAAGTGTTGCCATAGTATAAAATTGGTAGGTGACATTGTTTCGGGGAGGCTGTTAGAGCCTGGAGGTTCCTTTGGCAGTGAAAACATTTATCCTGTCTTAAAGAACCTTATGGGTTAAATCAGTTAATAAAAGCATGTGAATTGAGTTAAAAATATTACTTGTGCAGTATCTGAAAAGTACTGCACTGTGGAAGGAGCAGCTAATGAAATTAAAGATATGAAATTGATCAAACTCTAAATTTTGACATGTTAAATTCGGACCTCACCTAAATCTTCAGCATTTATGTAACAAATTGTATCACTAAGATTTTTTGGAGATAGGCCATAGAGAAATTTAAAAATATTAAGTTTTCCTTTGCTACAATTTAAGAAATAGTGCTAATTATTATGCACTTTTTGCTACTCTTGCTACAAAGCGTTTGTGACTTTGTGACTACTACTTCCTTTTCCATGTTAAAAATTGTGGAACTCCTATTGGTTTTGATTCTGTCTACTCTTTGTTTCATGGTAGCACATGAAAAAAACTCCCTAAGTCTCCCCTCCCTTCAGAATTTTCTGGTAAAACTTCATTCTTAGTCATGAACTTCTGAAATTCATCAAAATGAAGAAATCCTTTTTTCCTTTTCTGCTTCACCTTAGATCAAGAAACAAAACAAACCCTTTGAACATTAGGTGGTAACTTTGAAATATCAATAACTTTCTTAGGACTGTTGTACATGTTCCTGTTTTTAGAAACTTCATCTCTTTCTTACCTTTCCTGCTATTCTTCTCTTCTTTTACTTTCCCCCTTTGGTTGCCCAAAGGTCAGTTTTCCCCAAACACTCCTTTCATCCTGTCACTCCACTGGCTTTTCACTGAAAACAGGATAAAGTTTTAGCTCTCAGTTTGGTATTCAAGATTTTCTAGGCTGACCGCAGTACATTTTGTGTGCATGTTTTGCCTCCTCCACTGGGTAGCAAAAGTCTTTTACTTAAAGCTGGAGCTAGTTTGCTTTTTTGTTGTTGACCAGTGTTCTGCTTTGTATGCCACTCCATTTTCCCTTATCCCTACCCTGTGGACACGGACACAGTAGGTGCCTAAGATATATTTGTCAAATTGCATTCAAGATTTGTTTCTGTTAGTGAGTGGGCAGATGCATATATTTGTATAACAGTCTTAAGTTGTCAGTGTTCTGAGATAGGGTCATAGTGTCACACTTTTTTTCATGGCTGCTTCGTAGATGAATCCAGAATAATTTATGAAGACTGTTTTCAGTTCAGTTCAGTCACTCAGCTGTGTCTGACTCTTTGCGACCCCAGGCACTGTAGCACACGAGGCCTCCCTGTCCATCACCAATTCCCGGAGCCTACTCAAACTCTTCTTGTCCATCGCATCGGTGATGCCATTCAACCATCTCATCTTCTGTCATCCCCTTTTCTCCCGCCTTCAATCTTTCCAGCATCGGAGTCTTTTCCAGTGAGTCCATTCTTTGCATCAGGTGGCCAAAGTATTGGAATTTCAGTTTCAGCATCAGTCGTTCCAGTGAGTATTTAGGACTGATCTCCTTTAGGATGGACTGGTTGTATCTCCTTGCAGTCCAAGGGACTCTCAAGAGTCTTCTCCAGTACCACAGTTCAAAAGCGTCAATTCTTTGGCGCTCAGCTTTCTTCACAGTCCAACTCTCACATCCATACATGACCATTGGAAAAACCATAGCCTTGACTAGACGGACCTTTGTTGGTAAAGTAGTGTCTCTGCTCTTTAATATGCTCTCTTGGAAAGCTGTTTTAGGTTTACCTTTCACATTTCTTTAAGTTATATAGATAATAAATGAATACATTTCTCATTGTCATGATACAGCAGTGAGTAAAATTTTAAGTCCTCATTTTCACCCCACCCACCCTTCTCCCCTTGTAACCACTTTGGTATCCTATTTTTTGAGGCGGAAACATAAGCTTTATTGAGGTATAATTCACATACCATGCATTTCATCCGTTTATGTGTGCAATTAAATGGTACTTTAATATTAATATATTCACAAAGTTGTGTAACTATTACTGCAACTAATTTCAGGATATTTTCCCCTTCCCTTTCCAAGAAATCTTGCATTCTTTGGCTATCCCCCGTGTTGCCCACAACTCACTCACCCTCAGGCAACTGCTTATCTGCTTTCTGCCCTATAAATTTGCCTATATTGAATACTTCATATAAATGGAATCATATGTAGCCGTTTGTGTATTCATTTTTCTGTGTGTGGACATTTAATTGTGTCTGTATAGCATTTGTAATTTATTGTATATGTCTAGGTTTGAATCAGATCAGGGACATAGAACTCAGTATTTATTAAATGAATGTACATACATTGCTATACATAATCTTATTATACATGGTATCCTTTGACTTGCCTTTTTCACTTAACAGTATACTATGTTGAAGCTCTTTCTATTGCATGTTCCAAAGTGAGAATGTTTCTCTTCCTTTTTACAGTGCAGATATTTCATATGTATATTTGTCGAGGTTTAGCTTGTGGATTTATCAGTGTGTATGTCTAAAAATTCTTAATTAGTCTTGATGGTTTTGCTAAATTTTTTTAATAGTTGACAGTGTTTAATGTAACTCCAGTTAAGTTATATTTGAGGTTCCTATAAAAATAGGAATGAAAACTGTAGCAGGTAAGGGTTGTTTGGCTTGAGGAGAAATGGAATGTAGGCTCTTTATAGCGTGCTAGCAGTACACAGCCAAAGCAATTCATTTTGTATTTGGGTTTTTGAATGTGAGCAAGCCTGTTTTTAGCTTCATGGCATACTGCTTAAAATAGAATTTAAACATGCTATCTTATGCTTTATGGTGAATTTTAAGACTTTTTCTTGTAGCCACGTAAGTGTAATCTAAAAAAATAAGATCTGAAATATTTCAGGGTAAATATTTTTCTCATATATTAAAATTATCAGTCTGGTCTGTGGGCTTCTGTGAGTTACCCCCAAAAGGGAATGTAGAAGCACCTAGCTCAGAGTCTAACATGGTAGGTATTTGGTAATTATTTATTTAGGAAGTATCTGTCATATTCTGTCATTCATTATATGTTTGAGTTATGACTGTGAATGAAGTGCTAGATACCGGTTGGTTTGAGAATGTTGTCGTGTAACTGCTACTATGAAGTCGCTTCAGTCATGTCATTGCGACTCTTTGGCTCATAGCCTGCCAGGCTCCTTTGTCCATAGGATTCTCCAGGCAAGAATACTGGAGTGGATCGTTATGCCCTCCTCCTCCAGAGGATCTTCCCAACCCAGGGACTGAACTTTTGTCTCTTACGTCTGCTGCATTGGCAGGCAGGTTCTTTACCACTAGCATCCCCTGGGAAGCCCATTACCGTGTAAACGTGTATTTAAACACTCTTACAGAGGGATATGTACCAAAAATATTTGTTTCTTAATCACCCAAGTAATGCATCAGCTATTACAGTGGTTCTCAAAGTCTGTTTCCCAGACCTCTGTTAGTTCTTCAGACTCTTTCTGGGGATCCTCCAGGTCAAAACTTTTCTCAGTAAAAGTAAGGCATTATTTGCTATATTGAAAATGGTAGTCATTCCGTCATGTCCGACTCTTTGTGACCCCATGGATTGTAGCCTGCCAGGCTTCTCTGTCCATGGGGATTCTCCAGGTAAGAATACTGGAGTGGGTAGTCATTCCCTTCTCCGGGGGATCTTCTTGACCCAAGGATTGAACCCAGGTCTCCTACATTGCAGGAAGATTCTTTACCATCTGAGACATCAGGGAAGCCCATTAGCTACATTGACATTTGCATAATCAGTGGTGGGTAAAATTGTGTGAATTAAGGCAGTAGTATTAAACTGTACTAGTTTGGGACATCATCATGTACTTGGAATTAAGATGATGAAGCAGTAAAACTTAATTTTATTATGTCTCAATCCTTGAGCACATTTTAAAGTATATTTTGTGTGATGAAAGTCCTGCAAACCGCTTATACTAAACACCAAATCTGATGGTTAATTCAAGAAAAAGAACTAGTAGAGTTGTTTGAGATGCATGCTGAACTAGCTGCTTTTTAAATGGGATACCGTTTTATTTGAAAGAATGGTTGACAAAGTACAAAGACTTGGGTATTTGGCAGACATTTTCTCAAAACTAAGTCAAGTGAGTTTGCACCACAAGACACACTAACAGTATTTGTTGCTAATGATAAAATTCTGGCTCTCAAGTGAAAATAGAATTTTGGAAGACTTGTGTTTAGCACTTTGAACTTGATAGTTTTCCCAGTACTTGACTTTTTTGGGGGGATAAGATCAGTGGTGCTATTAATGAATGTCATATAGCGAAGTTGTATAGTAAAAGGGTCAAAATCAACATTGGCAGGACTCTCAACTATTATTTTCTAAATAATCAATACATGGTATTACAAAATGGTAAAATGATCTATTGGAAATGTAAGATAGATCAATGGATTTCAGTACATAAGAGTAGGAAGTGTTCATTGATTCACATTCCATATTGGAGCAGCCTTTAAGAAACTGCCACTTGTTGAGTTTTGGTGAAGGATGAAAGAATATCCATATCTGGGGGGAAAAAAGTCACTTTGTCGTACCCCACTCTTTGCAACCCCATGGACTGTAGCCTGCCAGGTTTCTCTGTCCATGGAATTTTTCAATCACAAATACTGGAGTGGGTTGCCATTTCCTGCACCAGAGGATCTTCTGAAGCCAGGAATCAAACCCAGGTCTCCCGCATTGCAGGCAGGTTCTTTACTGTTTCAGCTACCAGGGAAGCCCCAGTTACCTGGGAGAGCTGTTGAAATATTGCATCTTTTCTCACTACATATCTGCATGTGGCTGAATTTTCTTCATGTACTCCAGTCAGAACAACCTAATGTAGATTGGATGTGAAAGTGGATATGAAAATGAATCTGTCTTTATTAAACCAAACGTTAAAGAGCTTTGCAAAAATGTCAAGTAAAGACTATTTTTGCTATTTTTGTTTTTGAATAGTTTAATTTAATATTTTGATTTAATAAGCAATGTATTTTGAATGACAATGAATCTTTCAAAATTTTCTGTTTTGTTTTTCTTTAAAAGTTTTAAGTTATGGTAATATATGTATAACTTGAATTTACTTATCCACTTTTAAGTGTATACAGTTTAAAACTATTAAATATATTTACATTGTTATGCAACCAATATCCAGAACGTTTTATAAAACTAAAATTATATCCATTAAACAATTCCAGTTTTAACTTCTAATACAGTAAACATGAATAGATTTAATCAGCAAAGTATTTTTTGGAGGGGGGAATCCTCTATTTTCAAGACTATTAAAAAACCCAGAGAGTCAAAACTTTTGAGACCCTGAACACTCTTCTGTAAGATACACAGTGTAGCTTAAAATGGGAATATCATTCTCATCTTCTTATCCATGGTATTTTTTATAATTTAAAAGAAAAAAGTTTTACTTACAGATAACAGTGATCCATTTTCAAGGCCAGTTTGCTAAGCACAGCTGTTTAATTGTATCCTGTGTCTCTGTAGTAAAAATGCTAAGCAGTAATGGTTTCCATTGCATTGATTGGCATCACCGACTCAATGGATGTGAGTTTGAGTAGGCTCCGGGAGTTGGGAGTTGGTGATGGACAGGGAAGGCTGGCATGCTGCAGTCCATGGAGTGGCAAAGAGTCGGACACGACTGAGCAACTGAACTGAACTGAATAAATGTGCTCCAGTACTTTCAGTCAGTAATGGTGTGGGAATTGCGTGATTTTTTATTTTTTCAAGGTTATGTCTCAACCCTTTATTGCCATTTTTTTTTCCTATAGTAGGAGATGGAAATAGCTTGAATAAATGAAAAATCCATACAGGTGTCCTCTAGCCTAATTTTAATCGATAATTTCCTCTTTAGCAGATCTTATTAGCTCTTGCATGCATACGTGCTCAGTTGTGTCTGATTCTTTGCAACCTCATGAACTGTAGCCCACCAGGCTCCTCTGTTCATGGGATTTCCCAGGCAAGAATACTGGAGTGGGTTGCCATTTCCTACTCCAGGGGATCTTCTCAACCCAGGAATGGAACACTCATCACTTTTGCATTCTTTACCATTGTACAACCTGGGAAGCCCCGTTATTAGCTCTTATCACATATATAGAAGATGGTTGATTTGCATTTGACCTATTTTGTTTTCTCCCTTTCTCTGTTGTATTAAAGTGGGACCTAGAGATTACAGGACTGAATGCTTTTCACTTTCTACTCTTCTTTAAAGTTGTTTGAAAAACTTCAGCCTCTGTATCTCAAGCATCTTTCTGCAAGATGTCAAACTAAGATTGGAAAAGGAGGATTTTTGTCACAAAAATTATTTTAATATATCACGTAAAAATAAAGTAGCATCTTAAAGGTGAAAGATCTTTTCTAAAGTATTTTGAATTGATCATAATTAGAGCAAAGAACATGAATTTTGGAATTGCCATTAATTTGCACTCTTTAGATGGTCAGGCCAGCAATATTTGAGACTATTGGGAAGGGTGAATGATTGAAATTAATAACCCTTAATTTCATACTACTTTTAAAAAGTTACTTCTTGGTATATGTGGCAAGTATTTTTAAGTTTTTATAAGTGGCAACTCTGCCACGCCCAATGGAAAGTATATAGGTAAGACTCATTTGTAATTAGTCGTATTTGTATATAAACTATTAATGTGTTATAATTATTGTGTGGGTTGAATTTGGCTGCTTACAGGTTGATTAGTTGCTTAGAACATGTTTTCTTATAGGCAAACACTGCAGACTGTACTGAGTTATTCTCTGGAAACTGCTGATTTTAACAGGTGATTCTGCAAAGTGTGGAGGGTGATACTGGACATTTTGTTTTGCATATAGATTTCAGTTTTCTTTATAGCTTTGTTAAAAGTGATGATTTTTTGGTTGTTCCGACATCTGTCATCCTGATTGCATAACCCATTTGAAGAAATGGAGTCTGAAGGTGATGTGTGTCTGTGTGCATATAGTGAGGGTGGTGGTGAGGATACTGTGAATACTGTTGGAATTCAGGGAGTTTGTCCTCTATTGAAAGTGATTCTGCAAATAAAGTTAATGGGGAAAAGGATATTGATATGAAGAGCAAGCTCTTATTAATTAGCTATGAGTTTAGAGTATTTGAAGGGGATTCCCTGGTGACTTAGAGGGTAAAGAATCTGCCTGCAATGTGGGAGACCGGGATTCAATCCCTGGAGAGGGAAATGGCACCCCTTTCCAGTATTCTTGCCTGGAAAATCCCATGGGCAGAGGAGCCTGGTGGGCTACAGTCCTTAGGGTCGCAAAGAGTCAAACATGACTGAGCGACTTCACTTTCAGTTTCTTTATAGAGTATTTGAAGAAGTAAGCACACGGGACACACATAATTATACCTCGTTAATATGAAAATAATTTTTTCATTTTATTTAAAAACTGATCCTTTACTATTTTCCTTTTTATAGTCTTCTATGTCTCGTTAAAAATGTAGTACTGAAGAGAATATTTTACTTTCTATATAGTTAGGCCTTTTCTTATACTCATTTATTCAGTAAATGTTTGAGTGTATATTGTGTGCATGGTGCCGTGTTAATCATCAGTATACAAAGATAATTAAGACATAATTCTTGATGGAATCAGGATGATGGAGATGGACACATACTATCTCGTGTAAATTATCTGCTTAAGACGGGCAGTAGAGCCGTGCATAATTGTTCTCTACCTTTTACTTAACTTTGAATCTCTGCGTTCCTGACATAGTTAAGAAAGTTAATTGTTTCTCCTCACCTTTCACATGTGAATGATTTTGATGAATAAAAATAGCTTTTTATTTTGAAAAATTTATGTATACAGGCTTTTAGATTCCTGTGTCTCTTTTGTCCAGCTGTCTGCCCCTGCCCACAACCCTTCCTGCCCCATGGTTTTTCAAAAGTATTGTTTTGGCTTTTTTTTTTTTTTTTTTCCGCCAAACTAAGTAAAAGTAGTCAAAATCTTTAGGAGCAGGAGAAATTTAAATAAGCGAACATTGAAATTAATGATTTTACTCAGTTTCTGTTAAATCTTTGACAAATCTTAGCTTTTCAGAAAATTAAACACTTGTTTTATCTGTTGATTGAAACTCCAGTTTGAAGTATGATATAATTCTGAATAGACACTTCTCTTCTTTACTCTCATAAGCTAAAGATGATTCCCGTATTGTTTGGAGTAAAGAGTGATTTTTCAGTTCTTGAACCTTTGCAAGTGTCCTGTCTGGAAGTTTTAGGATCTTTATGATGTGTGCTCAAACTTCATGATATGGAAGCTTGGTGTGGATCTTTTTTCATTCATTGTGCTGAAGTACTTGGTGGCGCAGAGCAATTATTGTTCCTTGAGCTTGTGAATGAATTTTTTTTCTTCCTTTATTCTTTATGCTTCCTTTTTGTTGTTCAGTCACTCAGTCGTGTCCAGCCCTTTGTGACCCCATGGACTGGAGCATGCCAGGCCTCCCTGTCCTTCACCATCTCCTGGAGTTTAACTCATGTCCATTGAGTTGGTGATGCCATCCAACCGTCTTGTCCTCTGTCATCCCCTTCTCCTCCTGCTTTCAATCTTGCTAGCCTCAGGATTTTTTCTAATGAGTCAGCTCTTTGCATCCGGTGGCCAAAGTATTGGATCTTTAGCTTCAGCATCAGTCCTTCCAATGCTTCCTTTTAGGGAGGGAGTATTATAGATATTTGTGTATGGTCACTTTGTATTTAACTGAAAGACATTGTAAACTTGCTGCAAAGCTTATGATACAAAATATTTGACCATTCTTAAATATTTGCTAGTGTTCAATTAGGATTTATATTGAGTGTTAATAGGAATTGTGTTCTTTTCTGAGAGAAAGCTAGGTTGCTTTAAAAAAATAAATATGTATGCAGAAAAATATGTATAACTTTGTAGAGCAATGTGTAACTTATAGATGACTAATAAAACAAACACCAAACATAACAGAGTATTCCAAAACTTTGAGGCTTTCTTTTGTGCAACCACATCCTGTTTCCTCCCCACTTCCTCCATGCAGCTTTATTAATATGTTTTACTTTAAAAATCAAAACTAGTAGTCAAATAATAGTTTTGTGTATTATTGTAAGGTTGTTTTTAAGCCATTGCTTCTAATTAAACTATTAATTATATCACAATTTTATAAATTTCTAAATGTGACATAGCATTTTTTGAAGAGGAGGATTCCACAAGTGGAGAGTAAAGTTTTGGAGACCTCATTTTGAAAATACATGTAACTGTGGCAGATATTCATGCCCATGGAATCTACTAATTATGCTCAATGATGTTTGGGGAAGAGAAGGGGGCTTTGGTTAATGGCCACAGTGATCCACACTTGGTTAAGTCTTCAGAAGTGCTTAGATTTATATGTGTTTGTGGTATAGTTTATGAAGACCTTAAATCAGTTATAGGAGAAATCTAGCTTTTTAGTGGACGTGTAAACCGTTCAAGGATAAACCATTAAAGGGTTTCCTGGGTGGCCCTAGTGGTAGAGAACCCACCTGCCAGTACAGGAGACGTAAGAGACATGGGTTGGATCCCTGGGTTGGGAAGATCCTCTGGAGAAGGGCAAGGCAGCTCACTCCAGTACTCTTGCCTGGGAATCCCATGGACAGAGGAGCCTGGCGGGCTACAGTCCACAGGGTCATAAAGAGTTGGACATGACTGAAGCGATTTAGCACGCACACATGCAAACCATTAAAAGTTATATTTGACTTTTGTCCATTGTTTTGTTTGATACACTTTTAAAAGTCTTATGTAAAGTAAAAATAATTATGCCCTTTCTGGGCTATAGATACTCTGTGTTAAGTCTTGAAAAAAAATAAACACTCTCTCCTCCCCCTTCCTTCTGCCTGTTTCAAGTTTGGTCTTTCATATCACAGTTGCTTACAGCAAGGTTCTTATTTATTCCATCCATAAAAATGAAGGCTGGTTTATGTGCCAGATACTTAGGTTGGATGCTCAATAGTAGGTTGGGAATGAAATAGATTCTTTGCCCTCATGGAACTTATATTCTGGTATTCTGGTTATATGGTTATATATGGTTTATATTGTTACATGGTTATATATGGTTTCCATATATTATATGAAAGATAATTTTGTTCTCCTGCACTTACATGAATCTAAATTTTTATAATTAGCAAAAAATGCTGTTTAATTTTCCAAGTTTTTTAAAAAATATATATCAAATATACCAAATAACATTGTTAGAGAAAGTCATTGGTTTTATGCAGGCTTCCTAAGTGGGCTTCCCTGGCAGCTCAGACAGTAAAGAATCTGCCTGCAGTGCAGGAGAATGAGGTTCAGTCCCTGGGTTGGGAAGATCCCTTGGAGAAGGGAATGGCTCTGCACTCCAGTATTCTCGCCTGGAGAATTCCATGGACAGAGGAGCTTGGTGGGCTGTAATCCAAGGGTCAAAAAGAGTCAGACATGACTGAGTGACTGACATTAGTGCTATGCTTCCTAAAGGTGGTATTGGGGGAAGGGAGATAGGAGAGGAGCAAGGGAAAGATATGAAAGTTATCTTTCTGTGGGAAGTTTGCTGGTTACTGGAAAATTTAGTAGGACGCCTATACCCATTGAGGTGGATGATTATGAGTGTATTGTCTCACCTCTCTGCCTGTGTGCATGCATTCTTCCGTCGGCCTGAGTTGTAAAGTTAGAACAAGTAGAGTGTACCAGGCATAGAGTGGGGAAGGGGATTTTGCACAGGAATGTTTAATGCTATACCATGCCCCGCCCCCCACCAAAAAAATAAAGGAGTCTAAGCTGAAGGGATAGAGAGTGATAAACATCACTTAACTGGAGGTCATGATAAAGTTGAGTTGTTGGAGTGAAGGTGCTTAAGCACGTAAGAATAGGTGGTAGGTAGTTGGAGAGGGGAATATTTGAATTGGTAATTTTTGAAGGTGGTACAGGTTTTGGTGCAAAGATCTAAGGTGAGGCCATGGAAGTAAGTGTGTGAGGTTGGAGAATAATGAGGAAGAGTCAGATACAGCCCAGGGTATTGGTTTGGAGCCAGTGAATGACAGGGATATTATTTTAGAGCTGCATTGTTTAGTTACTTTTTTTCTTTTTTGCTTTTAAAAAATGTTATTGAAGTATAGTTCATTTATAAATTTCTGCTGTACAGCAAAGTGATTCAGTTATACACACACATATATGTGTATGTATGTATATTCTTTTTCATATTTTTTTCCATTGTGGTTTATTTATTATATTTGTGGCTATTGAGCATTTGAGATGTGGCTATAAGAAAAAGATACACTAGATTTTGAAGACATAGCATGAAAATAAAGGAATATATCTCAATTGTTTTGTATTGATTATATGTTTGAATGATACTACTTTGGATATATACTGTGTTAAGCAAAATATACAATGAATTTTACCTTTTTCTCTTTACTTTTTAAAAAGTGATTGGTGGAAAATTTTAAATTCCATGTGTGGCTAACCATTGTCGCTTACATTGTATTTCTTTTGGGCATTGATTTCTAGAAATAATATTACCAATAACTAACATGAAGAGCAGGAGGAAAGGCTGTAGTCTGTAGTACCCAGTATAAGACTTCTTTAGGAGAGGGTGTGGGTGTTATTCTTAGACTTACTTTTGTTGAATTCCTGGTACTTTCTCTGCTGCTGCTGTTTGTGCTTGCAGTTTCTTTCTGTTCAGCCTTTTCACACCACCTCTGCACCCCTGCCCCATAGCTAACCTCAGGGAGTTTTGCCTTTCTTGTGGAGGAGACAGATGTCTAGAACAACTGTAATATAAAGCTATAAAAGAATAACTATGTAAATAGTTAACAGTATATTCATGAGAGGAAGACTAGTCACTTCTGGCCAAGCTTATTTTAAACTGGTCCTCAAAAGAGGAGACTTCTCGAAAGTTTTTGATTACAGAGAGATTGTTTCAAGCAGAAGGAACAGCATGAAAAAAGGTAATGAGAGACATTGAGGTATGTTTATGGAACACCCAGTAGATCTGTGTCTGTATTTCTGTATAACAGAGTGATGCAAATTGTGGGAAGCTGGAGCCAAATTATTATCAGAACTTTTAACTGTATTAAATTCTGTAAAGGAAAAGAACAAAATTCTATAAGCACATGTAGCAGGGAGACCTGACCTAGTTTGGGTGCTCAGGGAAGCCTTCCCTATGTGTATTTCTGAGCCATCTGAGCTACATCCTTCACTTCAAGTCTTGTCAAATATTTTAAATGTTGTGCCTTCCTTTCCTTCCCTGCTATCACCCTCATTATTTCAGACTCTCATAGTTTCATGCTGATATTAGCAACCCCTAAATTGGCCTCATATCTTAATTTCCCTTTTCAGTTTTAGTTAGATGACCTTTTTGATTATATGCCAGTCTCTTTCTTAACCCTACATTTCTGCAACTGGAGAAGTTTCTGTAACTCCCCC
Source organism: Capra hircus (assembly GCF_001704415.2). NCBI lineage: Eukaryota > Metazoa > Chordata > Mammalia > Artiodactyla > Bovidae > Capra > Capra hircus. The sequence continues at coordinate 86,369,201 of NC_030817.1, read as the reverse complement.
ATTTTTGTAGGATTAAAAACAAAATCTTTACCTGTCCAAATTAAGTAAGTTACTGTTTAAATAGCAATAACATGCTGTGTAGGCGCTGAGCAGAATTATATAATGTCCTTATTTGTGAGTAAGAATACATATAATTTCTAATAGGCTTACACTGCCAATATGGTTTATAATAATCGAGATGCCAGAACATTGTTACTCATATTCATTGACAGTGAACAAAACACAGTTTGTATAGACTGAGCTTATGGTTTGCTAGAAAGTAGACTAGTAATTAGGGCTTCTCTACATTTTGGCATGAGAACTGTGTTGGGTTAAATTGTAAAGCACATAAGAAGGTAAATTTACTAATATTGAGGATAGCCTGTGGAAAGTATCCCAAAGTTGATGACTTCCAAGGTGTGATCTGAATGAGTTGAAATTAACTAGAAGAAGATTGGGATGGGAGAGGGGAGAAGTTATTGAAGAACAGCATGTGTATGAAAGTCCTGGAGGATGGAAAGCTGGTTAACAGGGCTCTGAGTGGCAGTGTCCAAGACTGGATCATGAAGGATCTTTTAGGCTATGCTGAGAAATTTGCCCTTTATCCTTAGTCTAGTGGCTAATCATGAAAGATTTAAGCTCAAGAGTGACATGATCATTCTATTTTAGAAAGACCTCTAGTGTGAAGAATGACTTGAAAAGATAATATTGGAGACGAGGAGAACAGTTGAATTTCTTACAGACATCTAGGAAAAGGATCATGGTAGTCCGAATTAAAGTGGTAATAGACATTTAAAGTGGTAGGATTGATGTGACTTGGAAAATAGATGTGAGTGAGGGAGAAGGTGGCATAGAAGTTTTCTGGCTTGGATAACTGGTTAAGTGGTTTGAGAGCAGTTTGATTTGTTAGGTTTAGACGTGTTGAGCTGACTACTTCTGGGACATAGAAGTGTTTAACACTGTAATTCAGAAGACAAAGGCTAGGCTAGAAATGAAGATTTGGGGATTGTTAACCTCAAAATGTTATGAGATGATTGAGGTCATCTAAAAAGATTGGAGTGAGTGAAAATAGAGTCAAGAATTCTGAGGACCTCTTAAAATTGAGAACTGAAATAATTTTTTAAAATACCTTTTAAAACATAAAACTTCTTGTGTGGACGTGCTGTAATGTCTTCAAGAGTTTTCCTTTCCTTACAATTATATATAATAGACACTTTTTAAAAATTATGCAATTACAGATACCTTTCACTGTCTACATCTGGTTTGTGAGTTCATTTAGTGAGAATTCAGTAGTCCAGAGTATTTTGAAAATATATATGATTGCTAGTGGAGAATTTTTTCAGAACTTTGAGAAAGAGAGATCAAGATTAATCATCATCTATATAACATTTTAACTGCATGTAGTAACATGGCCCTGTTAATTTGGCATTTGGTAAAGGTAGTTCACATGCTTTAAAGTATGTGTTTAGTTTTAGAGTATTAATTCTAGGGTGACCATATAATTTATCATCCAGAATGGGACACTTTTAAGAGTGGAAGGGGCTGCTTTTAATAATGTTGCTATAACAACAGGTGTACAGTGGAAAATTTGAAGATCTTGTTGGTTTTTCTAAAATTCTTTTTTTGTGAAGTGCTAGGAAATGAGATGACAGTGATTGAACAATAATAATGAAGAGTTTAGTGGCCAAGTAACTTTGCAAAATGTTGGATACAAAGTTGACATACTTCTTTCTGCAGGACTTCTTAGGACCTTTATATGTGTAAATATTATTTGAGAAGGTAGGGCGTGGTGAGGAATTATAGAATCTTGAATTTCCTTAATTGGTTTTGCCACAATACCATATTACTTTGAATATATATTAACCCTATGAACCTGGTTTGGAAAATGGTAACTTGGAGTACCCTGTCATTTAAATTGGATCTTTTTAATGTGAAACCCAATCAGATTGTTTCTAGTTTTAAGTTTTATTTAGGATTTTTGATTTTTCATGTCTGGGCAGCTAGCTTTATTACAGTGAGTAAAATTTGAAGTTTAAAAGAAATAACCTCATAAAATTGTCATTATATGTAGATGACATACTATATATAGAAAACCCAAAAGACTCTAGTGTACATAGAAACACTAGAACTGATAAATGAATTCAGCAAGGTAACAGGATACAAGATGCACATACAGAAATCAGTTACATTTCTTTAACAATGAAATATCAGAAAGAGACTGTAAAAAAAAAAAAACTTTAAAATTTTATTAAAAATTTTTAATTTTATTTCAGAGTATAGTTCATTAACAATGTTATATTAATTTCAGATGTACAGCAAAGTGTTTCACATACACATGTATACACATGTGTGTGTTCTTTTTAAAATTCTTCCCTGTAAGTTCCTACAGAGTATTGAGCAGAGTTTCCTGTGCTATACAGTAGGTCCTTGTTGGTTATCTGTTTTAAATATAGCATTGTGTACTTATCAGTCCCGAACTGCCAATCTCTTCCTCTCCAGGTAACTGTAAGTTTGTTCTCTAAGTCTGTGAGTCTGTTTCTGTTTTGTAAATAAATTCATTTGTAACTTTAAGAAAAAAGGATTCTGTATTTAAGTAATATCATATAATATGTCTTTCTCTGTTTGACTCACTTAGTATTATAATCTGTAGGTCAATCCATGTTGCTGCAAATGGCATTTTATTCTTTTTAATGACTAGGTGATATTCCATTGTATAAATGTACATCTTCTTTATCCATTCATCTGTCAGTGGATATCTAGTTTGCTTCCATGTCTTAGGTATTGCAAACAGCATTGCAGTGAACTTTGGCATTCGTGTATCCCTTTGAACCATGTGTTTCTCTGGATATATGCCCAGGAGTGTGATTGTTGGATCATATGGTAATTCTGTTTTTAGTTTCTGAGGAACCTCCATACTGTTTTCCATGATGGCTGCACCAACTTACATTCCCACCAACAGTGTAGGAGAATTTCCTTTTCTCCACGGCCTCTCTAAGTATTTGTTATTTGTAAATTTTTTGATGATGTCCATTCAGCCATTCTGACTGGTGTGACCCATTCTCACTGGTATCAAAGTACCTCATGGTAGCTTTGATTTTCATTTCTCTAATAGTGATGTTGAATGTCTTTACATTTGCCTCATGGTCATCGGTATGTCTTCTTTGGAGAAGTGTCTATTTAGATCTTCCCATGTTTTGATTGGGTTGTTTTTTTTTTAAAAAAAAGTTTTAAAATCACACACACACACACACACCCCACCCCCACCCCCGCCACCCCCCCCAGGAATAAACCTGACCAAGGAGGTGAAAGACTTTTATGATGAGAACTATAGAACATTAATACAGGAAATTGAAGATGATTCAGAGAAATGGAACGATATCCCATGCTTTTGGACTAGAAGAATTAATATTGTTAAAATGGCTGTACTGCCCAAAGCAACATGTAGATTTAACACAATCTCCTTCAAATTACCCATGACATTTTTCACAGAACTAGAACAAGTAATCCTAAATAGGGAACTGTAAAAGAACCAGAATTGTGGAAGCAATCCTGAGGAAAAAGAATAAACAGGAGGCATAACCCTTCCAGACTTCAGACAATGCTACAGTAATCAAAATAGTGTGCTGCTGGTACAAAAACAGACATATGGATCAGTGGAACAAGATAGCCCAGAAATAAACCCACACGCTTACGTTCAATTAATCTTCAGCAAAGGAGGCAAGAATATAAGATGGGGGGGAAAGGCAGTCTCTTCAGCAAGTGGTACTGGGAAAATTGGACAGCTGCATTTAAATTAGTGAAGTTAGAACACATCGTCACACCACACAGAAAAATAAACTCAAAATGGCTTAAAGACTTGAATATAAGATAAAACACTATAAAACTCCCAGAAGAGATGATAGGCAAAGCATTCTTTGACATAAATCATACCAATATTTTCTTTGGTCAGTCTCAAGGCAATAGAAACAAAAACAAAAATGTACAAATGGGACCTAATCAAGCTTAAAGCCCTTGCACAGCAAACGAAGCCAAAAACAAAACAAAAAGACTGCGTGTTGGGATGGGAGAAAATATTTGCAAGTGATACGACCAACAAGAGCTTAATTTCCGAAATATACAGACAACTTTTAACAACTCAGCTGAAAAATGGGCATAAGACCTAAACAGACATTTCTCCAAAGAAGACATACAGGTGGCCAAGAGGCACATGAAAAGATGCTTGTCATTGCTAATTGTTGTTTAGTTGTTAAGTCATCTCCAACTCTTTTGTGACCCCAGTGGACTGTAGCTTGCCAGGCTGCTCTGTTCATGGTATTTCTTAGGCAAGAATACTGAAGTGAGTTGCCATTTTCTTCTCCAGGGTATCTTCCTGACCCAAGGATCAAACCTGTGTCTCCTGCTTGGCAGGCAGATTCTTTACCACTGAGCCACAAGGGTAGCCCTGCCAGTTATTAGAGAGATGCAAATCAAAACTACCATGAGGTGTACGACCTCACACTGGTCAGAATAGCCATCATTAAAAGGTCTACATATAACAAATGATGGAGAGGATGTGGAGAAAAGGGAACCCTTCTACACTGTTGGTGGGAATGTAAGTTGGTGCAGTATGAAGGTTCCTCAGAAAACTAAAAATAGAATTACCATATGATCCAACAATTCCACACCTGTGCATGTATCTGGACAAAACTAATTCAGAAAGATACATGCACCCCTGTGTTCATAGCTGCACTCTTCACAATAGCCAAGACATGGAAGCACCCTAAATGTCCATCGACAGATGAATGGATAAAGAAGACGTGGTTCATACAAACAGTGGAATACTACTCAGCCATAAAAAAGAATGAAGTAATGCCATTTGTAGCAAACTGAATGGATCTAGAGGTTATTATACTAAGTCAGTCAGAGAGAGACAAATACTGTGTGATTGTCGCTTATGTGGAATCTAAAAGGTGACACAAATGAGCCTTTCTGTTAGGTTGGTGCAAAAGCAATTTCAGTTTCACATTGTTGAACTTTGCCATTTGATATTGGAATACGTTCTTAATTGTGGCTATGTGATACATCATTTTAATCTGCATTTCTTGCTTTATGTATTTTGTTAATGAATTATTACTTGCCGTTTATTTTATTTGTATTTTAGGTTATGGAAATGATGTTAGACAAAAAGCAAATTCTAGCGATTTTCTTGTTTGAGTTCAAAATGGGTCATAAAGCAGCGGAGAAAACCTGCAAGATCAAGAATGCATTTGGCCCAGAAACTGCGAATGAACTTAACAGTGCAGTGGTGGCTCAAGAAGTTTTACAAAGGAGACTAGAGCCTTGAAAATGAGGAGCACGGTGACTGGCCATCAGAAGTTGACAGCAACCAACTGAGAGGATCCTCAAAGCTAATCCTCTTACAACTAATGGGAGAAGTTGCCCAAGAACTCAGCATTGACTATTGTATGGTCACTTGGCATTTGAAGCAAATTGGAAAGACGGAAAGGCTCAGTAAGTGGGTGCCTCATTCAGTTCAGTTCAGTTCAGTTCAGTCGTTCAGTCGTGTCCGACTCTTTGCCACCCCATGAATCACAGCACGCCAGGCCTCCCTGTCCATCACCAACTCCCGGAGTTCACCCAGACTCACGTCCATTGAGTCAGTGATGCCATCCAGCCAGCTCATCCTCTGTCGTCCCCTTCTCCTCCTGCCCCCAATCCCTCCCAGCATCAGGGTCTTTTCCAATGAGTCAACTCTTCGCATGAGGTGGCCAAAGTACTGAGTTTCAGCCTTAGCATCACCTCATTAGCTGACCACAAATCAAAAAAATGTCATTTTGAAGTGTCATTTTCTCTTATACTGTGCAACAACAGTGAACCATTTCTTGATTGGATTGTGGCATGTGACAAAAAGTGAATTTTATACAACAACCAGCAACAACCAACTCAGTGGTTGGACTCAGAGGAAGCTCCAAAGCACTTCCCAAAGCCAAACTTGCCCCCCCAAAAGATTCATGGTCACTGTTCGGTGTTTCAGTGCTGGTCTGATCCACTGCAGCTTTCTGAATCCCAGTGCAACCATGACATATGAGAAGTATGCTCAGCAGGTTGATGAGATGCACTGAAGACTGCAGTGCCTGCTGCCAGCATTGGCCAACAGAAGGGGCCCAGTTCTTCTCTGTGACAGTGCCTGACTGCGCTTTGCACAACCAGTGACTCAGAAGTTGAATGCATTGGGCTACAAAGTTTTGCCTCATCTGCCGTGTTCACCCAGCCTCTCACCAACTGCCTACCACTTCTTCAAGCATCCTGACAACTTTTTTGCAGGGAAAATGCTTTCACAACCAGCAGGATGCAGAAAATACTTTACAAGTGTTCCTTGAATACCAAAGCACAGATTTTTATGCTACAGGAAACAAATTTATTTCTTATTGGCAAAAATGTAAGGATTGTAATGGTTCCTATTTTTCATTAATAAAGATATGTTTGAGGTTAATTATAATGATTTAAAATTCAGGGTTCGAAACTGTAATTACTTTTGCACCAACCTAATAGAAAACAAACAAACTCACAGACATAGAGAACAGACTTGTGGGGGAAATGGGGAAAGGAAGGGCTGGAATCAACACATTGTAATATTCACAATTATTATATATGTATTTTATATATATATATATATGATTTATATATATATAATATATATAAAACTTCAGTTACATTTCCCTGAAAAACATTGCTGTTTTAGGGGAACTTTGAGGGTTGAATACTAATTTATTGAACAGATTTTTAAAAGGCCTTTTCAGTGTTTCTTCCAAGCTAGGCAATATGCCTAGCTAATTTCTTTCTTTCTTTCTTTTTTAAAATCATTTTAGACTTAGGATGCAGCTATAGGTATTGTTTCTTCTCTGTCAAAGAATCTCTGTTTTTGATCTTTGAATGGAAAATTACACCCTTGTAGATTTAGGAAGGAAAGAATTGAACTTGCACTTTAAAGAATATTATTGCTTTGACTGTATGGAGAAATGTTCTGGAATTTGATTAGTTGTGTGTTTAAGGAATGGTATTGAGTTTTTATTTTTGTTTGATTATGATAAGCTCATAATATATGTATATATTTTACTTTCTAATAACAAAAGGTAAATTATTCTTTTAGCATAATTATAGTACATTTCTTTCTTTTGCTGGCTAGTTTTTTTGACCTTTGGACATATGAATTAAATTTTTTTCCTAATTTTATGCTTAAAAAAATTACTTCTTCCTTGACAGTAAAATTGGCATTGGTTTGCTCCCCTCCCCCCACTTTTTAAAATTTGTTTAATGTTCTGGATATGTAAATACGGATGCTGTTGGTTTTTTTACATCGGAGGCTTGTGAGTAGCTGATCGTCCCTCCTCCCTAAATTTCAGGAAGAGTGTATAGTGTGTTTTCATGGTCTCACCTTGAAATGCATTTTTATATACATTAATGGAATTTCTCCAAAGAAAATGTGAGCATTTTCTTAAACTTGCTTTCACTATTATAGAAGCTTTGCGTGTAAATATTTACCATACTGATCTGTTTTGAAGATAATGATCTGTGTAAGTTTTGTAATACTTTAGCAACTTTGCTTTATTAGCAGTATTACCCTGCAGTAAAGGATGTTTCTGTTGTTTCTCTTAGCTGTAACTCATAGAATAATCTGGTGAAAGTATTCTATTTATGTAGAAAAGAAAGGGGTATTATCATTAATAGGTTTCTGATAGGATTTAAAAGAATACTTGGACAAGCTGTCACTGTAGGACTTGGCTTTTCCATGCAACCTATTTTTTTCTCCAGTGTTTCTTAGTAGTTTGTGAGCAGTCATTCCCAGAATTTCTAAGGACATTTATATAATGCACTTCAGTGTTCATACCAGCACTGTTTACAGTAGTCAAGACATGGAAGCAGCCTAAATGTCTGTCAACAAATGAATGGATAAAGATGTGGTATATATACACAATGAAATACTGCTCAACCATAAAAATGAAATAATGCCCATTTGCAACGACATGGGTGGACCTAGATATTATCATACTCTGTGCACTAAGGCAGGCAGGGAAAGACAAATACTATTTGATACTACTTATATGTGGAATCTAAAATATGACACAAATAAATTTACAAAACAGAATCACACTCACAGATATAATTTATGATTACCAATGGGGAAAGGGAGTGAGGGGGATAAACTAGGAGTTGTGGATTAGCAGATATAAACTACTGTTTATAAAAGAGACAACAAGATCCTGCTGTGCAGCATAGGGGACTATAATTGATATCCTATAATAAACCATAATGAAATAGAAATTTTAAAAATAAAATTAAAAGCAACATTTATGAGAATTCTCTGGTGATCCAGTGGATAGGTTCGGGGCTTTCATTGCTAGGGCCTGAGTCCAGTCCCTGTGTGGGGGACTAATTAAGATCCCACAAGATGTGTGGCATCCCTCTCCCCAAAAGATGGATATCTTTTTTTCTAAGCTTGTTTTTCTCTGAGAGCTATAAGACTGGTATTTAATAACCTGAATTATTTTCTTGTGCACCATGGACAATGTTTATTGAATAATTACCTTAAAATTGGAGAATCCTGGGGAAAATAATCATCTGTCTCCTAAGTAGTTGAACAATCTTATTTGTACTCCTTAACTTTTGTTATCTGAAGGGGAATTTCTTACCATGTGCCATTGGCCTCTATAGCTTTGACCCTGTTATATCTCAAGTTTTAAGGGTGATCTGTATGACTATTTAAGAAAGCAAAACTCTCAGATTTTGTCAGTGACACAAAACTGGGAAGAATATGTTAGATGACAGAATCAAGAGGAATTAATTCATCATCACCGTCATCTCCAGTGTATTTACTGGATATCATCCACCGTACTTAGCATAGGTCATGTGGAGTAAAGTGACCTTGAAAATTTCGAAGTCTAGGGAGGACGTAGACTAGAAAATCAAGTAACCCTGTGTTATAAGCACTACAGTTGAGACTGCAGGGTGCGATTCTTAAACAGCATTTTGAAAGGCTGGAATGATGAACATGAAAAAAAGGAAGTTTTAACAGTACTATATATAAAGTTCTATTTTTAAATTAAAAAAAATTAGATGAGGGGGTTTAACTTAGTAGCTTTGCTACCAGGAGCAGCCGTGAAGAGATACCCAAGCCCAAGGTAAGAGAAACCCAAATAAGATGGTAGGTGTTGCAAGAGGGCATCAGAGAGCAGACACACTGAAACCATACTCACAGAAAACTAGTCAATCTAATCACGCTAGGACCACAGCCTTATCTAACTCAATGAAACCAAGCCATGCCCATGGGGCAACCCAAGACAGGCAGGTCATGGTGGAGAGGTCTGACAGAATGTGGTCGACTGGAGAAGGGAATGGCAAACCACTTCAGTATTCTTGCCTTGAGAACCCCATGAACAGTATGAAAAGGCAAAATGATAGGATACTGAAAGAGGAACTCTCCAGGTCAGTAGGTGTCCAATATGCTACGGGAGATCAGTGGAGAAATAACTCCAGAAAGAATGAAGGGATGGAGCCAAAGCAAAAACAGTACCCAGCTGTGGATGTGACTGGTGATAGAAACAAAGTCCGATACTGTAAAGAGCAATATTGCATAGGAACCTGGAATGTCAGGTCCATGAATCAAGACAAATTGGAAGTGGTCAAACAAGAGATGGCAAGAGTGAACGTCGACATTCTAGGAATCAGCGAACTAAAATGGACTGGAATGGGTGAATTTAACTCAGATGACCATTATAATACCTCAGAGGAAATGGAGTAGCCATCATGGTCAGCAAAAGAGTCCAAAATGCAGTACTGGGATGCAATCTCAAAAATGACAGAATGATCTCTGTTTGTTTCCAAGGCAAACCATTCAGTATCACAGTAATCCAAGTCTATGCCCCAACCAGTAATGCTGAAGAAGCTGAAGCTGAACGGTTCTATGAAGACCTACAAGACCTTGTAGAACTAACACCCAAAAAAGATGTCCTTTTCATTATAGGGGACTGGAATGCAAAAGTAGGAAGTCAAGAAACACCTGGAATAACAGGCAAATTTGGCCTTGGAATGCAGAATGAAGCAGGGCAAAGACTAATAGAGTTTTGCCAAGAAAATGCACTGGTCATAGCAAACACCCTCTTCCAACAACACAAGAGAAGATTCTATACGTGGACATCACCAGATGGTCAACACCGAAGTCAGATTGATTGTATTCTTTGCAGCCAAAGATGGAGAAGCTCTATACAGTCAGCAAAAACAAGACCGGGAGCTGACTGTGGCTCAGATCATGAACTCCTTATTGCCAAATTCAGACTTAAATTGAAGAAGTAGGGAAAACCACTAGACCATTTAGGTATAACCTAAATCAAATCCGTTATGATTGTACAGTGGAAGTGAGAAATAGATTTAAGGGCCTAGATCTGATAGAGTGCCTGATGAACTATGGAATGAGGTTCGTGCCATTGTACAGGAGACAGGGATCAAGACCATCCCCATGGAAAAGAAATGCAAAAAAGCAAAATGGCTGTCTGGGGAGGCCTTACAAATAGCTGTGAAAAGAAGAGAAGCGAAAAGCCAAGGAGAAAAGGAAAGATACAAGCATCTGAATGCAGAGTTCCAAAGAATAGCAAGAAGAGATAAGAAAGCCTTTTTCAGCGATCAATGCAAAGAAATCGAGGAAAACAACAGAATGGGAAAGACTAGAGATCTCTTCAAGAAAATTAGAGATACCAAGGGAACATTTCATGCAAAGATGGGCTCGAGAAAGGACAGAAATGGTATGGACCTAACAGAAGCAGAAGATATTAAGAAGAGGCGGCAAGAATACACAGAAGAACTGTACAAAAAAGATCTTCACAGCCCGTATATTCACGATGGTGTGATCACTCATCTAGAGCCAGACATCCTGGAATGTGAAGTCAAGTGGGCATCACTACGAACAAAGCTAGTGGAGGTGATGGAATTCCAGTGGAGCTATTTCAAATCCTGAAAGATGATGCTGTGAAAGTGCTGCACTCAATATGCCAGCCAATTTGGAAAACTCAGCAGTGGCCACAGGACTGGAAAAGGTCAGTTTTCATTCCAATTCCAAAGAAAGGCATGCAAAATAATGCTCAAACTACCGCACAATTGCACTCATCTCACATGCTAGTAAAGTAATGCTCAAAATTCTCCAAACCAGGCTTCAACAATATGTGAACCATGAACTTCCTAATGTTCAAGCTGGTTTTAGAAAAGGCAGAGGAACCAGAGATCAAATTGCCAACATCCGTTGGATCATGGAAAAAGCAAGAGAGTTCCAGAAAAACATCTATTTCAGCTTTATTGACTATGCCAAAGCCTTTGACTGTGTGGATCACAATCAACTGTGGAAGATTCTTCAAGAGATGGGAATACCAGACCACCTGACCTGCTTCTTCAGAAATCTGTATGCAGGTCAGGAAGCAACAGTTAGAACTGGACATGGAACAACAGACTGGTTCCAAATAGGAAAAGGAGTACGTCAAGGCTCTATATTGTCACCCTGCTTATTTAACTTATATGCAGAGTACATCATGAGAAATGCTGGGCTGGAAGAAACACATGCTGGAATCAAGATTGCCGGGAGAAATATCAATCACCTCAGATATGCAGATGACACCACCCTTATGGCAGAAAGTGAAGAGGAACTAAAAAGCCTCTTAATGAAAGTGAAAGAGGAGAGAGAAAAAGTTGGCTTAAAGCTCAACATTCAGAAAACGAAGATCATGGCATCTGGTCCCATCACTTCATGGGAAATAGATGGGCAAACAGTGGAAACAGTGTCAGACTTTATTTTTCTGGGCTCCAAAATCACTGCAGATGGTGACTGCAGCCATGAAATTAAAAGACGCTTACTCCTTGGAAGAAAAGTTATGACCAACCTAGATAGCATATTCAAAAGCAGAGACATTACTTTGCCGACTAAGGTCTGTCTAGTCAAGGCTATGGTTTTTCCTGTGGTCATGTATGGATGTGAGAGTTGGACTGTGAAGAAGGCTGAGCACTGAAGAACTGATGCTTTTGAACTGTGGTGTTGGAGAAGACTCTTGAGAGCCCCTTGGACTGCAAGGAGATCCAACCAGTCCATTCTGAAGGAGATCAGCCCTGGGATTTCTTTGGAAGGAATGATGCTAAAGCTGAAACTCCAGTACTTTGGCCACCTCATGCGAAGAGTTGACTCATTCAAAAAGACCCTGATGCTGGGAGGGATTGGGGGCAGGAGGAGAAGGGGACGACAGAGGATGAGATGGCTGGATGGCATCACTGACTCGATGGACGTGGGTCTGGGTGAACTCTGGGAGATGGTGATGAACATAGAGGCCTGGCGTGCTGCGATTCATGGGGTCTCAAAGAGTCGGACACGACTGAGCAACTGAACTGACTGAACCTAGTAGCATTTCATGTGAAAAGAATTGAATAAAGGTTTTAGTTAACCTCAATCTTAATATGAGTGACAATATGATGTGGATGTGACTCCCTGCCCCTGCTGAAAAAAAAGCATAACATAAAACATCCTTCCATTTGCCTAAAGAAAATAATCCAGTCAGCCTAAAATGCCTTATTAGGTTGTACTGGTAGAAATAGCTGTGTTCATAAGATAGATAATACTAAGAATAGTCAGACTTTTATCTGGATTATATCACTCACTGCTCCTTGCAGTTGGAAGCTTGGGTTTTAACCACTGGACTGCCAGGGAAGTCCTGTTTTGTTAACATTTATCTCTTCCTCCTTTTCCGCTTAACTTTCAGATAGAGTGCAATGGAATTCTCTAGGCCAGAATACTGGAATGGGTAGCCTTTCCCTTCTCCAGGGGATCTTCCCAGCCCAGGGATTGAACCCAGGTCTCCCGCGTTGCAGGTGGATTCTTTACCAGCTGAGCCACAAGGGAAGCCCAAGAACACTGGAGTGGGTAGCCTATCCCTTCTCCAGAGGATCTTTCCTACCTAGGAATCGAACCGGGGTCTCCTGTATTGCAGGCGGATTCTTTAAAATATTTTATTTATTAAGTATTTATTTATTTGACTGAACTGGGCCTTAGTTGTGGCATGTGGGATCTAGTTCCCTGACCAGGAATCGAACCCCAGGTCCTCTGCATTGGGAGCTCAGAGTCTTGGCCACTGGACCACCAGGGAAGTCCCTGCAGGCGGATTCTTTACCAACCGAGCTATGAGGGAAGCCTTAATAGAGTTATAGTATTACAGAATTTTGAGGATTTGAGGAAACTTTGAGAAGCTCTAGTCAATCTTTTTTTAAAATGAGAATATAGACCCTGGAAAATTGTGATTCAGTAAATTAGTGGCCAAGTCAGTACTAGAATCCAAATTCTACATATACTAGTACCATATTATGTTGTATTTGTACTTAGCACGTAGTAGGTGTTGTTACTTTTGAGAATTGAATTAATATGATTATATGCTCCTGTCTCTGAAGAATAGCTTATCTCTTTGTGTTCCTTGTTAGTTCCAGTATTCCCTCTTTCTACAACTCATTTAAGGCTCATTCATGAATCCATAAAGTGTTTGTTAGACAGCTGTGTACAGAGCAACTTTTTATGTGAAGTTTTGTTTTTCCTACCTGTGCATAAGAAGTTTAAATTCTTGATTTTTAAATTAAGCTAAACTTTTTTATTATAAAAGTAATATTTTATCCAAATTTTAAACTGTTTTGCTTTGAGTTTATTTTTAGTATTCAAGTTATCTAGAAGGAGCTTTTAAAGGACATAGCTATCGGTTTTGTGGTAGTACAGAAATGGGAATGATGTTTAAATTATCAAAAGTCAAAGCCATGGTATGCCATTTCAACAGAATGTTAGGTTTGTACTTTGCTTGAAGGAGAATGGAATCTTCCCATGTTTTGTCATTATATCGGAGCTAAATGCAACCCATGTGATGGAAGATACCAGAAGAGGAAAGATAATCAGCAGGTCGTTTTTCGGTCATCTTCTATGAAGAAATCAATAAAAGATGAGACGTTGGGTGGAACAAGATTACGGAGAAGTATGCAACCAACCTAACTTGCTCCTTTAGTAGCAACTGTCTAACTAGGTTTTCTGGTTGAACTGGACATTGCTGACATATTGCTAATCTAACAACTGTTTATTAACTATTTCAAATGGAAAGGATTAGAAATGATCCCAAAGTCAGTTCCACTGAAAGAAGAATCCAACTTTGAAAATAATGAATAAAATATTTTTGGTGTACTGTACCATCTTTATGCATAGTATTTTCGATAATTGGTTTTTTTTTTTTTGGTGGACAGAAAGCAAAAGTATAAATGAAATACTAGAACATTGTTAAATGCCTCTTTTGTCTACCTTTAGAATTCATTTTGCTTTATGATTAGTTACAAATTGATACCAGATAAAGATTCGTAATACAGGGTCTGCTTCAGGACTAATCCTTTAAAATACTGCACTGGGAACGTGTGAACAAGGGTAATTAGGTGGTTCAAAAGGAAGTGCCTAATTCTTATTCAGAATTTAGTTATGACCTTTAATAACATAGGGTCATAGCTAATGAGAAAGTAACATTGGCACTTTTTATTTAATCTCAAAAAGCACTGAGTCTACAATACTTATTACTGTTGCTTGATTATTTATCTTCCTCAGTGTATGGTCCCTTCCTCTGTGGTCGAACTAGTGTTCTTATACAGGCACACACAGTCTAATGTGTGTGTTTGTGTGTGTAAAATCTTAAATATCTGAGAAGAGATTAAGTTGAAATGTGTTCTTATTGAATGGTAAGGACCTCTTCTTCCTCCTTCCCCATTCCCCTACTGTGTTCTGAGAACACTGGAAGCCAGTCTTATACTGCCAAACCAGGAGGTTGAGGGATTCCTTTCTGCCAAAATTGATCAGATCAAAGGAAAAAAAGGAATCCAAGTTTCCTGCCTGATCATCCTGGAGTGAAGTATCCTGGTCTGGTCACTCACACAGTTCATCTGATCATCTTTGTCATCTTACTAGTAGATACGAGGCTTCCTGGGTGGCTCAGTGGTAAAGAATCCGCCTGTGATGCAGAAGACGCAGGAGACGCTGCAAGTTTGATCCCTAGGTTGGGAAGATCCCCTGGAGGAGGGCATGGCAACTCACTCCAGTTTTCTTTCTTGGAGAATCCCATTTACAGAGGAGCCTGGTGGGCTACAGCCCATAGGGTCGCACAGAGTGGGACACAACTGAAGTGACTGAGCACGCACTTACTGTTAGATATAAATGTATAGCTAGAGATTTCTTCCTGCTCAAGGAGAACATCAAGCCTGAGAGGCAGAGACCAGAGAAAATAGTAAGAAAGAACTCAAATTATAGAGACAATGCAGGCAGCTGAAGAAAACAACAATGTCAAACACCCAATTTATTTATATCCTCAAGAGAAAAGAAGATACTAAATTCATGGAAAATAAGAACAAGATGTAGAAGGAATAGAAAAGATATGTGCAGCAAACAGAAAACAACTCATAGAAATTAAAATTTTAAAAGAAGAGTTAGAAGATAAAGTTTAGGAAATCTCCCAGAAAATGGAGCTAAAGACAAGAGATGTAAATGCAAGAGGAAAAAGAAAATAGCGCAAAAGAGAATTAGACAGTTTAGGAAGGCCATAATCTAAATAACAGACATAAAAGAGAACAAAGTCAAAGGAAGAGTACTGTAAGAAATCTTCCCAGGACTGAAGGATGGACATACATGGCTAAATGTAAAAATTTAGCCGTGGTCAGTTCATACAGTTAAAAACAAAACCATGAGAAACTTCTGTGAAGGATATATAGATGACTGAAAGATTGCCCATCAGAAAGATGTCAGGTTTCTTAAGATGATGAGGAAAGCCTTACAAAATTCTGACGCAACATACGTTCTCGTCTGGAATTCTGTACTGAGCCAAGCTCACTTGTTAAGTATGAGTAAATGAAGATATTTTTAGACAATACAAGGGATTTTTAAAAAGTGTACTTCCCATGCCCTCTTTTCAGGAAGTTACTGGGGGAAATACCCCACTAAAAAGAGAAAATCCAGAAAGGAAGAAGTGAGATCAAGGAAACGAGGTCCAACACAAGTGACAAGGGAATTCCCAGGATAAGTTAGAGGGAAATTCCATCACCACAGTTTTGTGCCAGACCAAGAGATCAAGCAGTTCAAATTGGAACTTAATGGAGGGTTTTAGGAAGTATGTTTTGAAGGAGGAAATTAAAACAGAGATTTACCTGATAGAGTTGAATATGTTGACAGGAAAGTTGCACTTTAGCAGTTTGCAGATGAATTAACTATTACTTCATAGAAAATTAAGCAAATACAAAAATGGTACAGTTGTTAACTAGAAGTAAGGTCATACAAAAAATAAACAGTAATCATGATGTACTTTTGGCTCATCTGTGAATATTATTTACAGCCATAGTAATAATGTAAATACCAGCAATTAATTCAACCAAAAATGATGATGGAGAGGTGGAGGTAGGGACTTCCCTGCTGGTCCAGAGGTTAAGACTGCGCTCCCAGTGCAGGGGGCCTAAATTCCATCCCTGGTCAGGGAGCTAGATCCCACATGCCACAACTAAGAGTTTGTATTCTGCAACTAAAAATCTTGCATGCTGCAAGTTAAAAAAAAAGCAAAAAAGATTTTGCATGCCGCCCGCAACTAAGACCCAGAAGAGCCAAATAAATGAATAAATATTTTAAAAAAGAAAGATGGAGGTAGAGGAGATGTAACAGATCTAAATCGTTACCTTTTAATAGGAAACAATTTTTAAATTTAAAAAATTAGTTATTTTAAATAACTCTAAAAGACTTACTATATAGTAGAAATAGGGGGGGAAATGCCACAAGAAACAGCTAAAAAGACTTGAAAATGGTTGCCTTAAGGATGTGAAAAATGGTGGCAGGGCAAGGGACATGTTTTCTTTCTAAAATTTTGACTTTTAAAACTATGTATTTCTATCTGATTAAAAAGATTCATTTTAGAAAGATGTCCCTCACAGAATGCTTTCTATACAGAATAGGTACATTTCTCAGACATTCTAAATTCCTTAGGATTCTGAAAACTATCATTTGGGCATGTAGAGTTAGCGCAGTGCTGTCCGAGAAGGCAGTGATTTCTAGTAGTAGCAGTGGTTGATGTTATCCTTAGTTATAAATATTCATTTTGTTACAGTGCTAACAAATGGGGATTTTAAACACGTGAAAGATTCGAATACACTGCGTTTCAACATTTCAGATGTGTTCAGTTTACCTCTGTTGTCAGCACTGTACACTGTGAATTGACTGCTCCATACTTCTCTGAAGTTTTTGGTTTGAGTAATAGATAATAGGTAACTTCAGATATTTGTGTTTCCCACCCTCTTTTACTAGATTTTTTAAATACTGCATGCTAATTACAGACCTTGAGATTATGCAGAAGCTGCTCCAGTAGTAGCGATAGAGCCTCATCTTTCACTATATCTGATTATAAGGTGCAGTGGTTAATTTGAATCCAGAAGTTTTCTTTTATCTTAACCACCAATTTTTTTAAGGCTAAAATGTTGAAGCTTAAAGTTGAGATTGAATATTAAATAAGTTGATCTTTTTTCCTAACTAAAAGGCATGTGGTTTGTTTTCTCTAAAAGGCAATAGCATCGTATAAAAGTAAGTTTGGAGTTGAAGTAGTTGTGTAACATTCAACAAATTTCTTAACTTTTCTAGGGCTCAGTTTTTCCATGTGTAAAATGAGGACAGTAATTATGATTAATTATGCATCCTGTGATAACAAAACCAAAAATTATACCTATGTCATTAACTTTTTTCTTTTGATGATCAATCAGAAGATTTAATTTTATGTGAGTTGTCAATGTACTCTTCCATAGAAATAGAGCAATAATCCATCTGTGCTGCATTTAAATCCTTACATCCATAGAGTTAGGACAAAAGTTGTGAGAAGTTTATGGTTGATTTTTGTTTGTGTTTGACTTAGGAGAATGGAATTGAATTGAAATAGAAAGACATTCTGTTTTGAAAACTTTATTGTGCTTTCTCTGCAAAATGAAATATATTTAACCAATGTCAACTTAAATTTATTTTTAACCTATAATCTTTGAAGCATAATTCATGTTATTCTCTAAGAGCGGAAGCTTACTTAACTAATACAGTGCTTTTCTGTTGAAATCTCTGTTCCTTTTAAAATAAGTAATAAAAAAAATCTTTAAAACTATTTTATACTCTTAGGACAGGTTAAATAGTAGGGAGAAATTGACATAGTAATTATTTAACCTCTGATAGCAATCTAAAGAAAGATATATTTATAGGATTTGGGGTAAAATTTGTTTTTAAGGTCTACATTATATCTTTGTATGAACATAAGAACTTGGGAGTTCGTTTGGAGTTATTTTTTAGTTATATGTGTAACTTATCCCTGTAGAATCCATCCCCACCGTTTGTTTTGGTATGACTTTCTAATTTTGTTCATCATTCATTGTCAAGGCATTATTGTTGGGCCTTAGTGTTAGAAGCTGAAGGTAACATGACCTTGTACCATAGAGGCCCTCAGTCTGATCATGGAATTGTTTGTATAAAAATAAAATTGTAGTACAGCAAAATAAGTGCCAGAATAAAGATATGAAAAATGACCTGTGAGAGTAGTGAAAAGAGAATCATTTAGTTCTGCCAGGCCCAAAAGGCAAGGATGACAAAAGCTGAGCTTTGAGGAAACCAGGCCAGAGAAGGTAGGGGAAGGGCTCATAGTTTTTTGATTAACCACCTGTATTGCATTTAAAGCTCTTCATACGCTTGTTTTTCTGTTTTTCTTGATTGTTTTGTAATATGTAGGTAACTTCTAGATGATTGGCTTGAAATGTATGTCATTTCAGGGAGCGGTCATAAATTAGGAAAGCCAGTTTAGCTTTTGTGTTACTGGTATTTGGGATGAGGCCTCCCTGATGGCTCAGTGGTAAGCAATCTGCCTGAGAATGCAGGAGACACAGACACGGGTTCAGTCCCTGGGTTGGAAAGATCTCCTAGAGGAGGAAATGGCACCCCACTCCAGTTTTCTTACCTGGGCAGTCCCATGGACAGAGGAGCCTGGTGGGCTACAGCCCATGGGGTTGCAGAGTCAGATGCGACGGAGCACACACGCACCAGTGTACAAAACAGTTGGGAAAATAGCAGATGGTGAGCTTACATGTGTCTTTCACCCTGACACCTTCTGTCAGTGATGGTGAAGTCAGGATTCTGCTGTTGATAGCTGTTAAGATCTTGGGTCATATTTTCCTGTGAGTTTCATTTTCCTAAACTTTAAAATGAGAGAATTGGTATACATTGATATTTCCTGTTGGTAGTCTCTTAGTATTAAAAGTTGGGGGAAAAGGAGAAAGAAATTTGGGAACAGAGAGTTAAAGTTAGATTTCTTTACTACAGGCTTATGGATTTTGACATGTGGATTAAATTCCTGGACTTTTTAGCTGTACTTATGGGATCTTAGTTTCCACATGAGGGATTGAACCCAGGCCCTCAGCAGTGAAAGCAGAGTCCTAATCCCTGGACTGACGGTGAATTCCCAATTTCTGGACGCTTTAGCCTAGCTTTGCCAATAGAGTCAATAGTATATTTCCAGTTTCATCCTAATGGTTTAATGAAAGATCATGGGATTTAAAATTACACGTATCTGGGTTTGAATCCTGGTTGATATTTATTATAGTAGCTAAGTGGCCTTAGGTAAATTATTTAACCTTTCTTAACTAGTTTCTTCACATGTAAAGCAGGAAGGGTAACACCTTGTGGTGGTATAAAGATTTAATGACAACCCATATGAAAATATCATATGTATCTGGTATATTATGGGTCAAAAAAGGTATAGTTTAAGCCCTATAAATCCCCAAATTAGTATAGAATACAATATTGTCTATAATGTTACAATATTTGTATCATGCCTACATCTGGTGCTTGAGGTGGATTGTTTATGTTTTTCACATGTATATATATAATTTTCCCCAAGAAAACAAATTTTCTTGAGGGCTCATTATCTTTTGCCATCCACATAGCACTCAGTACTCTCTTGGAAACTTAGTAAGTGCTTGGTAAAGACCTGACTTTTTCATTATAACAGTAAAATGAGGTGAGATGTAGTTTTACCTCATGTCTGCTTTATTTTACAGCTTTCATAACTCTAGGTAGAAGTTAGTGGATTTATGAACATTAATTTTAATTTTATTTGTTTACTTACTTTAAATGGTTAGATTTAAGTTTGAAATAACTAGAATTAACTGTAACGGAACTGGCCTTTGTAAACAAAACATAAGGATAAAATGTTATAATAAAGTATCATTTAATGTTGTAAATTATGTTATTGGAATACTA